>NW_001820827.1:111210-200026 GCF_000146945.2 Sclerotinia sclerotiorum 1980 UF-70
CCCAAACCCAGTAATTCAGGTATTTACCATTGGTGGTTCGGCGGCCTACAGATGGATTTTTAGCGGTTGATGGATGGATGGGCTGGGGCTGCTTGCAGTGCTTTTGGAGCTCCCGGGATGGATGATGGATTGTGGAACTGAGGATTATGATGTATGTTGTGTTTTTGGCTTCTTTGGGAAGGGGGGGTGTTTTTTTATGGTTGAAATGGGGAATTGAAACATTTCAAGGGAGCAATTGGGTGATTGGTGCAAGCTTGGTAAATGGGATTTTATGGGGATATGATAGGGTTTATTGTTACTTGATGTGGTTGTGGGATATATGGTGTATATATATATATAGTTCTTGATATGATGGATCGTCTAAAAGTATGTATGTATTTGGGAAAGTTCAAGAAAATGAAAAAGCTGATCTCAACACGGCAAATTCACCACATAAAAGTTACCTAGCCCTCAAACCTAAAACCAGATACTCACTGCGCCGTGCAGAGGCTCAGGAGTCAGAATGAGCAGAGCGGATGAGGATCATTTCCCCGCGATGGATATGAGATTGTCTCAATTGTTGCCGACCAAAACGTGGAAATGGCTAGCTAAATACGAATATCTTGAGACTTAAGTATATATGATGATGTATGTATATAGGTTTTACCCGCTACAAGCCAACGCAGAGGAAAAGAGATCTGAGCTATGGAGTTAATCGAAATGAAGTTTTATTTCCTCGTGATGGATGGATGATCTACAAAATCCCGAGGTTGAAGTTTCCTTCACCGCTGTTAATGTTGATGGTAGATGGATGTATGTTTTGAGATGAGGTGGACCGTCTGGACGCGTTTATTTTTATTTTTTTTGTTTTATTTTCTGGCTACTTCCATACTCTCCATCGCTAAGATTTCGTTTCAACCGGCCAATGCGCCACATATGTGTTGCTGTTTTTCTATAATCTGGATGGTGCTGCAAAGAAGTTGAGGCTGCACATTCGTATGTATATGATTGCGGTGCCTCATGGCCGCTTGTGACAATGCCCTTGATGAAACCAAAGGTAAGGCTCATTTGATGGATGGCCCCGCCGAAGATTTAATAAATGGATAATAATAAAAAATACAGAGTAGAGTAGAAAAATGGGAAAGAATAGTAATGAAAAATGATGTTGCAGAAAAATCACTGCAAATAGATTTGTGTGTACTGTGGGCCATTGGGATTTCACCCGGAACTTTTGACACAAGAGTTGTACGGTTGGACCAATAGTTGACAGAGTGGATACTGCACAAAGATGGGGAGCCCAACTTCAAATGAGAGGTTCCTCCACATTATTCGGGAGATTCGGTTAGGATAATGACACCGTTTGATATGGGTAATGGAGCGGGAGCAATGTAAATGTGTTTGTCGGTTGGTATACAAGGGAGATAGATGGTAATTCTTACTTTGAACGGGGACGGGGAACGGCAGAGAAGAAGGATGTCATATGCACGTATGTAAGAAGGTCTAACGCTTTCGGCAATTACAAATTCAATTTTCTCAAAGAAGATCTCGGTGAGATATAATGTCATTGCGAAGTAAAAGTTAAGAGATGGATAGTGGGGGATTGAGATTCCTAAGAATGAAACCCCTGGTTAATATGTTTGCATGCGATCGATGCGATTGTACAATGTCGGAGCTCGCAACCAGAGTAGACGCGAGGCGAAATGGGATGGATTTTATGGGTGGGATGAGTGAAGACGGTGATGGCCATGGCTGTATCCTGTTACCTGTGTCTTTATGGTGGGTTACTCAGGGGCAATGCAGATGCGAATGCAGTATGAAATGGGCTGCACGAACGCCTTGGAGTGAAGCATTGAATGGAGCCTTACCATAGAGCTGAAGTGCAGGAAGGTTGCTGATGGTTGCATCAGATATCTGTAGCTCTCAGCCATACAAATATAGTAAGTAATGTAGGTACCAACAGTTGGAAACATGGGACGAAGGATGGAGGATACCTACCTACTTTAAAGGCCCCCAGGACCCAAAATGAGGCGAGGTTGTTTTGTAGAGAGTAGGTAATGCAAAATGATCAGGCAAATACCTTGTGATATCTCTCGATTGGGGGCTAAAAGTTGGGATAAAAATAACTATGGGGGTTCATTTGGTAAAGGGACGGACCTTTTCTTTTCTGCAACATGTACAACCCTCTTTTCCACGAGGTTTGAGGGATGTAGCTTCGACACCATGAACACTGTAACTTAGGGCCGGGTTTCGAATTCTGGCTAATATGATATATGACACTTTTGGCCTAGAGAGGTTCAGTTCGTTACTTGTTTAGGGAATAGTTTGGTGATGGTGGAAAGTTGCTCCGAACTGGAGCTACTTGGAGCTATGAGCTTTTTTTTTGTGGAATCCCGGTAATTCCCTACTGCGTACACCATCAGTTTCGTTTATGAAATGCTGAGAAATTGGCGAGACGAAACGATGAAGGGGCTGGATTGTTTGAATCGAACTGGAATTTAAAGGAACTGAAGACAAGTATGATCAATTGAATTCGAACAACATAGCTATAGTACTTCATACAGAAATGATATGATATGATGACAAACATTTTAACCGTCCTTACTGCGGCAACTAACTCCAGCTAAGCAGAGTAGCTTCAGAGTACTAAGATCATTTGACGGTTTTACCTCGTTCTTTTCTGCTTCCGGAGTGTACCGTTGATTAACAGCCTACGGAGTAGAAAGTAAAAGCAAATTTAAAGAGCTTCATCTCAACGTTTCATTCGTCCATATCCTGGTTATCATTCACGATATTCAGTAAAACTTTAGACCTTGAAGAGTTTAGTTCGTTCTCCATTTGAATCAGCTGAAATGAGATGCGAATTGAAATTTAACCTATTTGGACGATAATCATTGGAATATACCCTTGAAAGAAACCTGGAAAGCCTCAACTTTTCAATCTTGGAGAAAACGGGTGAGAGTGGACCTTGATATTTTTCAGTGAATGAAAGCTTCAAACAGGTCAATCGGATGAAATTAGATACTTGTCTTATTCCTATCCACTCTTCATGATGAAGGTCCCCGATGTCCCGTATCGAGATGCTTGTAATTATCAATTCTTTATAGACGTGTTAGCTGTGGATGTTCGGCGATTCCCCCAGCTAGATATTAGATAGACAGATAGCTTTTATGATATAGTTGTTGTCTACGGAGTAGTTATTACTTGAGCTAATTTTGAATAGGTGCACATACACATACATACACACATACACACATACACACACACATATACACACAAAGATGTGATGGCATGGGATGATAAGATCCGCTTCTCATCTGATGGATGAACTTCTCTCCCAAGCAATCATTTGATCAAAGCAGCAAATCAAGCAAGTCTTCAAGTCTTACTTCGTACTTTCCCTGTACCTGGACCTTACTACGGAGTAAACCATAGTAAACCCTACCTAAATCTTCCAATGAGCAATTCACATCCTTGCAAATAACCTATTTTGAATATTTTGAATATTTTTACACGAATTGATTTTCCCTTTTTTGAATATGTTTGGCCCATCCACTGTCTTTCTGCGGTTCCATTGAATTTTACATAGAGGTCCATTCATCTCCTTTTGATCTGTTCTCTTCCTCTCCTTCCGTACCCTTGCTATCCCCATTCTACAAGCTCGTTTGCTGCTCACTCATTGCATTGATTTAGTCCTTGCCATCATTGCTCGCTCCTCTGATATGATTCTGATAAACGTATTATTCGAAAAGAAGTCCTCAACTAGCATGGTAGCAGAGAAAGCAAAGCAAGCCTAGCATCTATCTTCTCTAGTCCAATTGGTCCCCACCATTAATCTATTCAGTTCCCAAGTACTCCCGTCTCCTGCTGCTGCGGAACCTCTACCTTGCCAGATTCCCATAAGTCGACCTTACCTACTACCACACAAGCCAAAAAGTCTAGGTTTACCTCCTACCTACACACTATAACGTTCCATCCATCCACCAAACATACATCATACATCATACATCTTTTTTGGTTGCGCGCCTTCCCCAGCATAATATAATAATATCTATCCATTGCAATTGCAATTGCTGTTGCTGTCTTTTGCATACGCCTCGTATTTATCCCCCTCTTCGGCATTGCAGCGAGCATTTCCCAGCATCTTTTTTCCCAGCATCTTTTTTCCAAGCATTTATTCCTTCCCTACCTGGTCGCATAGTTAATTGATCATCTTCTGCCCCATCTACCGCAGACGGCCACCACCACCATACATACCATCATCACCAAAATCAACCACCACCACCACAACCACCACACGTAGAAGTACGTGCATGTTTCCTCTAGCTGCGCGTGTCTAGCATTAGCTCAAACAGATCCGAAAAATAGTCTCGCATTCGAAACTCCATATTTTTGGAAGAAAAAAAAAATTAAAAAAATCCAGCCAGGCTCAATCCGCTGCTCCTGCAGATTCCGCAGGGTTCATATATTTAACGCTGCCAGGAACCACTCTTCGCTTTGCTTATCATGCATGCAGTATCCCGCTCTTGAGGCTTTCAACGTCCTTGATATTGTACACCTTACGCAAGGTTCTGTACCATTAAACAACTACAATTGCCTCAGATTTCTGGAACTCAAGGAAACACCAGGAAATTTATTCGTTTAAATATCATATATCATAGAATGCACGAATCTATGATGGCCCATATTGGCATGGACCATGAGCAAAATCACAATCCACAGGAAAATGGATACGGCGGTGAAGGTTGGCCGGAAATGGGCAATGGCTACAGTTCATCACAGCATCAATCACCAATCTACGAAAATAGGATTCAATATGAATATATGCAACCTCATCATCCAATGTCTACTGAACCTCAGTATCCAAGAATGGCACCTCCACCGACGACGACATATTCCACGCATCACCAGCAACTGCTTCCTCTCATCATGCCAAATCATCCCACGTGGCCGAGCATGTTGACAAATCCGGCGACCTCCCAAGCACCACCTGTTGCAATTCCTCCAGCGAACTCTGGAAAGCCTGCTCAAAAACTTCCAGCTATTCATGCTGCTCCGACTCCAAGGAAGACACTGACTGATAGTGATCGAAGGCGAATGTGTCAATATCATGAGGATAATCCGACTGTTAAGCAGACTGAGATTGGAGGTAGGGCATGAAAGATTCTCCTAGTGATTCTCTTGCTAATTTATCATTCTTAGCTATGTTTGGTGTTGAACGAAGGTATAGTTTATTGTTAGTATTTGGTCCTGATCTTAACTAAAGAAAAACCCCAGTACCGTCTCCAAAGTTTTACGCCAAAGAGAAAAATATCTTTTCCCTGAAGATCGAAGCTTGTCTCCAGTTAAACGGGCCAAAGGAAAATTCCCTGATATCGAGAGAGCCCTCTCGAATTGGGTGCGAAATACCCAAAAACAGGGAATTCCTCTTACCGATGCTGCGATTAAGGAGAAGGCCAGATTTTTTGCCACCACTGTTGGTAACAACGAGAGTCACTTAAAAACAAATAGTACAAGTTGGCTAGAAAAATTCAAGCAAAAGAATGGCATCAGTCACCTCAGACGAAGGGCATCTGCAGCCGATATTGGTAGTCTTTCCGAACGTATGGCACTCAATATTGACTCAAGTAGAAGTTCCGGATCGCGTACATCCAATGGTGTCTCACCTGCTTCGCCATTACAGTCTCCTTTGCCATTGGCGTCCGCGAAGAGTAGTGAGGACCTTAGGTCCCATCATATGCATGATAGCTTGAACAGCTATTTTGACTTTACTCAAACAGCAAGCTACAAGCAGCATTCAAATTCTCACAGCACAGCTTCATTGTCTAGTGCGTTTACCGACAACAATCCTTCGTCATTCTCAGGAGGACCGACTAGTCCAACAACCCCATTTGCATTTTCTCCTGATGGGAGTTCCGGATCTTGGATGCCATCTCAGCAATCTCGGATAGCCCAGCAGCCAACCAACGGAAATGGAAACTCTAATACTGAAGATAGTATGAACAATGGGATGGACGCAAATAACCCTGCTAGCAATTTTCAACGTCCAAGAAGCCAAACTTTCCCCACTTTAGCGATTGATCCTTCATTCATCGCCTCGCAGGGTACAGATCCTATGACCCCAAAATACAATCTACCGGACACAGCCCCTTCATCGGCTGTCGAATCGCCTGTTCATGAACTAGGCGCTCCTTTTGGATTGGATTCTGCAATATCGCCACGATCTTTACATCATAGCAGCAGTAACAGCTCTATGGCTCCTCCACCAGCGTCACATACACCGATTAGCGGATTGCAATCGCCTCCACATCTTTCAACGCCGAACTCACCTACCCAGGATGATGCACGCCGAGCGCTTGATACGTTACTCAATTTCTTTCATCAAGCTCCTACTGGATTGGTGGATCAAAATGAGTATCTGACGGTTTTAAAACTGACTGACAAGCTGCGAATACATCAACAAAATCCAGGACCTTTACCAGGCGGTTTGCATCGGATCTCGGAACAGGAGGACTGCGATAACCAACCACAAAATATGAAGATGGAGCAATCCACGGCCTGTTAACTAACAATGACTTTCGCATCTCTTTTACATATATGCGCTTAATATCCCTGTAATTCATGGCATTTAAATATACGGTTCCAAAGTCAACATTTCTCGGCGTTATTTCCATCATATCTTTTCAACTGTATATGAAATACTCGTCTTCATGTTCTTCGTGTTATCTGCAGCGGCCTCGCATCTGCTCTTTGCATTTTATATTCTGATCTTTACGATCAACCAGGAACTGCAATTGAGAGCGAGTTGCATACAGGCGCGACCAAAATCGGATGTCCGGAAAGGAACCCCCCAAAAAATCAGGAAATGTTCTCGGATGAAATTTATATACCCAGTCAAGCTCAGTCGGTTTCAAGATTTTGCTTATTTACATCTTCGACGCTCACGCAAAATCTCTAGCTCAATACGACCTGCTTGATCTCTCGCGTTTAATTTTTTTTTTACAAATCCTCTCTTACCGTTTTTTACACGGTGTTTCTGTTATATATGCGCTTTGGTGCCCTTTCCACGCTGAGGCACTCGCTCTTCATACCCTACATAGCACATTTTCGTTTTGTACCTTTAGGCGGCTTTTTTATTCCTCTTCATGTGTGTGTCCTCGTCTTTGACATTCTTCGGAGTGGAAATTCATGGATGGAACACGGGTATTTTTCCATTTTTCTGATGCGCTATTGGTGCTGCAGAGTTCAAATTCATATTCCCAGACAACATTGTTGGGTTTCTATTCTTGGGCATTTTCAACAGTAATGTACGGCTTGCTTTCTTGCTTGCTTGTCTTGTGTTGTTTTATAACTACTTATTCTTCTCTGTCTGTCTCTCTTCGGGGTTGTATCTTTTTGTATTTAGGATATTCTTTTTTTTTTATACTTTACTTTTTACTTTTTCTTTCTCTCGTTTATAGTTTAGTTTAGTTTAGTTTTAGTACAGCATAGTATAGTATAGTATAGTATACTTATTCCACAGGTTGAGATTCTTTCGTTTATACTACGTGGACGGGACAGGATGGGATGCAATGGGATGAGCTGAAGATATGGAGATATGAGACGAGACAGAACGGGTTGAATATGATGAGATATATATGCATGGATGCATGGATGATGGATGCATTGGACGGATGAATGAGATATATCTCCTAGCACAATGGGGCTCCAGACTCTTTTTCACGCGGGGGTTTTTTTCAAAGCTAATTAGCTGGCACTTCACTTATTTGTCTCTGCAAAACAAAAATACACAAATCGAATGAATGACTTGGGTGGTTTATCTGCTGCATACAGAATCTGGACTTTACAAGCTGCAATATCTCGCTCGTGCTGTGGAATTTCTTGATGTGCGTGTGAAGATATATTTTATGTCCATATATATATAGGATAGGATTATGGGTATCTAAGCATTTCAATTAACGACCAGCTTGAAAATCAAAAATCTAAAACTACCTAGTTCAACCTCTCGTCCAATAACTCCTCCACCCCCTTTTCCCCCAATTCCGGTATCAATCTCGTGATAATAATTTCCACAATTCCATAGAGTAGGTGTTTATTACAATACACATCACTGAATACATTCAGCACATCTTCTACTTCCCGAATATGTCTTTCTTCCTTTGATAATTCGGCTGTTTTCGCTTCGAAATCGATATTAGTATCCGAGGAGTGTAAAGGAGCACGGCCGAAATAAATATCCCGCACACCTTATTGGTATCAGCCCCAATATAGCCTGTGCGCACCGTCGTCGTATTTCGATTGTTTCGGCAGGAGTTGGAGGGATTCTAGCTGGCGCGAGCGTGTTATTGGGGAAGAGGGTCTGACGGACTGTGCAGAGGAGGGGGGCCAGAAGGGTGGGGTCTAAAATGTGGGTGTGGATTTGGTAGGATAGGAGTCTGTGGATGCTTGTTAGCTTGTGGATTGTAATATTGCTGAGACATGAGGTGTGCCAGCTTCCCGAAAGTTTATGTTTGTGCTGCGTGTGGAAGATCCCCTATGGATGAAATGAATGGTAATGGATTGCAAGAAAAATAGCATTTGATAGACCGAATTGGACAAGACCTTGACGGATTGTGTAACAGTGATCTTTCTCCGCAGCCAGGCCACTGGAAACCCCGGCGAAGTCATCGGATGTTTTTCCTCGCCTCGGCCATGATATAGATGGGGGCCAAGAAGCGGAGAAACGCAGATCTTCCAAGTTTTACAAAGGAAGAAAGCGGCAATTGACTGGTTTAGGAAATGCCTTTTGGTGGGGAGGGAGATATGCGCAGCAAAGATGCGAGGCGTACTAAAATGTATTGAGCCGGGCGCTTAGAGAAGGCCATCGTAAGGCACGACACATTTTCCGACCCAAATTCGAAGCACCACAATACGAAACGTAATAACAGGGATAAAAAGGATAATTCATAAATTCAATGCGGGAAACGGGAAACGTGTTATGGTTGAATGCAAAATGATGCAGGTTCAAAGGATGATTGGATTCAAAGATATGAGCGCATGATGCCGATGCGTATATCATTTCTCGAGGGATTAAAAAATCCATTAATTCGAGGTTACATTACATTCTAGTGGCTGAAGCCTAGGCATCTGAAAAGAGACTCCTCATTCTGCATTCTGCAGGCCCTTGTCATGCATACCGATAACGGAAACTTTTTTAAATCCCTGATGATGAACAGCAGTTAAACGACTTCGTTTCTGCAAGTTAACTGGAACGATTTTGGTCAAGTGACCAAAATCTCATGCGGTGTGATGTATAAATGGGTTCTGGAACTCGGGACCAAAGAAAAAAGAAAAGTGATCAATCATAGTAACTTACTTATCAATCATGCCGTCTGTGTCTCCAATTTTTCCAGGGCCGGTAATTGCACCCCATTGAAGAAGAGATAATGTGGCGCTCAGCCATGGCATGCGAGTATCCATATCTAGCAAAGTAGACACGCATGACCATAACTTCATTTTGAGAATAGGGCGCTTGAGTGGTTGAGCTCTAGCCCAAGGTAATGCTTCCGAATTCATCGGCGGTTTCGAGTCATCGTTCGGCAAGGCTAAGCCAGTAGGTTTCCTCATAGAAAGAATACGAGACGGCAATGAAGATGAGGTCGCAATAGCAATGGTTATAACCCGAATCGTGGCGAACGCTAGGAACAAATATTGAAGAACTAGCCAAAAGGTTTTCTGCATCGACTTCCCAAAATCCGAAGTTTTCGTGCCACCATCTTTAATATCCAATAAGTTCGGCCTGGTAATTTCGGAATTTGACCTGTCAACTCGGACTTGCGCTTTAGATTTCGGTAGTCGAGCCTGTATGACTTCTGCAATCTTCATGATACCTTCCCATAATAGCCATGGTTCGCAGGCCTTGCCTCCAATGCCATTGCCTAGTATCATCTCTGAGAATATTTGACTAACTAAGGATGTCAAACAATCATTTTCGAGATCTTCCGTGGGTAATAAGACGGCTAAAAGACCGTTGATGATTAATTGTCTATAAGCAGCTTCATTATTTGACTGTCCCTTGATCGTATCGGGATCTCCTTCAAGCGGAACTGGCGATAGCGGCGCAAAAGGCCAAAGGGAATGATACACTTGACGCGGGTCCACCGAAATTGGGTCTGGATGTAGGGAGTAGTGCGATGTTCTATATACTTTTCACAATAAATTAGTATTTGTCACTTGGTGTATCCCATAAGTAGCTATACTTTTAACGTGTGTATCCAACAAATCTGGTAGTTCTTCAAACAACAAGCTCTCCAAGTCCACCTTCCTTAACCTTTGTTCCAGACCTCTCGTACAATGTGCAATAATTTTCACCACCTCTTCCACAAACACTTGATCTGGTGTAATTTTGGCATACCATGTATACACAAATTCCCTGATTATGATTGCTATAAACGCGTACAGTTGCAGATCAACCTCGTTACTACTCGTCAGCGGGGGAAGTATCTCATCGATTGGAGCTGGGGTACTACGACCCTTCTCACTGATGTGTGAGCATAATGTGCGACGTATGAACAGTAATGTAGACCTATCCGAAATAGCATCTGTAGAGAGGTTGCGGTGGATGGGAGCGGCTGGAGTATTAGGTCGAGAGTTCGATGTGGCTGTCGATTCTGGAGAGATAGCGGTGGTGTTCACGATTGTGTGAGCTTTCGAGCGAGGCTGAAAGGGTGTGCGCACAGGTACGCCCGCCATTGCTTAGGTAGATTCGGGTCGATTCGGGTCGATTGGCAGCAAAATCATGGCGAGCTGCTGGACATGATGTTAAATATAACGAGGACGTTTAGTTGCGGGGGAATGGAGAGGGTGAGGCTGTAAGTGAGTTTAAAGATGGGTAATTGTGATGCATGCATACGTAGGGGACAATGTGGGTTTCTTAGGCTAGAACCAATAAGATGTCCAGCCTTGTTGCACCACAATCCTACCGTCTTACCGTTGTTGATACCGCATTCAAACACAAGTCTGTCAATACACTCTAATACAATTGTTTATTGAAAATCCGATTCCGATTTGGTATAACCATGTTTCTCTTTTCTCGCTTGACTGGGTAAGAACTCTGCAAGCACATCGGCTCACCGGGAGGAAGCATTAACCATATCAGGCTCCCTATCATGCCAGTCTCCTCTACTACGAGTCTTCCCCTTTAATATCCATATTCTTCCCAAAAATAGTCATATACCTATACTTCTGGTGCTGCATAATCACTTTGCTTTGCATCCTCACAAATCACATGGAATATTTTTATCTTATTCTTGTCGAGGATACGGGACAAGTGTTCTGCAGATTATGATACTGCAACATGAAATATATATTCAATGGAGCTTGTGAAGTTCAATCGGAGAATATGGACTCGAAGAGTGAAATACTAATGGGCTGTTTTGGAAACCAAGCATAACCAAGCATGTCTATCTATATATTAAGTTTAATATATAAATTTTCATAGATGAAAACCTTTGCGAGAACTTACCTGCCTGATATTTAATCGCGGTTCCTGGGAAAGATCGTATAGTTACAACCACAGAATGCACACTTCACTGCAGTGAAGATAAGTTCTATTCAAGTGAGCAAACTACTTCACGGTGAATTCAAACATGAAGACTATGATGCCATTACACTTGCTGTTGTGAATATGCATCATGGGTCAAATCATTGCTCGCCTTCCATATTTGTTGAATCTGCCAATCCACATCATGCTTAACTGAGTTGTGCAATAAATAATGCACCTGGTATCACATGGATACATGGGCTTAAATTCGCATTGATATGGGACGAGTTTGTTAACCGTAATCTTTCGTATCATCTACTTGTAGTATGTCCATACAATGTAAGTGTAGCCTGTTGCACGAACAATCCGGGCACTTACATGCATCACGTCCCTCAATTAGATACTCACTTGAAAGATTAATAAACATCTAGTAGATGAGCACTTTGTTGTTAATCTATCATGCTGGGATTGATTTGAATAGAACAGTCTTTTAATCCCTAGTTGTAGGAGTGTTGATGATCTGACTCGAGTCACGGATCACGGCTAACATCCTAGATCTTCATATTTCGCAATTTCGACAGTACCTTAGAATTGAGAATGTGTAGCACATGTTCCAAATTTAAATTATCAAAAGCCAATGCCAAGAGTATTCTCTTCTGAGCTTAAGACGGTAGATAAGCTCCCTAAAGCACACTGGTTGGATTTCAGCTTCTAAGAGGAGTTTTGATAGCACGTTGACCACAGATGGCGTATCGAATTTTCTCGCACTATCTAGGTCGATATGTCATCAAAAAACAAGTAGAAAGACTTTTGTTGCTCATCTTACAAGGATATCTATCAACCATCTCTCCCTACACTCCTTCTAATTCTGGTACTAGCCACAGTAACTCACTATGTTCCATATTTAAATAAACTCGCGCCTATAACCCCAGTAGTTCTGTCAACCGTCCCCATAAGTTTATCTACTAGTACGAAACCTTGTCAAGCTCTATCCAAACTTCATGACACTACTTTGAAGTCTTCGACTAGCCGCTCTATTGGTTTCTAAAACATTCCAATCAAAGTCCCAAAAAAACAATATGTTGCACTTCTAAATGATTTGATTACAGGCCTTACCCTGACAAGTATGCGATGATCACCGATATCATGCATCTTAGAAACTCACCACCATCCGGCGCCGTTTACCCTAAGGCGCGATTCACCGAATAGTAAGGTACTATTTTTCATTGACTACCTAATAGTCTTCCAATATATAATACCAATCAAACATCTTAAAAGATTATTTTGCATATCTGAATGATTTACAGGCCTCATCCTGACAAGTATGCCTTAATCATCGATATCATACATTCTATAAAGCTCACTACCATCCGGCGCTGTTCACCCTGGGGCGCGATTCATTAACTAGTATTTGTCTGATCTAATTAGTCTTCCAAGATAGAATGCCAATCAAACGTCTCGAAAGATTATGTTGCACATCTCTAGTTCCTTCTACATGCCTCATCCTGACAAAGTATAGGATGATCATCGATATCATGCAACATTTTAAAAGTTCACTACCACCCGGTGCTGTTCGTTCTAAGGCGCGATTCAGCAACTAGTAGATACGGTCTTAGTTGACTACCTAGCAGCCTTCCAGACTAGAATGCCAAAAAACATCTCTCAAAAGATCATGTTGCATATCTCTAGTTCCCTCTCTACACGCCCCATCCTAGCACATATAAAATAGCTACCATTAATCAACACCACTACAGGAATCCGTAGTATTCATAGTATCCGGCGATTGTTCAAATCCACCATACAGCACAAATTTGACACTAATCGACGCTAATAGTATTCTATAGTATCCCAAACAATCGTTGGGTTTGATAGTGCTTCTTACCCCTCATTATTAGAACTGTAGATTTACTCTGTTGCATATCTGTGCCGGGATATTATTTAAAAGTTCTTTTTAGATTAGTATATTATTTCTTTGGTTTTCGATATACTGGAATATTGTAAATTTACTTACCGTAGGTAGTCGTCAATATAATTTATACCGTCACCCTTGCTCTGTATAGAAGTAGTGCTCTTTTCTTCAATACACATCATATCCGGAAATTTCTTCTTCTGATCTCTACTTGAAGATTCCACCGCCTAGAACATCAACTTACTAACTTATGGTTCGAAAATGCTACGCAAAGCAGTATGTAAAGAGCGAAAAAGAGTAGGTAAGTTACAAGATCTTACAACATACGCTTCAAAATGGTCCCCTAGAAAGAAGCCCATGGTGAGCGACATCACAGCAAAGCAAAGCAACTGCACTGCCTACTGAATAAGAAGCTATATGGGAATTTACAAACATGATTCAGTGAAACTAATAGTATTCTTGAACACCATACCGAACATATTACAATATGTGTTTAGAAAACTTAAATATAATGCTTAGCTCGAGTCTAGCTCAACTCAACAAACAATGTAATTCGACGATTTAAATCCTTAAATTGGATATACTTGTCTTTCCAATCTTATTTTATCAATCAAACACATTTCTTTATTATTGAATCGTGAAACTGGTAAAGTGCCCAGGTATATATAATCAAAATTTTAACAGACTAATGATATATCTGACTAGCTCCCAGGCCCTAGCTCCTTCCTTCAGTATATAATTATATTCTATTCCCCCTCAACATTTTTCAAAAATTTCTCTCTCTCTTTCCTTTTCTTTCCTTCCAAAGCGTACATTATGACTCTTATCCCCTATCAACTCAAAAAATTATAGATCTTTTATTATTTAAACAAGATGTTTTAATATCAGAAACTAAAGAAGACTCGAGTTTTTTTAAAAGGGTATACTTAAGATTATATGTATTAAATCTGTGATAAACTGTTGATTTTACGAATCCTGGCTTAGTTGTTTTGTAGATATTGAATTAATGGCTAGATTTGTTGATGATTTAGTTTTTTTAATCTATTTATCTTTCCACTTTTGTCTCTTCGTTCCACTATCTTCGTAACTTTAGCCTGCTAGTTCTAGATTTCCCCTTCCATTATCTTCCAGGGCTCTCAATGATCTTACTATCTTCGTTTGTTTCGAGATAAACCTGTAAATGGAAGACATATATGTAGTTACCCATATCGACGAATGAACCAACGAACGAAGAAACGAAGGTAGGGAGATTATTTAGAGGAAAGAGCAACCGGAACTCGAGCTAGAAAGTGTAGACTCTAATCCACACTTGCACTTTGTGACTACCGCTGTTATTGTCACACTCAAGAATACTGGGTAAAGTATCTTGTATTAGGAAATACTAAGCTAAGGAGAAAAGAAGAAGGAAAACAAGAGTAGCGAGTTTTCCTGTGATTAAATACAAACGGGGCATGCCACGTGACCCGGAGGTGTGAGGCGTCACAGTTATTCTCTATCTGCTTTTTATATATAATATCTTAGTTCTTCCTGTCTTTAAAGAAATAAGATATAGAAAAATAAATAATAAAAACAATATTAGTAACTGACGGTCTAGAATTATATTAAATTGATTTTATATAAAAAAAAATCTTAAATTAAAATATATAATATTATATATATATATATATAAATAAAAGAAAACTTTTAATTTGTTAAAAGGAATGACCTCACACAGGGAATAGTGGGAAGTGTCACGATTCACCATTAGGATTGATGGTGTTACGATGGTAGCAAACTGATTAATTGGGAGAGCTTAGGCCTTGTGCAAACACGATCAGATTTCATCGAATTAGTATGTGATCTTGGTCACCTGAAGATCGTATGCGCACGCACCATCAGAAATCACGTGATGAGGAGCCCTGAGGAGCCAGAAAGCTCCTAGGGGCTCCCTTTATCGTTCATTATATAGTCAGAGTAGTTTCATAGTTTAGGAGCTTCGTGCTCAACTTAGTTATCAATTAGTTTACCTACATTCTATTTGATCTAGTAACGAATTCACTTTCAAGTGAATACCAGTGATAAAGCCTTAACCTATAACTACCAACCGACGAACCTTAGGCAGCCGCTGCCTTTAGTACAGTATCGTTACAGCAGGGACTTAAAGTAATGACAATAATGCAATTCGTAACTAATAGTAGAGTATACTAAATGATTGATCTTGAGCACGAAGCTCTATACAAAGGAAATCCATCTTGGTTATATAGACCTTCATGCTAATCGTCCCCTTGGTCCCTTCGATCAAGAGACCGAGGGGATCTAAGGGACCATGTGATTACATAATTGGTCACATGATACGAGATCCGAAGCCGTCGTAACATAAGCCTAAATAAGATATTTACAATAAATTTCCCTTCTGATTGATTATCAGACTCTTTGTAATTTATTCATTCTATCGGATTCATTTCTAAATCCCAGCTATATATACTGTCACAGGAGTATATCAAAGGAAATGTCATTTTAATCCACACTTCTATATGCCAGGTATTCAAAGATCCATGGGTATATCCTTAAAACGCCAATATCAACGTCAACATCACAAAAAGTGTCCTGAATATCCGAATCAAATTCATGTTCCTTCATCCATCACATCTCCATTTCCTGGTGGTGCAGCATGACTTTCAAACATTCCTACAACTCTTTCTAAATCCTCCACTTCTCCATTCCCAAGTTTTCTCCCCTCACCCTGCCATTCTCCATCTCTCACCTCACCTTGCGAGCCTAATTCTAAACCTCGCACGTTCTCTAAATGTCGTCTTGTTTCTTTTTCAATAAATTCCAATCTTTCCCTTCTCCAACTCTTTTCTTGTTCTCCCACCATTCCATCCATACCATCCCCTTCTGATAACTCTTTCAACCTCGGCCCTAGATTATCCAGTAACTGTCTTAGCGCAGGTAATTGAGTTAACGCGAATTCGGTCGTTGTTGCAATAGGGTGTTTTCCATCCTTTGTCAAATTTCCCTTCTTTTGTAAGAATGCCAATGGAGCTTGTTCATCATCTTCTACATCCACATCCATTTCAGTACCATCCTCAGCCTTCACATTCTTCTTTGTCGGACTTGAGATTGGTGATATAATTCCTTTCAATGCCGCAATAGTTTTCTCATTCCTCTCCTTCTCTGCCCTTAACACGGCGTTCAACTTCATCGTCTCCCTTAATCTCTTCCTCTGCAATGTAACAGTTTCCGAGGTCGGTATCCCATTCGCACTCGTTCCATTTTCTTCTATCCCTCTAAAATCCAATCCTTCATAATGACTCAGTCGAATCCAATCCCTGACATCCGCCGGCACCGCAAAAACGTTCCTCAACAAATAAATCTCCATCTTATCGAAATTCTTATCAATCTTCGCATTGAGTAGTGTCTCCAACTTATAAACTCCGTATTCGATTTCGTGCTGACATTGTGTTGCTACATCATCAGCGGAGAGGGTGGAGGTAGCTATGAAGCCAATTGAGGCAGGAGGAGCGGCTAGAAGACCCTTTTCGAGCGCATCGATGGCGCGGAATGCGAGAAGATTGATACTGTTTATTATGTCATCAATGACAGCCTGTGTAGATGTTAGCGATGCGGTATTAGAAGTGCGCAGAACTGACATGACCGTATGTTTATACTTACAATTGGTCTGTATGTAAGGTGCTCTGTCAGGAGAGCAGTGTCTGCAGCACTCATGGTTGCTGTGGTCGTTTTCGAAAATTGTTTGCGCCGATGGTGTGAAAGGAACCGTGAATAACCTGAGTATACAAATGTGCCGCAGATAATATAGAGAAATCAAATTAGGTATCGGTAGCACAGATAAGTAACCAAATAAAGTCACAAATGGGTAGGTTATTTTAGTTCTAGGGAAAAACTTTGGCGACTGGAAGATAGAGAGATGTTGACGGAGAATTGCGGGGGACGCGTTTGACAGGGGGATAGATTTTAGCGTGATTCAACTTCTTGGTGTTTGTGCTCCCGGTGAGCTCAGTTTTTAATTCCCGATGACTCTTTAGTTTTGTTGAAAGCAAAGGCAGGCAATCCTTGGTTACACTTACTAATTAATGACTACAGAACCAATAATTTTTATCAATGACGAGATTTTATACCGTCAAGGAGGTAAAAGCATTGTCTACTTTAATTTTATACTTACATCAAATTAAAAGGTTTGAGGAAAGATTGGAAAGGAAAGAGAGGTGTGAAGTCTGAAGTCTGGTTACAGTGACATCACCAAACTCTCATTTCTATGCTAATCACTAATCAGATGTGCAACCGAACTTTGGAAAGGGAATGAATGTGTGGGTGACGAAGCGAAGTCTAGTTAGGTAGTGTTAGATTATCAACTTATTGGTTCTATTCTTCTCAGATGTGCAACAAAAATCTCACAGAGGATTGTGGAATAAGCTTGGAAAGTCCGCGCGTGGATTTATTTATAATCTATGCAGCTGTCTGTGTATGAGAACCGAACCAGAAATATATAAGCGTCGCACTGTACGATTATAGATCGAAGCATTTGGTTGCTGACAGACTCATATCCCAATTCGTTGTAAGTATTATCAGATTCGTGAGAGAAATTGGAAGAGAATGGGTAGATGTCCTGTTGAAAGAAAGAGAAAGCACTGTCTCAAAATCCAAATGTTGATAACCAAAAAAAAACAGTGCGAACCTTGAAAATCATGCCACTTTCAAGCTCGAATGGAAACAGATGGATCTTTAAGGGAAGGGAAAAGAGATTGAGAGGGTATTTCATAACCAATGACCGGAAGTTGCGCCTTCCAGATAGAATAAAGCTTGATCAAACCATAATCATAACCATAAACAGAAATCACAACCGTGACCGTGACCGTGATCCATCGTATCCTTACCCCTTCCTCCTTCCCCCTTCCCTTCAAATTGATACATACGCTCTGCTCAGGGACAATACCCCACGCCAAGATGCGAGATATTTCCCAAGACAGTTCTATTATATGGGACTATCTCTCTAAGGAGTACTCCCTCACCATATTTGGAAATGGTTAGAGTGTTTTGTTAGTGTCAACTTATAGTATCCAAATACCGTATATATAATCTCGACAATGATGAAATTCAGCTTAAATTCGATCGGAGGAAAGATTCAACCGTCTCCATCGATTTATTGATTGGTGATATCCTCATGGCTAGACATTCTTGCTCACAACTTCCCACATCGAAAATATCAAGCAGATTCGGTATGATATTTGTCCGTATAGGAGTTTAGCAGAGCCCGAATATATCTTCTCGAGATTATACGGTATAGATTATGATTACTAATATGCAATTTGGACAAACATGGGTTGGCGAGGTAGGGTAGGTACCGTACGGAGTACAAGACGTCGGACCCACCGTCACAGTGAATCATGAGTTCCCAAATGAAGTTGCACTTGCGTCAGTAGTTGTGGTGGGGACCAGTTCGGCACCCATTAATGGGAATGTCCACGCTATGTGAAGGTTATTAAGGTTCGATGCTAGCAGTGCGTGGAAAGGGTTATTCTTGTGGGTGTGAAGAGGCTTGATTTATTATTATCGTACGACTGAAACTATACTGTATACAAAGCCCCACTACACTCGCACCTGCCATCTTATGCCCAACAGCGTGGACATTCGTTACACGGTTACAGCCACTTTCACAGACGGTAGAAGTTGGATCTAAGTTGGATCTACCGGTAGTAGAACGGGTAGCAGGACGGATAGTTTTCTGATCGGGGCTGAGCTTCAACTCGTCGTCATTGAGATTGATAGGCTGTTTCTAGTGAGTGATTGTAAGGAGGAATACGGTGGAATGAGAAAAGAATCGTACGACGCGGGACACATTGGGAGATGAAGCATTGTCGACTTGTGGGGTTGTGGAGGTTGGCTAATTGTGTTTTAAGAGTTTGATGTTGATTCAATGCGAGTAGTGTAGAAGGATGAGGCGGGAGAGAAATCTGGTCGGTCGTTTCACACTGATACTCGAGTAGTACTTTATATACATTCCATCACGTTATGTACGAACCATATATCAAAACCAGCTGAGGCACTGTTTTGAGACCTTATGAGTATTCTTTCTATAAATTTAGATGGTGTTGTTCGCAATCATACTACCTATTTCTGTACGAATGAGGGCCAGAAGAGATACCCGACAGACCTTGCAGTAGATTTGTCTCTAAAAAACGTTATGCATAGAGCAATGACATTGACATTTCGAACGGCTGAGATAATTATTACTAAACTCTAAGACCAGACACAGGCTGATGCCGCCTCCGCCAACATGATCAACCACTTGTATGGGCTGGAGGATGACTCAAAACACTGAAAATAACTGACCAAAGCCCCTCGGACAATGAGAGCGAAAGTATATTTTGATTATGTACTCCGTCGAATTTGCTGATAAAGCAATGATTCGCGGCGCCCTGACTTATTCTAATTTCGTCCAAGACACTGACACTGTCTGGTACGGGAGCCGGGTAAGATCTTTCCGATCTACCGCATTCCAATGGGAGATATTGAGTTATTAAGTTATTGTTAATTTATATTTATATTGATATTTATATTTTGGCATGATAAATCTTGAAATATATGACGGGTAAATGGATAATGTCAATGATGAAAAACTTCATTATTCATAGAGGACATCTGATTATTCTTCTCCAAGAAATTGGACTAATTTCATCGATTTGGTGTCGAGTTGAGGCCCTTTGGTAGCGAGAATCCTAACCTTGCCCCATGACTCGAGGGGCATCTTGGATCTTCATCCTGCAAACACGGCACAGCATACAGCATACAGCATGCAGCGATCTGCTAAATAGAGGTTCCTCGATGAAAGATGATATCGATGAGGTTATTTAATCATCTGGACGTTTTAGGTTTTTTCTTTTTCCAAACTTAAATAGAGTGAGGAACGAGAAAAATGTACTTTCAGTGTTTTCAGGGGATCGATTGAGATCCGAGGGTTCCCCGCCGGATAATGCCATGAATGAACTTTGACAATTTGACGTGACTTCATAACTTAATAGGCATCAAGTTCATTTCGTGTTCCTGAGTTCTGAGCCCTGAGCTGAGTTCTGACTCGTGACCCAACGTTTTCCGATGCTTCGGTTTGGCTCTGAGAGGAACTGGCGCTCACAACGCTTATAACGTTATACGCTATAACGTTATAAGCTATAACGCTATAAGGCTTTCAACGCCCGTGTAACCTATTCTAGCACCTGCCAATTCTTTGAAAGCTAAACGGATGCCCTAAATTTCTAATTTATTCCCCGAGATCCTTCCGGGGATAGGAGATCCCCCCCAATAATAAAACTTTTACCATGGTTTCCCTAACATCGGGACATTTCCACACGTGACACGGCATTGTTCTTCTACAGTAGCTTGAGCCTTGGAGGGCGCATGAAATACATGAATGAAATACATGGGATTTCCCGCCAGGATTCGTTCACAGTCAGTGAGTGTACGTATGTACGATTAGAACCCAGATAGCATTATTAGCTGCCGGTGCTACTCAGCCAGCCTACCACACAATCTTCCGAAGCTAGAACCTTAATCCGTAACCGCTATACCATTTTCACAATTGCAGGAACCGCGGGACAGATTTGTTTCTATATAACCTTTTCGATATTACTGCATTCACAGTGCAGATTCGTGCAGATTCCACTATTGTGGTTCGATTGCTTCCCTCACGTAGCACAGATTAATCTACACCCGACGAAACCTGGTCGACTCGTTATTACTCACTGGCTAAATGTGGTAAAGTGATGAGGGGCATCAGGGGTTCCAATATATCCAAGCGACCTGTTTGGCCCATTTGACACGTTTCTCATGTCCGTCGGTACCTTGCATTGGTGACCGGGGGGGTCAAATCTCTAGCCTAGATTCGTGCTTCGTATAGCTTTACGCTCCAGATGAGAAGAAGGAGGAGAAGAGAGTGAGAGAAGAAAGAGGAGAAATAAGAGGACGGCATGTGAAATCCTGAAATGCGCGGACAAGTTCCCAATTTGTAACTTGGTAACATGCAATCAATATCACACTCCATCGACTAAATTTAAAGACCCTGCTGGGAGTGGATGTCGGCAGGGCCCATTGCTTTCTTGGGCTCTTGATAAAGTCCGTCTTTTTCTTGCTTCCAACTTCTCTCCCCCAGAACGATTCACGGAGCGAACTAGAATTTCGTATGCATTGTCCAACAATTCTCCGGTTTAATATGGAACGGTGCCCATCGTTCCCATAGTTTTTATTTCTAGAAAATCTTGTAAACTACTTCACGCCGTCCCTCACACTAAGCGCTACGGATTCCGTACAACATTCTAGGCTTGATGGACGCGTGGGATTTTGCAAATCACTTTTCGTCTCCTCCCGCCGACCTGGATAACGATGATAGTTTTACTATGAGTTCCTCGCGCGCCGTCCATCATTTTGTATCCCCTGAGAAAGAGGTTAATGCTGGCCTTTGGTCTCTTTTCGCCGGTGCGACCATATGTCTCGGCCTTCGACTCTATTGCAAATTGAGACGTCAAGGTCTCTGGTGGGACGATTATATACTCATACTATCCTGGGTGAATACACATGGCTGACATCGAATCACGAAATTCCATCCAGCTAACTGTCATGCATCAGGTGGTCCTCCTCACAGCCGACATATTCATTTCCTACGAGTTCGCCACCGGATATGTCGTCAAGACTTGGAACGATCGTATGTTGATTCTTGTGACGATCTCATCCTGCCTCACTACCGCCGGCCAAACATGGAGCAAATCCGCCTTCGCGGTAACGCTTCTCAGGATGACAAATGCCTGGCAAAAGGCCATTTGCATCATCACCCTCATCGTCCTCAACATCTTCCTAGTCCTCAAGGTTTTTGTGAATTGGTCTAAATACTGTGACAAATCCGGTTATCAAAATTGGTGGAGGATGCCTGGTTTCTGTATAGATTACCAAGCCGTGCATGATATCAAGAACGGGGGAAATAGTGGGTGCAGAAATTCGTATGATTAGAATGTCGATCACTAACTTGTCCCATGTAGTCTTCAACATCGTTGCGGACTTTGTGCTCGCTCTCTTTCCATGGATGGTTACATGGAAGCTGAAGATATCTCTCAAGGAGAAGATTGCTCTTTGTATAACCATGAGCCTCGGAATTGTGGTCGCCATCATCTCAGCCGTAAGAACTGCTTGGATGAATGACCCAAGTGTCGATGCCTATAATGACTATTATTTTTGTAAGTCTTTTTAGAAATTCCTATCTTTACCTTACCATTCTCCACCCTGTCTTCTCCTCTCATCTATGCTTCCACTTCTCTTTCCCATTCTTCTATTCCCCCTCTCCATATATACACTATTACTACCACCCATCTCACACTCAACCATTTCATCACCATCCTAACATAAAACTCCCAATAGGGCGCCAAGGATTATCAATGGTCTGGTACTCAGCCGAGGTAGCCGGCACTATAATCGTGCAATCCATACCACTAATGCGACCACTGTTAAACGACATGCACTCCTCACTAGCATCTAGAAAACTAAATTCCGACGCCGACAGAGGATACGGCCCCGGGAAGAGTATTAAAAGCGCAAAGCGAAGAACCCTCACCTTGATCCTCCAAGGTGCGGACATGACAGACGACGTAAATGGCACCGACGACAAGAAAAGAGAGGATGTAGATCGAATGCACCTGACCCAAGACGAGAACGGCAAGATAGTCCTGCGGAGAAGGACCCAGGAACCACCCATGGAGTATGAAGAGAGCCGCATGGCGAGCAGAAGGCTGGAAGAGGACGAGATTGGCTTGACGCAGGATTCAAAGGGGAGGATTGTGATGACCAGTGATTACCACGCCGATGGGGACTTGGGCCAAACTCCCGCGTATAGCGCTCACAGGGGTCCGGAGGACATTCCCAAGTATAGCGCCCACGCATGTTTGGAGGAGATCCCAGAGTATGACGACCACGGAGAATTGGAGCAGATTCCTGAATACCGCAGCATCGAAGACAAGGAAGAGATTCCTATGACAGAATTCCACGCCACTACTAGTAAATAAAAAACCATGTAAATAACTTTTTTCGAAGAGAAAATCTTTAAAAAAACAAGAAAAAAGAAACCAAAAAGAAAAAAAAAGATTCAAAGCTTTCACACACAAAAATCAACCCTTTTTTTCATATTCTGGTAGGAAGGGGTCCCGGCAGATCCGAGATTCCTAGTTTGTTTCAAACCAATATTTTTTCTATTACAACGATTTAATAAACTTCAAATTTTCAATTCGCTATGGTTCCCTACCCGAATATATATATAATATACCATGTTCCATCTGACCAACTATCTACACCACACACCCCCCAAAAACTATATCACATCCGTCAACATTTCGCCACGCGCTCATCATGCGCCCGCTGTTCACTCTTCATAACACGATCAACCCAATAATACGACACCAGAGCCCAAATGACCAGATAGGCAAACAGCACACCGAGGGATAATCCAAAGGCGTAGTGGAATTCGAGGGACCATATTACCGCGCTCAGACAACCGAGATATACCAATACGCCTGCGATCCACCATAAGGTTAGGTGGAGAAACATGCGTCGAAAGCCCGGGGAAGAATCATATCGCGCATTATATCGCACGCGGAACTCGCGGTCTTGGAGCCCATCGACGGCGATAAAATCTTCGGCCGCATAGTATATAAATGGACGCATGGGCGAACCTCGTGCGTGGGAGTTAATGCCGATGGGGATTTTGAAGGGGATAAGCGAGATGAGCATGACGATGCCGAGGAAACTCATGAGGAAACCAGGGGAATAGAGATATAGTTCTGGGATTTCGAGGGAGCTGCCTACAACGAAGGGAATCAGTGCCATGAGCATGGAAACACCGTATACCCAGGAAGTGGCATCTAATTCCCATTTGGAGCGGGAGAGAAGCGGAGCACACAGGTCGCGATATTTGAGAAGACGAGCTACGCGCACGATGAGGATGTAGAGCTCGCCAAAACCCGAAGCAGATGATGGCGTAGCCGAGGATGTCTTTATCGTATTCGGGTTTGGGTAGAGGACACTCGTTTTTGGGGTATGCTTTGCAGGACTTTGCCCATCGCGAACGGTGGATGTCGAACCAGACGTAGTAGATTATGCAGGGGATGACGATGTCGAATAGAAGGATAACAAGAGGACCGATTGTGATGGAGAGGTGATCTGTAGGTTTTGGGTTCTTTTGTGCTAGTTTTTCGAAGGGCGGAGGAGGTGGGAGAGCGTTTGTTGTTGCGTCGTCGGAATCCGAGGAGAGATGTGGTGTAGCATTGAAGATGGCATTGCCATTGTCTGCGGTTGCGTCGGCAGAGAGGTATGATGGGACGTCCTCGATGGTGTTGCTGGGCGGGGCAATTATATTGATCGTAGGTCCTTCGTTGGTGTACTCGGGACCACCGAGTACTTCGTTCGTCGAAGCTTCAGCACTCGAGCCCGGAGTCAGAGGTCTTCCTTCATCTTTCTTTGCTTCATCGCTGACAACAGACGGCATTTCGTTATGATTTTGACTAGTAGACATCACTGCATTCAGCTGCGAAGCTCCACTATTATTGCTAACCCCCGCCATTGTGGAAGACGTATATATGTAGGGAAACGATAATGCTGATGTTCAGCAAATGTTCATCTCTGAAAATACTATTGCATGGGGAAGTACTCTTATGATCTAGTGTTCTTGAACCTCCAAGAAAAGATCAGACAATACAATTTACCAAGGCAAAAAGCTGTCTTGTTTCATGTAAGTAGGAATTCTGAGGCGCTTGAACGGCCTAGAGCACACTAGTGCTCTTGAGATGTTTCAATTTGTAAAAGGCTTTTACCCATCCGTGGTTGTGTAATAGGCCAAATTGGCTTTGGATAGATAAGGTAGTCGTAAGAAGTTTGGAATTGAATGGGAGGAGGGGAAAATAAGCTGGGTGATGAAGCAAAAGAGGAATCCATGATGGTTAAATTCATGTTGTACTCGCCACATCAAGACAGTAGAAATGTTCACGGAAGTTGATCCAAGTATCATTAGTCATCACGGGAGAACTTATATGGGATTCATATGGTATTCTAAAATCAGGTACCAAGCGTAGCGGGCGATGAAACGGAAGTTTTGCAGAAGCTTCCATGAAAAAATCCCATCCGAAAAACACCTAGCCCTACAACAATGGTGGTGGCAGCGGAATTACTGACTCAAGTCTTACGTCTGAGTAATGTTTCAGGAATTACTCTGCACTTTCAAGAGACTCCGCCACCAGCTTGTAACTGTTTTTTAATTTGTTACCAGTGGCGGGGTTTGCGCTGATCTTTGTAAGTGGTTTCGACTCGCCAGCCGTTTTAGTACTCTCCAAGAAACCGGATAACCCACTTTGCGCATCTAGTTCAAGAAGGGTCACTGCGGCCACTATAATAGTGCCTTCGACCCGATTTGAGTTTTCGTGATCGACGTACTTTACTGCAAAATTGCTAGCTTTCAGTTAGTCTGCACATTATGAATTGGACCGGGACGGAAAAGAACAAACTCATATTACTTAATTCGCCCCTCCCCCGCCCTGTCCCCTTTCACGCCGTTCATAGGACGATTTGCAAAAAGGGATCGGCTAAATTACAAGCCACTGTCTAGCTATGACATTTGCCAATTTCCTATTACCTGTGATCATGCAAAGAATTTTTAGATTGTGGGCAGTATCAATCGTGATATCTTCTCGTGTGCTTTCATGATCTTTGGTCTCGTTGAGTACACGAAGATAGTATTTTATTGCGAGGTGCGAGACACCAAGCATGTGGTAAACTCTGGCCAAATTGTAATGCGCTTCCTGACGCTCCTCGACAGCCGCTGACTGTTTACGTGAGTTGTAGTAGTCGAACAGAAATGTTAGACCTTGAAGGATCATGAATTGCCTGTTATCCGCTTGTCTCTTGAGAGAATGATGGACGTAAGCAAGGCCTATGTTCAAGTTAATTATAGCATTATTCGGGTCGAGTGCATAAGCTCTCAGGAAATAGTCTATGATACTTTTCGTCAGTGAAGTGATTTATTTAAATATGGTAGCTTGGGTTGAAATACTTAAAGAATAGGCATAGCTTGTTCCAGAGTAAAGAATGTGTCCATATAACATGAGGAGAGCGACGTCCATATCATCATTGAGGATTGGTTTCCCATTTTTGTCCTGAGACGTGTAGCCAGCTTTCTCGGCATAGCCCTTTTGTCGACGACTTTTGTCGACTAGGTTAAAATCCATGGCTTTGACTTGACGAAGCATATACTTTTGCTCAGGACCTGAACAGTACCACGAGACCGGAGACTGACACAACCTAGCTATAGCCGCGTACATTCTATAAGAGTCGGTGGTGAACTGATATTCTCTCATGAAATATCTTGCCACCCTGATACACATCTCCTCGTCGTTACAAAGTAAAGCACAGGCTGTATAATAATTAGCACAGTATCAATTACTCGACAGAAAGATGAACTCACTACCCCAGCACACATGTATCAAAAACATATCCTCGCGCTTATGATAGAAGACAATTGCGTCCCTGGCTGATTCACAGATCTCATATGACTCTCTGTCATTCCCATCCTTAGCGAGACATATTGCATATTCGAGAAAGATGTCCAGCCAGGAGCTGAAGGAGATGCCACGATAATCAGCTGGTATGCTAGCAGATGTGGCACTCGTCTTGTCCTCAGCGTCTGCTCCGAGTTCTAAATGTGTTAGCACTTTAGGTAGCCACGTATTAGGATTTTACTGACTTTTTGACAAACGATCAGCCATTTCGGTCAGATCAGTCTCTAATTTTGTCTCCGCCTGAAATTTATCATCGTTGCTGTAACCTAAAAATTTGACATATTTATCCCAAGGATAGAAGGTTTTGAACCCTCTAAAATCATCTATAAGATCTTCAGCAGCCTCCATCCACTTCAAGGTAGCCGTTTCATCCCCAGCTCTCATCCTTTCTAGCTCAATTTTCATGATAGAGTACTGGCTCTGTAGATGCTCTGCTCTCGCAGCTTCTTCCTTTAATCTCTCTGCTGGGTGAAGGAGCCTGCGAGGCACATAACGGGATTGTGGTCTTCGAATTGATGCAAAAGAAGTTTGTTTCCTGCGCGGCTTTTTGGAAGCTGCAGCATCAAGGGACTTTGGTACACTTTCTGGATCTTCAACTTGACGTTGCGTTCGTCGAATTGCGATAATTTCATTCACATACATGAATGACTGTTCCTTCTCGTTTAGTCTTTCGTACAATCTAGCGAGCTCCATTCTTGCTGGGATGTTATCCTCTTCCATTTGTACTGCATTTTGAAAACAGAGTTCGGCCTCTTGATCGGCTTTCTCAGCAAGCCAACAATTCCCCATCTTGAGTTGGAGCGAGGCACCTTCGGCACCAGCACCTGGTGCCAAAGGCAGGTAGTAATCTAAGGCATCCTTATTATAACCTTTTCGAGCCAAGTTATCCCCGACCTCCTCAAACAGGTGAGGGAACTCTTCAATAAGGCCTTGACCGTTGTAATCCGAGGTTTTGAGATAGTTAAAATGGCGCTGAGGTAGTTAGTGACACTTTCTAATGTGAAATGGTGATCTGGCTTACCAAAGCTTCCATATAATGACCGAGGGATAAGCGATATAGCCCGAGTTTGATTCGTAACTCGACGGGGAGTCCTGGACCATATGTGTCTACCGGGTATGTTTTGGCATCAAATTGAGGGCATTCAGATCTTCTGATGTCATCGTCGTCCCATTCTCGATCATCATCGATGAATTGATCCCAAAAGTCCTCCCCCTTTCTTCCAACTAACCAACGAGCTACTGACCTGAGCTCTTTGATGCCATCCTTGTATTTTTCCAAGAGACCGAACAGTTCGACGTAAGCATAGGCGTCTGTCACCAAGACTGTGTCAGTTTCTACATCAGCTTTTTTGAACTTATTGATGGTTTTAATGTAAAGTTTCATGGCGACTTCTATCTGCCCCAGATCAACATAAATTGACGCTAACGTCTGGACAACTTCTGTATCCAAAGGAGCACGCTTGAGAATGATCTCATACTCCCTGGCTGCATGATTGAGGTTTCTTCGCTCAAGCATAATGGAAGCTTTGATTCTCCGAGCTTCTAGATCTTGTGAATTTGCTCTGAGTATCTGTTGTGCAGCGTATTGCGCAGATATAAGGAACTCCGATCTCAGATCGCCCGTCTCATTCAAAGCAAAGTATAAAGCGGCATACCAAGGTCCAGGATGCTTTGGCCTCCAAGTGGCAGCAATCATCAGAGCCTTGACAGCCGAGTTGTATTCGCCCAATTCCTTGAAGCATGCGGATAGTAAAGTCCATGCTTCGTAAGTCTCTGCGTTGATCCGAATGATTTCTGAAGCTATGTCTCTAGCCTCTTCGCAACGTCCGTTCAAAAATGCTTGATTGGCTTGACCCAAACGGAGTTTGATGTCACCAGTTGGCTCCGCAGCTTTCCTAGGACCTCTGATACCGGCCTTGCGACCTTTACCGCCTCGAGCACTGCGTCGTTTTCCTTTAGTCTTACGGCTCATCGGACCGTCATCAGATTCATCCGAATCACTCTCTAGATGTCTAGCCTGGCGAACATCATCCTGCATTTTGCGAATACCTCTACCGAATTCCAGGTAATCGGGATCAGAGTCGTCCGACTCATCACTACCAAAAAAGGTCAAATTATTGTTAAAGAAACTTCCTTTACTCAGCTACTCACCCAAGATCCATATCTAGGATATCATCCGCGCCCTCTACCTGCTCTCGTCTTTGTCTCCTCTGTTCCGTACTCATTGCAGCAAACTCGGCTCTTGCATTGTCCAGACCGACATCACCAGTGCCTTGCGCTGTCAATGGGGCGTTGGTCGGCCATATTAGACTTTGGCTTTGGCTTGCTTCTGGGTCCGGATATTGATGGCCTTGACCAGTAGTGAAGCCATACTCCGGCATATCGTCAGGGAAACCAGACATTGTATTAAAGTTTCAATATGTACCGGGACACTCGAAAATGATTACACTAGGCCTTAGATTTTTTATCTGAGATAGAATGGTTTAATGCTTAATATTGCGCAACTGTGGGTGTGTAAGTTGAAGTAAAAGTGTGAATTTCTTAAACGACTTAAGAAATTCAATGTTTTTGGGTTTTGAGAACGTTAGTATGGATGGTACAGGTTAGAGTAAGTGTTTGAATTCATCTCTTCATACGGAATGGATGAAGTAAATTCGAGAATGAATATTTGAATATAAAAAGCATTTTTGAGATCATTCTTTAAGTTATATCAGAAAGCAACAGGCTCGGTTCTAAAAGTCTATAATATATTAGCCTTGCATATGCTTAGCGCAAGGCTGACGGACATTTGGTCGACCGCCTGCCTTAAGCAATCAAACTTTTCCCCACTCAAATTTTGTTCAGAGCCCCGCGAAGAATTAGCTTTCACAAATCAAGAAAGTGTCATCGATCCCTCGAACATCTCATTTTTCCAATCTGCTTTGCCTAAATCTCATTCAAGATGCCCGCTACTACCGCGTCCCTTCCACCCAGCTCAGCCCTCCAAAACATACTCAACACGCAAACTCCTACAACCCCCGATACTCCTCACCCAGTCTACCTACATCATCTCGCAAGTACCATCCTCCAAAATTTGCAATTCCAACATGACTGGACCTCCCTAACTCTGCACACCCACTCAACCGTCACGAAGCTTCCCCTCCCTCGACCTCTGATCTCCGGACTCCCTCCCCGCCGCGCTTATATTCATCCTGACGAACAAGTAGAAATTCTCAAAGCTGAGCATGACACTGGAGAATCTATAGAACAATTTCCTGAGCGTGAATGGGTCTTACCAACACATTTGGACGAGAAATGGAGTTTGGCACGGTTTGCGGAAGTTTTTGATGCGGTGGAAACGGTACCTGAGGGGAAAGAAGCTGAGGGGAGGAACGAGAGTGCGGAAGGGAAGAATGTTGTGGGTGCAAAGTGGCAGGGAGAGAATAGGCAGAAGAGGATTTTGTTGGCGACATTGCATGACGACAGTACGGTTGTGTACTATATCATACACGACGGAATTGTAAAGCCGAGACAGAACTGAAGGACGTCTGATTAGAATGGTCACCCCAGGAACAATCTGGATATCCTCATGCCTCGAGCATGAATACAGCAGAGCAGGGATCTTTAAATTTCCAGCGTGCAAGACTTACCGAGACCTGGACATCAAATCTAGATCCTCAGTTCCTTTATTCGCAGGGCCTACCCGTCATCCCAGTACCTTCTAATAAATACTATTCAAAAAGCCGAAAATCTCGTAATAGCCATGGGACAACAACAAGGCGCGTTCTTCTCGTGCCATTCTGCGGGAGAAATCAGGCAGTACATCAAATGGAGCAGACGTTTTGGACATGGGAATATGGATTATACTCTATATCAAAATCCATTGAGATCTGGCATCCTGGAACTATTGGATTTGAATCCGACGGCAATACCGACATCATTCTATCATATATAAAGTATCTACTGAGGAGGCAGTCCGCAAAAGCCGTTTAAAAAGGAACATGCATGTCACAATCTTGTGGGTAGATCTCATACAGTCATTATCCCCCAAGACTTGGAGCGCTTCAGATGCTTCGAGCTCGTGGGAAGATATATAGCACATCAAAAGAAGAACAGACATGGAATAATCGAAATATAGATGTGCTTCCAATGTTCAGATACATTCAACAAGCTCATTATAGCAATTTTCCCGACAGTCTATCTCACGGTCTTACCTGGAACTTTATAAAATGAGGCCATGCCCTTCCCACAACGAATCATTAAGCGTAAGCTCGCGCCGTAGCTTAGGTCTCTTTACCATCACTAGCATCATAGCCACTATAATTTTCAGAGCTCTCTCTGCGCAGCACACTTTATCTGTGCAGGGTATCCGATATACTAGCAGCTGCATCCAATACAAAGTATCCTAGCAATACAACAAATCAAAATATACATCCAAGACAACAATTCATACCATACCATACCATATCATATCATTGTATATGTATTCTGTATGTATGCATGTATCAAAAACATAATGACCAACCAGTTCAGTCTTTCAAAGAAATTCCCTTTTCCCTCAATACCATACTTGTCCATATCAATATCAATATCCATATCGCCATTCCACATTCCTCCATCCTTTCATACCTATGAATCATGACATTCTCTTCCCATAAAACACCGTCTCACCTGTAAAGTAAAATAAAATAAAGTAAAATAAATCCCACTCCGACAGACTGCCCTCGAATCTGAACTCCGATCTGAACTCCAGGTGTGTATATGTGTGATCATGTGTGCCAAAGAAGCCTTGCGCAGATGCTCCCTTTCCATTTCCGTTTTCATGCCATTTCACTTCCATCTTCCTTCTCATCCTCATCCCCGGCCCTCCCCTCGCCCCCTCTCTTTCAACATCGCACTTCATCAAATCATATCACGCTCTAAACAATCTCTCGCCATCCCATCCCATCCCATCCCATCCGATCCGATTGCATTCCCTTCCCCTTTCCCTCTCACCAGCCCCTACAGAAGAACTCCACCATACGGCTCCTCCCCGAAGCAAACCCTAACTAACATTACACAACAGCTCAGCCTCCAAAATAAACTTCCCTTCCTTATACTTCTCGCTCGCCTCATACGCCTTATCGTATTTCCAGCCCACCGTCTCATTACACCGTTTACAAGTGATATCTCGCACGATATGACGTCCGGTCGTCATATTGCGTTCGGAGGGTTCACCGGGGACGATATTGACCACGGTACCGAAGAGATAGGCTTTGCCGTGTTGGCCGCGGAAATTCTGTTGTAGGGAGAGAGAGAGGTTAGTATAAGTGATGTGAGAGAGGATGGGGAGAAACGGGAAGGGGATAACGAAAGGACTAGGGAAATGAGGTGTTGAAGTTCAAGAGAAGAAGGAATTACTCACCCGTGAAATAATCTCATCGTGCGTGCTTAAATGCGTCTTGCAGCCTTTGCAGCCGTATATCTTGTCGCTGTTTAAGTACGTATTGTATGAAAGACCCATCGTTCGCTGTGAATTTTTTATGTCTCAAATATTCTCGTTCGTTTATCTTGGTTGTTCGATTGCAAATCCGTGAGGGGGAAGGTAATATCTAGCTGTTTAGATGTAGTTTAAGTAGGAATCAAGAGCTAGCTGTGCGATACGATGCGATGCGGTGCGATGCGATCAGATGAGATGAGATGTAGGATTTAGGATGCAGGCGTGTGTAAAAGAGCAGAGAAACAACGCGGAAGTATTTGTATTGTATTGTATTTTATCTAGGCGGAGAGAAATAGGTTGCGAAAGAGGTCGGTCATCCAGTCAGATTTGCTTGTCTTGCTTGTTTTGCTTGTAGTAGGTTAAACAAAGTATTGAAATAAATGCGTCGGCTGGTGTCGGGCTTTTGCCTTTCTGACAAGTAATCTCAAGATTTGCACACTATGTTTCCCGAGCTTAGATGTTGGGTTCAGGAGAAGAAGAGTACTAGGTATCACGTATGCATGTAAGGTGTTCAAAGATCCGATGGATGGCAGGCGGTTGTTGAAGTTGATGTTGACTGCAGGTGCCTTTATCGCTCCTTATCGCCCTTATCCTATTAGCGTTACCTAGACGGTATCTTAGCGTGAGGAGTAAGGAAGTGATGACTTAATCAAATGACCTTTGAGTCCACCCCGGAAGCAAAATAGAGAGAAATACCTACTGGAGGAGGCGGTTAATGTCCTTTAATGAATCAGCAATGACTTCTTGACGGTTAATTGGCTCCTAAGAGTAATTTCGGACAATAGATGGTAAGACCAAAGAATACCTAGGTACCTACGTCTCTAATTGAAAATTTCGGATCTTTCTTCTATCACTTTCCCATTCACTTAACCTTGGATTATTCGATCATTCGAGCTTTCTCGCTGTGCTCTATTCCACGAGCGACGATCAGCCAGACTCAGTATGGATTTTGATGTCATTCTAGAATTCGCAGTGAAAAGCACAACTGAAGAGGGTACAAATAACAAGGTAAATTTCCATGTTGTGGGAACAATCCAAGGCTAATCTCTATAAAACTTCTATATGAACAATTTCATAGCATATCACAACATAAATCGTGGTGGCACATGAATCTATGATTCGTTCATCATATGTGCTTTCCAGCTACCTACATACCCGAGCCAGGACCATGAGCCTGATATCCAGCCAGATCATATCCGTCATTCCACACATGGTTGTTCCGTCAACTCCTAAAATACACAATGAATGCCTCCAAATCCCGTCATTGTGTATGAGATTATCATTTCCATACGGGAACAATATTATCACAAAACGCAAACTATCTCTTTGGGCTTACCACGAGAATGCTTCTTCAATGAAATCAATATTTCCAGAATATTGATGTTTACGAACCGCGCTTCGAACATCATCACTGAGTGCTCCACTACCACAGACCGTGACGCCCATGGCACCCACTTGGTTCTCTATTTCAGTCTCCATCAAGGTGTCAATATTGGGTCTACCTGGGAACATCTGTACAGTTGCAGATGGACTGTGAATCTCCTTAGTAGATCTTGGTCGACTGATGAATAACATGATTCGAAGGACTTCACGACGTTTCTCCATAGCGAGAATTGAAGTCATCCATGGTCTAATCCACTCGAGATGCTCTGGTGATTGTATAGTCCAAACTAGAACAATCTTTCGTGCGGCCACGGTTCCATTGGCATAACCAGCAACGAGGTCACGTACATGTGGAACTTGGTGAGTGATACCAACACCTCCTGCGAATAACATAACTGTTCCATAAGAATGCATCATATGCATTCCTCCATAAGGGCCTTCAGCCCAGCACTTGGTATAGAGTTTTCCATCGGGAGAAGCCTCCGCTTTCTTGTAAAGCTTTTCTGTAAATCCAGTTCGGGCTCGAATGACGAAGGACATGGTTGTCTTTTGCATAGCTAAGATATCTTGGCGGTTCATTGCTATCTTTTCATCTGATAAATCTTCTGCCTCTTCTGACCAAGCGACCGAGAAAGGATGAGATTGGAATAGTCCAATCGATGGCATGTAAAGATAGGCATGTTGTCCAGGCTTGAACTTCCATGGTCGTGCCATATCAACGGTAACTCGAACAGCATTTCCTGGAAGGGCTTCCACCAATGTTTTGGATGTACCCTTTCCGAAGTTTCGGTACGCAACTGTAACTATTCTGTATACACGTTCTGTAATCCAAAGGATAATGGCTCCCCAGAGAAGTTTTAGTTGTGGAAGATCCTCTAACTTCAAGTGATAGTAGATACCGATGATGAAAATGATGACTAGCGCAATGTGAAGGTATTTGAAAATTTCATATGCGGCATGGCGAACAGGCGAGCTAGCCTGTATCATGATTACAATAGAAGCGATCGTGGCCTGCCAATTTTAGCACAATCCCCAATGATTTGCAAAGGAAGAACTTACGATGGCGCCATAAGTTAGGAAAGGGCTTTTCGCGATCGATGACCAGACTGCGGACCAACCGGAAGTGTGAACTTTGGAAGCAGCCCAAGCGGCAACATGTGCGATAACCTGAAGAGTTACGATACGTCCAGTCCATCTGTGCAAGAGATTGAATGTATCGAAAGACATGTTAAGCCAGTTAATCAGAGGATTGTTTCGCGCCGCCATGATGAAGAGAGGAATCTAATAGATGGTCAGCACGTGACGAACATATGGACTCCTCGTTCTTCAACCTACCATGTTAATAACGGCGAGAATACCGGTTCTATTCCTAAGCTGCTGCGCGACTGAAGTATACGTTTGATCCCAGGTAATGCTAACAGCACAGAACGCAATGTTTGTTCCGAAATAGGCCAAGAGGAAGGCAAATTGAAATCTGGTTGGAAGCGTACCAACGTTGACGGCTCTTCCTATTTGAATTTCCCTATTATGCCTTTTTCCCAGGATAGGAGCATAAAGGACATGCTTCTTGAATCTTGCAAAGCCAAAGGAAGGAATAGCAAAGTATCTCTGAGTCTCGTTGTTGAGTGATGCCAAAGTTCGCACATATTTGACCGACTCAATCCCGACTCTCCAAACTACCATAGCCGCGATCAAGGAAGCAAGAACAATAAAGATGTAATCATGAAAATCCTGGTTGAACATGGCCGCTTTGGCTTTAAGAGCCGTGGCGGCAGCAGCAGAAGCTTTTGCCTCGGGCGTAGTTGGTGTGGTTGAAGTATAGCTTCCAGATGCTGCCTCACCAGCCACCATCTTAGCCATGGCGAGAGCAGCCACAAATATCGAAGAGGAAAACATGTTGTTGTGGAAGATGAGAGAAAGGTCTAGATGTTATATTTCGAGTATGAATGATCGACCTGATAAGTAAGTAATGGTTGATAGGAGATTCAATATTCAACCCGGGCCAGCACGAGATATAAAATTGGTTGTCGTGGCTTATTTCGTTTGTAAATGGACGTCTTGCGTCGTTGGATATTGGATAAGTGAATGAGCGAGAGATAATTCCGTGTATGACCAGCGAAACACAGTAATAGTTGTCTAGGGGATCGAAATGGAAAGAAGGGTAGGTTAAGGAATGTAAATGAACCAAAAAAATGTCCAAGAAAGGCGTTGTCCAGACGTCGCGGGAAGAAAAAGGTCTTCGAAGGTTGGTTTTAGCAAAAAAAGGTTTAATAAAAAAAGGTGAGAATAAAAGAAAAATGGCTAAAGTTTGAATTTGTGGAGGTGGGTGGGATATTTCGTGTTTGGATCTTGGCGCTGAACGTCGGAATGTATCATGTATGTTAGTTAGATGTGTACCTGTTCCTGAATGAATGGATCCCGATTCCCAAATCTCTTCTTTTTGATAGTGGATGTGTGTGTGTGTGTGTGTGTGTGTTTATTATGCACTGTGCGGGGAAAGAAGAAAATAATTTTATTATTTATTTATTTATTTATTAGACTAGGCGCTTCATATACAGTAGGTTACTGTTGTACAAGTAGATAGATAGATGGGATATAGGATATTCGGAAGCCGTAGGAATAGTTGTATGAGACACTAGAAGTTGCAATTGAAATTGATGACGGGAGAATAAATTTTAATTCTAGATGATTGTGAGAATGGAAATGAAAGTAAAAATGAATGATATTCTTTTTAGATTCGAAATTGTATTCCTGATTGAATTTTCGATTATTCATTCATTCATTCATTCACTTACTTACTCTTTCCCCTTCATTTACAACGTATACCCTTAAGTCAGAATTAACACCGAATTATTTATCTATTCATTCAAAAAATCAAAATAAAATAAAATAAAATACTAAAAAATTAAACCTTCTCTCAAAACCTTCCTTACCTCTCTCCCCTCCCTCTCATAAACAATTTCAAGACGAGGAAAATGAACGTGGATGATGCCGCCCCCTTGGATTACGTACCGTTGTGTTTGTACAGGGGTAAATGTGGTGTTTGCGAGGGGATTGGATGGGATGGCCTGGGTACTTGGTCAAGGGCTTGTGTGCTCTTGTTTGGGCTACCGCTTGCTTGCTGGGCTGGCTGCAAGGTACAGATTCGAATGTATAGGCAGGCACGCATGTACAGGTATGTACGGACAGAGATTTATTTGATAGGCCTTGGCGCGCTGTTGGGAGTGGTGTTGTGGGTTTGCTAGGTGTAGCGCACGCTTGGGAGGTTTGGATGATGGATTGATGGATGGATGGGTGGGGAGAGGAGGGGAGAAGTTTGAATGCGGTCTTGAGTTTGAATAATGATGATGATGATGATACGCACCTATGGAGTGGAGGGGTGCATACTGTAGTAACAAATACCTATAAAGAGCAAGGATTATGGTTCGCCTTATAGCCCGCACTTGTCATAGAATGTCACATCGTCTCATCTTATCGTATCGCGATGCTAAAATGGGTCTGGGTATGGGGCTACTAGGTTACGTACCTATTTACAGTGCTCGAGGCAGGGTAACTTGGTTTTGGTTTCTTACCGGTGATGGGTGGTTGAAGACCCGATGTCTGGTCTCATGTCTAGATTGTATATACTATAGATGATGATGAGAGTTATTTGATAGAGGTAGGTAGGTTTTCTCGGCATCTACATATGTTGGGGTTCCTCACGATACACAGAATGTACACAGAATGTTGTGGTTGTGGTCTGGATTTGTGAGATGCAGGTTTAGATTGATTATTAGATGAATAAGGTAGGATGGTTTTTTGGGGTTGATTTTGATAGGATGGAGCGTGATGCGACGGGATGGGATGGGATAGGATGATACGTTAGCTATTCCTGGTGAATTTTTGTACGGAGTATATTCTCGAATTTGAGACTTGCAAGGGCAGACAACGAGGTTGTATTTATCTAGACCCCTTTATCTGTGGCTCAGAGGGTGTACATATTGGTTGCCCACAACCACACCTCACCTCACCACACCTAGTAAACGAACCACAAATATCAGGTCTTCAGCTTCCTGACGACCATTCAGCAAAATCGAAAAATAAGCTAGTATACAAGCAATAAATCAATAGATGACTCAAAAAAATCTGGTAGATTGGGGTTTATCGTGTAATCAGGCAGATTTTCTACATGTGGAAATTTGCGATGCAGTCGTCGTTTCAGAAATTCGTAAAATGGAGTCTGTGTGCAGAAGCGAATGGGATGGGAATGACATGCTTAGGAGTTGGTAGATGCTCGGAACCGAAAGTGAAGGGATGTAGCGAGGGTATTTGTTCATGCAGGGACAGGCCCCTAATGTTGTTATATCGTTCTTTTCTACTGGTAGATTATTATTTGTATAATTTTTAAGATTTTTAAAAAAAGAAATAGAAACTAATGTTAAAGTGAATGGTTCCTGCGTAGCACGTGCACAGGGCACTAGTCCTATTAGGACTAGATTGAGAAGCTCTCTGTAGGAGAGCTTCGCACTTCCGTAGAACTTAGATAATGAGTGATTTATATACAAGACCAATATAGCCTCAGTTCTGCCCTATCAGCTTCCCACTATTCCCTGTGTAAGGTCATGTTACGAGGTTTGCCGTCTAGATCACGTGGAAGTGCTCTAGGCTCTCGAGGTAGGTTTATAACTAGGCGTCAAGTAGGGACTTAAAGTAATGACAATAATAATAAGCTATTCGTAACTAATAGTAGAGTATACTAAATTATTGATCTTGAGCACGAAGCTCTATACAAAGGAAATCCATCTTGATTATATAGACCTTCATGCTTCTATGATCACTACTGATCACTTGTAATCACGTGCCTTGGTCATGTAATGGTAGTTGTGTAGCCCGTCGTAACAATAATTTTCTATTGATCTCAAAAACCTTACTCTATAATAGGAAAATTATATTTTTCGTCCCTTGAATTTATATATTATAATACCTACCTAGGAATAGATAGACGTTCGAGAAGAACAAAGAATCTCCTTTGAGTAAGTGAATCCACTGGATAATTCATTTTGCGATGGAAGAGCATATATGAAGTGTCCCAGCTTTATTAAAACTTAGTTAGATGCATGTAAGAACGATAAGACTATACATTAGCGTATACTGGCCCTAATGTAGGTGGATTAACAATTTAGATTAAAATACTCCGAATGGTTCCTTGCAGTCAGAGTCACTTTGATTAATCACTACATCTCTTCCTCCCAGCGTCAAGACCATCCTCTAGGATTCTGGTTGTCGCAATGCTGGTCATTTATGGTCCATCATGGGATGATCCTTTATCGGTATTTCATCGGTAGAAGAGCATCTAGAATCTAGAATTTAGAAGCTAGAATTTTATTGATGATATGGTCATGATCATCACGCTGTCACGCTGTAAAGCGGTCGGTCTATCACCCATAGTGTTGGTACCAACAACTCCCTAGCACTCTAAGTACTCTATAGTTTTAGCTTTCAATCTATTATCCGATCATTCCATCTACTGCCAGTTCCCTCAAATCACATCATCTATTCACGCATATATTAATACTCAAATACGGAAGACTACCGCTGCCATATGCATTCTATTCTTTAAATTCACAATCACACATGAAAATGTTTCTTCCTCCAACCTACCATCACCACATACGAAATTACTAATCCTGATCGCCTCTTCCTATGGCCCCTTGGAGAAAATCAGACGAACTCACTAATTATCAGACAACACAAGTGATTAATTGCTACGTGTAGCGCAGCATCACCATGATCCTTTCGTCCCATAAGCCTCACCTGTATTAGACCTCTAACCTGCTGCATCTACTGTACTCCTATTCCATATAAACCAATTCTTATCCATTATCTGCAGCAATCCTTATGAGATCATCTATTCGGTACTCCTAGTGTAAGGTTACCAAACACCAGAAGCAAAAACAAAAATGTTCCGATACGAACATGAAGTTACCAAGTTCTACTATTTCTCAAACAACAATTTCATGACAGAAATAAGCACGCAATATGACACAGTCCAAGAAAACGTAACAATTCCAGAGCTTTTCATCTAAACTTTCCCAGAATTCTTATTTATCGTACAGCCTCCTAACCTAAGCATACACCCAACTTTTCAAGGAATCAAGATAATTCACCAAATGAATTTTTGCTTGTCCACATCGTTATCGACTGGGTAACCCATTTCATATTGAAACCTAATATAAATAGAGTACTCAATATCCTTCTCGCGCAGAGAAACACGCTCGAAAGCTAAGCCTCCCAAAGACGCTCCAAATTTATGGGTCGGGGCTTAGGAAAGTATGAAATGCACGGCGACGAGGATGGATTTGAGTTTGCGAGTGGCGTGTGATATTGTCACGGTTATATAGCATTAACCTTACAAGTATAATGATAATATTTCTTTTATATTTCTATCTATATAGTAGGATCTTGGAATTACCTACTAGGTATATACATATCTCCAAATTCTTTAATCATTGGTCTCGATCCATAACCAAAATAAGCCCAAATCCTCGAATTTCTGCTCTACTTCCTCTTGTTACAGCTCAAATCAACGTGCACATACACCCTCCAGAGTCTACACAAAATCTATCTTCCTTCGAATTCCCTTTGCTGTTTCCATTCCGTAGCTTTTCCATCCCGCTCTATTCCTGTAGAACAACTCCCCCGATTCTGGCCTTCCTCTTCCCTTCCTCCAATATCCCCCTTCCCGCAGCTAGAAAACTCCCACCCCTTCGCCACCCCTTTCGCCAGATCTCTTTCTCACTCTCTAAAACCCACCAGATCTCGTCTTTTGTCCCCAATACATCATTCACTCATCCATCATCAATACATCATACACAAAACAAAACTTCTCTCGACCTCTCTACCCCTCTCAGTCCAAACTGCAAATAAAACCCTGACCCCAAGCTCATCCTCTAGCATCCATCCACCTACATAATACTAATACATACGTTTGTACACAAGAATAAAGCATATACCCACCATATGACGCGGAGCAATTCTAACTGGTACTCCAATGGAGACGTTAGATATATATATGTATACACCTACTAGCATATAATATATTCCAAAGTGCCTGCGAGGTATGTTCGAGCTTGGGCTGTAATGTATGATAATGTAACCTTATGTATGATATATTAGAAAATGTTAAATATCTCACAAAAATATATACAAAAACAGCTGGAGAATGGGAGAGAATCATACACCAATTATACGATATCGTCGAGGACTTTCTAACTAATAACTGTGCCAAAAAAAAATTAATAGAGGAGTTATAATTCCCATCGAGATTCCACTTAAAGTTGACGAGGTGGGAAGTACCTACCTAGTAAATATGTCATTATTAGCTTCACGAGCTCACAGACAGACATACGGTAGGAGAAGTCAGTCAGTCACCTTGATCAACCTCATTTCATTTTAAATATGTATTCCATTCTGCGAGAAAACGTTCATATGTACTCCATACATTCAACACTAATATACCCACTATCCGGGGCGTAAATAGCCGCGAGGAGATTCAACCTCCAACACTATACTACACTACACTACACTATACAAGAGCTTTCCTAGCTATGCTTTGTTCCGTGACGCATACAGTAAAGCATTATATACTCCAATATGATAGCTTTCTTGATTGGCAAGCTTCAAGATGCCCACCGTCTACATCCACAAGCACCAATTGCAAGCCTACCTCAGACGTCCGTCTATTATTCTATGCCTCCTTCGCAGAAATTCACTATACACTAATCGTCGCATCTCCAAGATTATTGAGGTCTCTCCATCGTTTTCAATAATGATAATCCTATCCTGGTAATCTGAATGTCTATGATCGTCCCATTATAGATAGATCATGAACGTCGTCTATGCCACAGCTCCTGACCATTGAAACTTATGGTTACACCTCCCACAGAATTTTATTTATACTTCTAAAATGGTAGAGTAACCGTTTCGCCAGACCTGCCGTGATTTAAATCCGTAGATTTCAAATGAAACGTCATAGTTTCACAAGACATAAGTACCCAATTTCGTTGTAAAAAGATATAGCAGGTGTACTTCCTTCTCATATGCCCAGTTCATCTTCGCTGAGTGACTCTTCTTTGCAATTGATGGTTAGGCTCGCTTTTTGGGTTTTTGTCTGAAGCTTCGATCGACGTCGGGTTTCTGCGTTTTGAAGATTTTTCAAAACATGGGTATTTTCAGAAGATTCATAGCTGGAGTTGAGCTCATCATCACTGCTTTCACAATGCCAGACATAAAAAGCAGCAGCCTTCTGTCGGCGTGTTCTCTTTTGAGGCCTTGACGGTAGTTGCATCTCTGGCTCACCCGAATGATCATGTTTATTGACATCGCATTGCCTCTTAACCCCTCGATTTAATTGCACAGGCCGTTGTGAGCGGACCGAAGGTGATTCAAAATCGACCTCGTCACTCTGAAAGTTGATAGGTATGCTCTTAAACTTGCTGTTATTGCTAGCAGGCGTTGCTGTTACCCAAGAGCTTATACCCTCTTCCCACCGGAAAGCTGCTGGTTCATGGTAAGCCTCTTTCCTCCCCTTGCCAGGTCTTTTCGAGCTTTCAGCATGAAGTTCGCCATCCAAAGAATCCGCGTAGTCAAGATATTTTTGGCCCGGTGTTGCTTGCGCGAAAGCAAATGCGCTATCCACGATAATTCCATGCCAAATAGCCCTCGTCTTTGAGCCTCTACCCGCAATAACCATCTTTAGCTTCCGATGTATGTCTTGGAGATATTCAAAACCAGAGGTAGAGGCCCCTTTACCACAGCAACGAGCCACAGAAGATAAGAAGCTCACAGCCTCATTGTACAAAGTCTTATGGGCAAGCCTAGAAGGAATTCCAGCACTTAGATTTTCATCATCTGTATCGTCTACATACATTTGACACAAAGGATCGATGATGAGGTCTGACGTATCCTCTGCATTAGACCTCGTCACTAAACATGCCAAAAGTAAAATGGTACTTTGTAAATCTGTCTCCTTAGCATTGCGCCTTATGAGTCTCACGCAGTCCTTCAGAAGCTTTAAATGTGTGTCGCTAATCGTGGTGGTACGACTAGACTCCTTTATCTTATGTACTGTTAGAGACGCTAAAGGACTGTCGGCTGCCATCGGCTGGCTTCCTACAATTTCATTCCCGGACGTGGATTCAGACATTTTCCACTCGTGTGCGGCTTCAAATCTTTGCTCATCTCTGCCGAGCAGGATGATAGATGAGATTGTTGTTAGCACGGTTAATAATGTAGATCTGCACATCTTATAGAGGTCCGCATCCGACGAGAAATCAGATGATGACAAATATTCCACAAGACACGGCAGGATGGTGTTCATTAACATCGCAGCATCTGCTCTCGCATGATCCAACAATAGGTCCTGCATCAAACCATTCCAAATTGGAGTAAACGCTGCAGTTGCTACCCATGGAAGCGGAAGAGTTCCATTTTTAATTAATATGGAGATCTGTCGATATTCATACCAGGTACGATTCGTCACTTGGACGAATTTTCGAATTTTTGATAGTGGCCCATGTGAGACATGATCTGAAAAACATTTGGTTGGAGCAGGAAACTTGTATGCTGAAAGTAGACTTGATAGTATTAGTTCTGCTTCGTCGTGATGCCCTGAATATATACAAAGATCGACGAGTATTTCACAGAAGTTGAATTCCAAAAGATCTTCCAAAATTGCATCGCGAATTATTTGAACACCATGCGGTCGGACTACACTTTGAAGATGTTTCCAACCACGACCACATGAACCAAACAACTCGAGGTCATCATATACTTCTGTAGATATATCCCTCTTCTCGATGGCCGAATAGGACCCTACTCTTTGAATCTCACTATATAATAACTCTTCCTCCATGGTAATGTATTTTGGTACTGTTGCGAGACACAGGGATAGTAATGACTTAGGTCCCTTTTCATGACCCTTTGGTACAATAGGATGGGTTGCCCTAAGTAATGCTTCGAGACCATTATAAATACCTTCATAGATGTTGAAGCGAGCAGGACTCATCGTATTGCGAATTTTGCACAATGCTTGGGATCCTATAGTGTGCGTCTTGCTGGCCCCCAAAACTCGAGCTTTAATTTGCCTGTCAGAAACTGAAGCTGTGCTCATTTGTTGGCAATGCCCGGGAGCAGTTCCTTTGTAGGGTATTGGGCGATATGGTGAGGCGGATTTTCTCCAAGCCCGGTTGAGTAATGGCGTTGGAACCACAATTTCTCCAGGGACTGATGAGCCTCTGCCATTCGAGGCTACTCTGGCAAAAGGTTCCGTATTGACAATGGGTTGCTCCGATCTTTTGGTACCCGTCCTTCCAGAGTATTTCCTTTTAACTCTCTTCCGCCCAACCCAGTCTGCATTATTATTGGTAATTTCCTGGCTTGATGTGTCAATGTTTGGATCAGAAACCAATTTGCCCTTTTTAGATTGAACTTTCATGCAGTTAAGAGAGTCCTGTTTAGCCTTATGTAAAATTGCAATTCGAGAGGTCAAAGGTCGTAACAATCGATTACACCGAGCTGCAGTCCATTCTCTCTCAGCATCCGGACCAAACCTCCCATCATTCAATGTTGATTCTTTGCGTCGCACTGGAGTGAAACTCCCCGAGACGGTTTTTAACCCCCCATGCTCCATGATATTCATCTAAACTTCAAGTCATCAGTATTTGGAATTTTCTCAGAATAAATTTGAACAAACTGCTTATTTTGAGTTTAACGCATCAACCAATTTCTGCGCAACATCCGTAAACAGAATAGCAACTATCATAGCAAATAAGTTAAGGAATGGAAGCCTGTTTGAGTTGTTCTGATATTGGTAGAATACAGAGCAATAATTTATAGAAAGAAAAGCAAAGGAAATTAAGAGTTGCGTGCAATAGAAAGGTATGCGAATTATGTTATGTTGTTTGTTGATGTTTTTGAGAAATTGAAAGTAAACAATCAAGATGGTGATGTCAACAAGGATTGTCATATTTAGGCAATGTCATATGCATCGTCCATACGGGCCGGGTTTTTCCGTCTGCTCAATCTAAATTTTGTACTTTCCTCATTGGATTTGGAGAAAATAGAAAATAGAAAATCGAATAATTTTATTCTTCACTACATATCCTACCCATCCATACGCACAGGAGGGGTTTTTTTCTTTCTCTCTACCACTTCAGATCTGTACAACAACCTCAACGAAGTGCTTCTTGAATTCCTGCATTTTTTGTGTTTGGAATACTTGCATCTTCTCCTCTCGTCATCATTGTATTATACTTTAGAAAGCTTTACGGTACAAAATGGCTGCAACGAATGAGGTTATTCCAACTTCCGGTAAGCACCTCGACCAACTCAAAACTTTTTGGGCACTTCAAAATTCATGTTTACACCAAAAATTCTTCAATTGATCTTTTCAACTCAATGTGTGCCCTACTATTAGTCATTTACTGACATTCACTGTATTTAGAAAACCCTTCGGATGTTTCAGGTAGCTCGCAAAAGCTTGCCACTGAAGAAACTGCCTTAGCTAATGGCGTTGACCATGAGGAGGAAGATAGTGGGGAAGCAGGTGGCGAAGGTAGGATGAGTTGGCAGTTTAAGAAATTGATATAGTTTTTATGCTAATGTGAGAACGCAGTCTTTCAATTGACCGTGGTCCTTCCCCGCGAGCCCCATAAAATTCCCATCATCGTGAGTGACCCCTCACCACACTTATTGGCTTCATGCTCAAATAGCTAGGTTTCTTCTCAAGAAGCTATACACGATGTCCGTCAATCAATAATCGAGCTTCCCGGAACCTTCCAGTACTCATGTTTCCATCTCGAGCATAAAGGGGAGAGGATAAACGACTTCGTTCAGATTTCCGAGGTCCCTGGATTAACAGCAGATTCAGAAATCCATTTGGTCGAAGATCCATATACAGAGAAGGAAGCGAGGATACACATCGTTAGAGTTCGGGAGCTGATTGGTGCGGCCGGCGATCGTACCGATACCTTGAATGGTATTATCTCAGGAGTGTCACTGCTTGATTCAGTTACATCAGCAGAATCAACACAAAATGGAACAAGCACGGCCCCTTCACATCCAATGGTTGGATTTGATTTCCAAGCTTCCGGCACTCTCTCAACGCTCCTTCCAAAAGCACAAGAGCCAGGGCCAAAAACTATCAAGTCAATTTCGGTCTCACCTTGGAACCCTCCGCCCTACCATCTTAGGCAGAAGGGACATTTGCTCTATCTACAGGTTACTACAAACGAGGGGGAGCAGTTCCAAATCACATCTCACGTATCTGGCTTTTACGTAAATAAATCTTCAACGGGCAAATTCGATCCATCCCCAAAATCTGCTCCAAAAGCCCATTCCGCGCACTCACTTTTAGCACTTCTTGGTGACTTATCTCCATCATTTGAAGACTCTTTCAAGCGTCTTCAAGAGTACAACAATACCAAGGAACCTTTGGCTACATTCCAAATCACGAACGCAACTCCCTCGAACCCATGGATTGTGCCATCAGCCTCGGCACCCCTTGTTGCGCACCAAGCGGATATCACGCGCACTCAAGAAAATTATCTCATTGCTGGTATCGAGAATAGCGAAACCTTGCGAGATTGGAACGAAGAATTTCAGTCTACTAGAGAGCTTCCAAAGGAAACGGTCCAGGATCGTGTCTTCCGGGAGCGATTAACCTCGAAGTTATTCGCCGATTATAACGATGCCGCTGCTCGTGGTGCGATCCTAGTTGCTAGAGGTGAAATAGCCCCTCTCAACCCAACTGAAGGCAAAGACGCTCAAATTTTCGTTTACAATAACGTTTTCTTCTCCTTTGGAGCAGACGGGGTGGGCACCTTTGCCTCAGAGGGTGGCGATGAGGCCGCCAGAGCAGCGGTAGGCAAAGATGTAATGGGAGTTCGCATGGTTAACCAATTGGATATTGACGGCCTTTTCACACCAGGGACCGTTGTTGTTGACTACCTTGGAAAGCGTATCGTTGGACAAAGTATCGTGCCAGGGATCTTCAAACAACGTGACCCAGGCGAGAACCAAATTGATTATGGCGCTGTGGATGGCAAGGACATAGTCGCATCAGATGAGAAGTTTGTGTCTGTTTTTGAGAAGCTGTCCAAGGCTTTGAAAGTAAAAAAGCATGCTGTTTGGGACAAAGATGGAAAGCGTCATGACCTCGAAGGAAGTATCGAAACCAAGGGTCTTCTAGGGACTGACGGAAGAAAATACGTTCTTGACTTGTACAGGGTTACACCATTGGATATTACTTGGATGGAGGAAGTTGGTACCGCACTTGATAGCCCCAAGGAAGCCGATGTAGCAAGTGAATCTGCATATCCACATCGCATGACAGTCATCAGACCTGAGCTAGTCGAAGCTTACTGGAAGGTCAAGATGCGTGAATGGGTAAACGGTGAACTGGAACGTAAGCGCCAAGCGCAGAAGACAATTGAGCCTACTGCCGAAGAGAAGGAACCTGGAGCTGTAGCTGAGGCATCTGAAGCATCTAAAAGCGATGAGCCAACCGAGAACGGCGAATTAGCCAAAAAAGCAGACGAGTCCGACAAAGACGCCGAACCTAGCAAGCCTGCAGCCGATCAAGAAAGAATTGATATTGGTGATTTCAAGTTTGCATTGAATCCGGATGCTTTTAGTGGTCAACAGCCACAGACCGATGAGGAAAAGGCCGAGTTTGCTGAGGATGAACAGCAAGTGCGACTAGTCTGTGAATTCCTTCGCAAGACTGTGTTACCCGAACTTGTCAATGATCTCAAGGAAGGTGATGTTGGATTCCCAATGGATGGTCAATCTTTGAGCAGACTCCTTCATAAACGTGGTATTAACATCCGATATCTTGGCCAAGTTGCAACTCTTGCGGATGGAAAGAGACTCGAATCTCTACGCATCTTAGCAGTCCAGGAGATGGTGTCAAGAGCATTCAAGCATGTCGCTGGAAACTATCTCCGTTATCTTCCCATTCCTTTGACAAGCTCTTGTATTGCTCATCTCCTCAATTGCTTGCTCGGCACAGACTTGAACGCAACTCCAAAACCAGACGTGGATGAGGCCATGGCTGCACTTTACCCTGATGCGGATTTGAAATTCAAAGAAGTCTCGCCCGAAAGTCTCAAACGTGATATTGAGGCTCAGATTTTACGTCGCTTCCGTTACACACTCGACTCAACTTGGACCGCGGCTATCAAACATTTGCAACTTCTCCGCGAAGTCTCTCTGAAGCTTGGTATTCAATTGGAGATGAAACCTTACCATTTCACAAAACAATCGCAAACTGAAGCTGCAGCGGCTCCACCAACGACTAATGGCGAGGCTACAAAGGATGCGGCCCCTACTGGAAAGAGCACCAATGGCAAAAAGAAGAAGAAGAACGCTCGTGAAGGTTCTCCTGCATCTATTACGTCGGTCAATGCTTCATCTCCCGTCACCTTCAACCCAGATGATATCCTCAACACTGTACCAGTCATCAAAGAGGCATCTCCAAGGAGTTCGCTTGCAGAAGAAGCTTTGGAAGCTGGACGTATCTCTCTTCTTCAAGACCAAAAGAAGCTAGGACAGGAGCTCTTGTTAGAATCTTTGTCCTTGCATGAACAAATTTATGGCATTCTTCACCCTGAGGTGGCAAGAGTGTACAACTCCTTATCAATGCTCTATTACCAACTCGACGAGAAGGAGGCTGCTATGGAACTTGCCCGCAAGGCTGTTATTGTTTCCGAGAGAACATTGGGCGTTGATAATGCTGAGACACTTTTGAACTATCTCAATCTTGGACTCATTGCACATGCAAGTGGAGAGACGAAGTTGGCTCTTACTTACATCAAGCACGCTTTAGATTTATGGAAGGTTGTCTATGGTCCAAACCATCCTGACTCTATCACCACAATTAATAATGCGGCTGTCATGCTGCAACATTTGAAGGAATACCATGATTCTCGCACGTGGTTCGAGGCATCATTGAAAATTTGCGAGGAGGTGTACGGAAAGCACTCCATCAATGCTGCAACTCTACTTTTCCAATTGGCTCAGGCTTTGGCATTGGATCAAGACTCCAAGTCTGCTGTAAATCGTATGCGTGAGTCGTACAATATCTTCCTTACAGAATTAGGTGCGGAAGACAAGAACACCAAGGAAGCGGAGAAATGGCTTGAGCAACTCACCCAAAATGCTGTGTCGATTGCTAAACACGCCAAGGATGTTCAAGCTCGAAGAAACCGGGCCGGTATTCGAGTCTCTCCTCGTGTCACCCTCGGGCAGACTCAACTTCAGCCCCAAGTTGGTCAAACCGCCGAGGCTGCAGCTGGCCGAGACTCTCGCTCATCTAGAGGACTCGATTCACGAAGCATTGATGAGCTCCTCAAGTTCATCGAGGGAAGCGATCAAGCTAACAAAAACAAGAAACGACCTGGACGTAGCAATCCAAAAAGACGAGGTGGTGCCGCTGCCGCTGCTGGCAAATAAGGCATGGGGTCGGAGTACAAAATTTAAAGATTAGCATTGGGCGGCGTAAGAGTTATCACGATTTACTTCATCAACCAATGTATCAACACTCAATTCTCAATCGCCACTTTCCTTTATTTGGCTGCGGAATTGGCCTGTTAGCACTTACGTGTCTACGTTTTACGACCCAGGTACGATGTATAAACGACACTGCCCCTGGGATGAGAGGGTTTATGGGCGGCTGTACATTCGCAGATCATGATTTAAGACGCATCACGGAACAAAAAAAGACATCTTCTCTCCTTCAGTAAATAGACGTTGACCGACCGAATGTTTTTCGCATGTAGTGATTCCTTGAAATGAGTATGGTATCTAGGTATATGTAGATACACGTACATGTGATAGTGTACATAAATTGTGATGATTTATATGTGATTTACATAATATAGAATTGAGCCCAAAATTTATCGACTTTAATGACGAATATGACATATACATCAGTGACTAGATGATCTTCTGTTTAGCTAGCTTGAGCCTTAGTGATCTTGAGTCAGGAAGGAAATGAATGAGTCTTGTGATGACAACCCGGTGAACCCTGGAGGTGTGAGATTTCGACAAGTTCCGGTTGAACTAAGGCCGTCACCGCCTGCCTGCAGGTCTCCGGGCTTTCCCCTTCCCTGGGCTCCACTGCTCCTAATCAATACCCCAATAGATAACGCGACAAAGAGTACAAACGTCAACCACCGCATTATACAACTGCAAATACATCAGATTCAATTACGATTCTCATTAATTACAACCTCACTGCAAAACGAGCGAGATAGTTTTGTGGATGTCATTCTCTGAGTAGTTATTATTTGGTTAACATAGATGGTTACTAGAACCTAGATACACAGACTCATCCGCCCTTCTGTCCATCACTGACCATCAAGATGGCTATCAATCCAAAGGTCCTCATACCGTTCCTGGTGGCCATGATGTTGGTGACTGGCGTGTGCAATACACTCCTCACCAAGTATCAAGTCAGTACATCATCCACATCTATCACTTCAATCTGCTAATAATCATCTAGGACAATGTCTGCGTTCGGAATTGCGACGACCCAAATCCTAAGAAACGAGCATTATTCGAACAACCAGTGATACAGACGGCCCAAATGTTTATCGGAGAGATGGGTTGCTGGCTCTTCGTCGGTGCATTTTCTCTCTACAATCGTTATGTCGCAAAGAACCCAAAGCCCGAAGTGGATGGTTATGAAGCAGTTGATACATATGAAGAAGAGGCCGCGGATAATGATGGTGCCAGTATCATGTCAAGCTCTACTGCAAAGGCATTGGCAATGAACGCGGAGGACAGACTACCGTTGACGGGTTGGAGAGTGCTTCTGTTGGCCTTGCCGGCTATCTGTGATATCTGTGGAACGACTTTGAGTGAGTAACCCGTATTCCAGGCGATTTGGTCGGTTGCATTGGAGGCAACACACGGAAAATCGTCATCATATTTCTAACATTGATTCCTAGTGAACGTCGGTCTTTTGTTTGTAGTGCCCTCGATTTACCAAATGACTCGAGGGGCTTTGGTACTCTTTGTTGGGGTCTTCAGTGTAGTATTTCTGAAAAGAAGACTTCACTTATTTCAATGGTTTGCTTTAGTGACCGTTGTCCTTGGAGTCGCTATTGTTGGTATGGCCGGAGCCCTCTACAAGGATGACAAAGCTGCACCATCCTCAATAGCGCTCGCCCATGAAGCACTCAAACTAGCAGCTAGGGAGGCTAGAACGCCGGAAGCCCTACGCGCCATAATTGGTGTATTTCTGATAGCTGGCGCCCAGATCTTTACTGCTTCTCAGTTTGTCTTGGAGGAATACATTCTAGAAAATTATGCCCTCGAACCTCTTAAAGTCGTTGGATGGGAAGGCCTCTTTGGGTTTGGGGTCACGGTTATCGGTATGGCCGTTCTCCATCTTGCAGTCGGTAGAACTGCAGCAGGAAGATATGGATACTTTGATCTTGTTGAAGGATGGAGACAAGTTACACATTACAAAGCCATTCGGGTTTCAAGTGTACTTATTATGATCAGCATCGGGTAAGTCTCTTCGCATCTACCTATTATTTCTAGCTAACTCGTTCAGTGGTTTCAATTTCTTTGGACTTTCTGTAACGAGAACAGTTAGTGCCACATCGAGATCCACCATCGACACTTGTCGTACGCTTTTTATCTGGATCGTATCACTGTTCTTGGGCTGGGAAACCTTCAAGTGGTTGCAGGTTCTTGGATTCGCATTACTCGTTTACGGTACCTTCCTGTTCAACGACCTTGTCCGACCTCCTATGAAATCATGCATTGTACGTGATGTTGATGAGCTCTTGCCGTAAGTTTAACCAGTTTTTACATATCACACATTCTGGTGTTATAATCTTTCTCAAAGCTCGATATTCTGAATCTTCTTTGTTGTGCACATAAGTTTTCTTTGATAAGACAATTACTGACTTTTTGATCTAGAGAAGAACCCATTGAACATTTGTAAATGCTTTAAGAGCTAAAATGAGGCTCTGGGTATAGGATGATCGAATGAGGATTTTGCTCGGGGAGAACAAGAGATGAAGGGAAACAAAGAGACTAGATTTTTTTAATCCTCTTCAATCTATATTGATAAATTGCAATGAAAAATATGCACGCGTTTTGGTAGTATCGGCTAATCACGGTTGGTTGTTGGTTGGTTGGTTGGAGCATTGGTTGGAGGCGCAAATGGCGTTCAGGGTTCATATGCATGTAAGCTTGTAAGGTCAAATTGCAAAGTGTTGAAGGGATATATATATACGGAGTATTTAAATATATACTTTATTTAAATATAATTATAGGTACCTACCTATATATATATATACCTACATAGATTACAAATATATACTTGCAGTCTTGCACGAATTGGAACGTGACAAACACAAACACAAACCAAAATCTTAGCCTCACAGTGTCCCCTCAATCAATGCATGTATTTCTCGGCTGCACCGCAACGCAGCTGACCAGATTAGGCGGTTCTCGGCTACATGTCATGTTGCCTCAATGGCAATGGGAATTCTTTAATAGAAGGGAAGAGGTGAGATGAGAGAAGAGAAGAGGAGAGGAGAGGAGAGGAGAGTGTTATATTAATAATAAGTTGGCAGATTGGATTTAAATTTTTGGGTTTTTAGGTTTTTAGATTGTTGTGTATTGGGATGGGATGGGATGGGATGAGAGGGATGATAGTAGGTGGTGATATGTGATGTTGATGTGATGTGTATGATGTGATGTGATAGGGGTGGATTTTTTGAATTGAGTTTGGGATTAGGAATTGAGAATGGAGAATGGAGAATGAAGAATGGGAGTTAATTACTATAGTTAGGTAGGTAGGCAGATAAATAGGTAGTTTGATATATTTACTCGTTGCATTTATTATTAATTTGAATACCTAGATAGCTTTTGTTTGTTTGTTTGAATGTAAGATCTTGTATTAGATCTGTTTCGTAAGATTACATTACATTATAATATAATACAATACATTGAATGAATCTTATATATACGAAACCACAAATGAGAATGATAACTACATACATACATACATACATATAAACCCCTTAACTCGATATCTCTATCTAATCTCCATGTATGTAGGTACTCTGTAAAGCAAATCAAATCGCATCGAATCGAATCAGGTTGAATATCGGTAATGGCCCGAATACTAAGTACCTAGGTAGATATAAAGTATATACGAATACAGTACTGCCTATTATCTACTGCCATTCATTATTATTACCTTTCCTTTCTTTTCCTTTCCGCGAGCATAGGAAATACCTCATTCCGACGTCTCGTTGCACTTTATTTAATTTGCTGCGCATTGATTGAATGATTGATTGGATTGATTGATTGATTAATTGGATACTTGAGGCTAATAGGTCGTGCATGCATGTACTCCGTAGTGAAGTGAGGCTCGCTCGCTCGCTCGACCGACCGAGCGAGCCTTTTCGTTTTAGCCGCATTATTATGGATTATGGATGGAGGTCGCTCGCTCTAATGACCGCTTGCTTGCTGGAGAGTGGGAGTGCGGACGCGAACGTGAACGCCAATGCCAACGCCAACGCTGAATTGAAGGTAGGGGTTTGGGTGGATTGTCGGGGGTGTGGTGTGGTGCGGGGTTGGTTGATAGATTTTTTTTTATTTAGATTTTTTTACTCTTGTTATTTTTATTTTGGTGGTGTTTTGTGGGTTTGTGTGGCTGGCAACTGGTACTGGCTGGGAGAGTGGAGGGAGGGTTTTTATTATTAGGTTGGTGCGGAGATGTGTTCGGAGGATGAATGAATGGGTGGATGGGTGTGGAATAGAGTTTGGGTGATTTCGGGAGTTGAGCTTTAAGCATTTAAGCCCGGGCATTTAAAACGGATGAATGAGTAGGTTAGGTGATGAGAAAACGGTATGGTATGAGACGAGATGGGGCGATATGATGGGATAGATAATGTGCTGAGTAAAGTGTAGGAAGTGGTTTCGAATGCTCAATGCAACTATGAATAACATTAATACTCATCTCATTCATCTTATTCGTCTCTATATTACAGTTACACCTGATGCTTGCTGTGTGTGCCTATTGAAGATTTGGCTCAAGTCAAACCTTGAAAAAATAAAGTATTTTCATTTGTGGCCCCTCACTCGCATAAACATCCACCCATGATCGATCCCCTTGTGCAATAAAGCGAAACTACCGGTGCAGCCTCCTTTCTCTCCTTCACAACAGCCGTTAATTCCCAGCTGCACGTAGTAGTAGGGTAGTAATGTATCTTTCTAATCATACCTAGATACCTAGGTCATCTAAGAAGTAAAACATTCCCATGAAAGAAACCTATTCATCATATTAGTATTGAAACATGTTATCATCACGAAGTATATTATTCATTGCTCACTTGAGAATCCAAGCTTCGAGAGGGATGATATCAAGCACAAACTCATAAAAACGTTTTTCGGAAACAAAATGCTCGAGTCTGTAACAGTGCTAAGATTATCTACCATGCGGCGCTTTTTGGCGGCGAAAGTAGTGATGCTACCTACCATGTCCACCTATGAGGATAAGCCACACAAACACCACACAAACACCACACAAATACCACAGAAACATCACACAAATACCACACCTAACTGGAGTGAGGTACATTATGTTGATACAGCGAGCATGATCAACTGTATGGAGTAAAGTATAGTATGTATTATGTATTGACTAAAATACTTTGCCAATGTTTTCTCATCCAGGGCATTACAGGCTGGGAGGTATCTATAACTTGATATTCATCATGAACGGACTGGGCCTCACTAGCTTTGCCTTTCAATTCTGGGATATGTACACACCTAATGCGAAAGACATCATAAATGTATATATATATATACATTTACCCCGTAGGTACTTGGCTATGCACGTGTCATGCCTCTGTCACTCTGCTCGGCTCTCCTTCCCAAGCTATGATTCCAATGGGGCTGGTAGACGATAGATAAACACACTCAGGATGTGATGTTGAGCCTTCCGCTGGCCGCAGATGTGGTCGACCCTTTGACAGATGCCGCAAAAGTAGAAACTGATTGATGCTTTTGCTGGTCATCGTGCAGATGCCGACCCAGTAATATGTATTGCTAATGTACAGCACTTACGCTGTACTGTACTAGTCCGGCCTATTTTGTCTCAATCCAACAAGAAGCACACCAACACCCTGTCCCAGAATATCCCGATCCATATTCCATTCCCAGTGGAATATCTGGAATATCCCTTCCCTTTCCCTACCTGCCTATAATCCACCCACACATCACACACAACACATCTCCGTCCAAGAAAGATTCCCTCCTCACCACGCCAAATAAAGCTAACCTTTAGTCAAGAATCTCCCCTCTTTTTTTTTTTTCCTGGGGAAGGAGTTTTACCGCTACTCTCACATTATTTGTCTGTCCTATCTTGTCTTGTCTTGTCGTCTACCTCGACCTCTTAGTAATTCATGGGACTTCTCCATCAACCTCATCTCTTCTATTTTTAATAACCTTGGATCTTTGAAGAATACTCGGTACAATTCCATTACTAATAAACCCTATTTCAATTTTAAAGAAAACTATAAATTATATATATAAATATATATTCTCTATCTGAAGCTCCCGATTACGCTTATTATTATTATTATTATTATTATTATCACTACTCGGTCATCTAGTAAAGTAGGTACTGTAGTAATCAAGGTACCTCGCGGGCAGATCCCTCGGATCATCTACACTTTCTAGACCTCACTCCTCACTTCTACCATTCACTCACAACACAAGCTGCAGCCATTTTGATCTTGCTTGGAATCACTTACAATTCGACTGTGTATATTACTAATAAGTACTTTTATTATCGGCATCGGCATCGGCACGCAACATTACAAGTTCTGTTCTCAATTCCGAGCTATTACTGGAAACCAAGCAACCGTCAGAATCTCTGCGCATCATTATCGCAAGTCAATTATTCTCCACAGTAACGAAATAGAAGTCATAACCGATTCGATTCTAAACCCTCATCCTCGACAGCTTTATCGTCCATTCGCTGGCCAAGTTATTCATGCAATACTATTCGAATTGTCCCGCGCTGTTATCTGCTGCTCTCAGGCCAATCTGCTTGTCTCATATGCTATGAATATCGGCTCCACAATCCAATGTATGCGATACGTTTAGTGCATCTATGGAATTATGACCGAGAGCGCAGATACCTACTTTGATCCCGATGATGTTGGTCTGCCCAAAAGTCCATTGTTCAAGCCGTTGAATGTCAGTACCAGACCTTCTCCCCCCGAGATTTATCTTCCACCTGATATCAGTCCTGGATCCGGGCCAGGCGGTCGCAAAGGCGCCAAACAATCAAACAATTGGCCTTGTCCCGGTACTGCCGTGTTGATTCGGCATATGGCAGAAGGAAAACATCCAGACATTGAGCAGAGGGCTGGGAATGAGGCTTTACCTTCCGACGAGGACGAGGACAAGGGCGATGAAAGTCCCGTCAGAGGCACTGCCGTGGAAGTCCCCGGGCGTAATCTATCCCCTGGGCCAGCCGATTTTAAGAAAATGGCAGCCGATGCGGTTGATATATTGGATAGCAAGTATCCAGAGTATTTGAACGAGTCAGTAGGCTCCACTGGTGAAGCTGTCGCAGATTGTAAGGTACTCGCAAATGCCAATGCAAACGCACAAGCGCGGAGCCCTACAACCGCAATCAAATATACATACCATCCTGTTGATCCATATCCAAGGACTAAGATAGAAGTGAATATCAAAGTGGAAACTCAATCTACCCCGGCCATCGGTGAACTGCCACCTATGCGCCATGCTCCTCAGTCAGGCGCCTCAAATGGCAATGGAAGTCAACAGATTACATTACCATCCCTAAGTGAGCAATTTGGGAGTTTGGGAAATTTTGCAGAACCAATAACCACTCCAAATGAAACATCATACTCCCATTCTCCGGGAAGAACAATTTCACGATTCCCTCCTGGGCCTGGAGCAACGTCACCAGCTAGATCTCCGAATGATCCCCGTGGAGATATGGTATCTCCGGGGAGACAACCATATCAATTTATGACAAACAATCCCCGGAGAGCTTCACAATCAAATGGACCCCAAAATGTAGCTCCTGGGGATTATAGCAGCAGTAGCAATACTGAAACTCCAAGTACAGATCAATCTGGCTCGACTCCTGCCGCAGTGGCAATAGATCGTATGAGTATTGATGGTATTACGAATCCACAAGTGGGCGGTTATCAGTGCAATTATGCTGGCTGTACTGCAGCTCCTTTTCAAACACAGGTACGGCAAAGTTGGATAGATTCTCGCATGAAAAAAGAAAAACAACCCAACCCCAAGTGCTAATTAATACAACTGTAGTACTTGCTTAATTCTCATGCAAATGTACACTCCTCAAATCGACCGCACTACTGCACGGTCAAGGGATGCCCTCGAGCCGAAGGCGGAAAGGGTTTTAAACGAAAAAATGAAATGATCAGACATGGCCTCGTTCACGATTCCCCTGGCTACGTGTGTCCCTTCTGTCCGGAAAGAGAACACAGGTATCCTCGACCGGATAATCTCCAAAGGTACGTAGTTTTATTTACACATACACTATAGCTAAAGGAACTTCCTCACTCTGGAATAAACACATCCAGTCCCGACGCTTTGACGTTCTTTTTCTAACTTCTTATCTTCTCAATAGACACGTCAGGGTGCATCATACAGATAAAGATAAAGATGATCCGCAACTGAGAGAAGTACTCGCGCAAAGACCAGAGGGTCCTAGTAGAGGAAGACGGCGTAGAGGAGGTAGTCGATAGGTGATAGGAGGATTTATATTCATCGTAAAACGCTGTCTACATACGGGTCGGACATTCTCTCTCTCTCTCACGCACACACACACACACGGCAATGGTAGTCATAAAGCGGGTACTTTTTTTCTATCTATTTTTTCATTGGATTGGGAGGTCAGGTCAGGTCAGGTCAGGACAAGGGCGGGAACCGGCGGGGTGGGGGTGGGGAAGGGGATCTTTTTGATGAATTACGGGAAGCCGGAGCCGAAATCTTTTACGACTTTGTTTTTATGGATGGAGTTTGGAGTTTCAGTGTCGTCCGGAGCCATCTTTGATACCAGCAAAAAGGTTACTAACTACTCTTGTGAAGCCGAATCCAACCAAATCCCTTCACTTCACGTTCATAGGGATAAGGGGGTTGAAGTGAGTGGATGAATGAATAAATAGTCTTGTTCCATTCCCGTGTCTATATATACTATTTGCCTACTTTATCTTTATACTTAATGCAATTGGCAATCTTGTTGGGGAGGGGTGCTTTTGCTCTACTTGATATTTATGTTGACTTTGACACTGAACAGAACACCCGGAAAGGAAAAAAAAAAAGAGAATCGTGTGTCAAATTTCCCCTACAGTTAACCATCACCTGTCCCCCATACCCCAATAGAAACATGAGAATCACTCAACGCTTCCACGGAAATATCATCATAACCTAATCTTCCACCCAACCGCTCAACCACTACCCAAATCCCACCCTTCAGCATCATATCCGGGGAGATATCTCGATCCGAAGTACGGATGCCCGCAGGGGCATCGCTGAATTCTCCATCGCATGAAGATTCGAGGAGGGTTTTATTAGGTCCTTGACCTTGTTCGATGCTTAATCGTAGACCTGGTCGGGATTTGGATGGGATAGGTCGATTGACGCTATTTCCTGCTCTCGCGACGAATCTTAGACGTGTTAGACGGGTGACGGTTACCGGTGCTAGCATTCTGTCGATGCCTTCTTGGAAAATGAGGGTTGGTAGTCTCGTTACGAGACGACCGGCTGTTTCGGCGAGGACGGGCTGGATCTCACAGCGATGGGACGATTTGACGCGGAGGATGAAGTTTCCCGTCTCGCCGGCTTGGAAGGTGGAGCATACGATTGTGTATTTTCCCGCGGCGACGTTGCGTAGTTCGGCGAGGGCGCAGCCGCGTCGATAGTCGCCAGATCCGCCGACTATGTCGCGGGAGTTTATTACGGTGACGCGTTCGCCGTTGGCCCATATCATGGTTACGTGGACGGCGATGTCTTCTCTGTCGGCCTCGAGCACGAGCATCATGTCTGTCGGTTCTTGGACGGAAATGCTGAATTGAGGGTTCGAAGGGTAGGAGGGTGAGCTGGCGTTGCCGCCTGCTGTGCGGGTGGTCCAGGAACCGTTGTTGGAAGTGCTGAAGGTGAAGCTGTCGGGGGCGGAATGGATGTTGAGAGGAAAGCGGGAGAAGAAAGAAAATGAAAAGGAGTATTTTGGTAGTGGGAGATTCTGTTGGGCGGCTACGACAGTGTAAGGCGTGTTTGCGGGAAGTTCGAAACGAGCAAGAGTTTGGGGAGAATCAACGTAGGCGCCGCGGTGCAGAGCGCCATCGCTTAAGTAGACGCGGTGGCCGGAGGCGTCAAAGACGTAGAGACTGATGAAGCCGAGCGAACTTGACGCGATGCCTTGCGTGCTTGAACCTTGAGCAATATCGTGTTCTTCTGTGAGGAAATGTCGGCTAAGTAATACCCAAATAGTTTCTCCTCGAGCGGATTGGACAACGTATTGTGGATTTTGAGTAAATGTCCCGATGGTGTTGACATGCGGAATAGTCCAGGAGAAATGATGATCCTGTCTATAACGAAAAAGTCCAGGATTCCAATTGAGGTACAAGGATTCGAAATTTTGTATGACATCCTCTAAAGCCATCCAAAACGTACCTGGTTTTGTAGAGTTGTTCTGAGCCGCAGTCTCCTCGAGTGACTCCCGGAGGCCCTCTGTCCAAGTATTCCCTTCTGATTCTTCCCCGGCTGGTCTGCGTCTGGGTCCTTTCCAAGCCATGCCATCGCACCAAGGATTTTTGACAAGTAATAATCGTTGAGATCCAGGTTCTCTCATGTCTAGAATCGCGTAGTCATGCTCACCAACCAGGCCCAAATCAGCCTCCTCTTTTCTGCTCAGCTTTCCAGTTCCCAACGTAATCATGACATCACCGAACTCAAAAGACTTGAAGATACGTTTCCACAGCAACTCAGATTGAATCTCGTCACTTTGGCAAAGCCAACTCAGTCAGCATAGCTTACAATTCAGAAAAGCGTGTATAGTAGTACCTCTGTAAAAATATTTGCTCGGGGATCCATCCAGTCATTATCCATAAATCTGTGCCAGAGTTCGAGCCTGGAAAGTCATAGCCGCCTCGGACTTTCAGGTATGCTTTTTCTACCAATGCAGGCCATAGTAACACGGGATTGTTTCTATCGACAACATGAAGATTCCGTGCCGAGTTTGAAGCCGGCAGTCGATCGTCTATTGTTACTCTTCTATAGCAACCATTGAATTGAAGACGCAGAATATATTTTCCATTTTTTGATGACCTCGGCCTCTGATCCTTTACATCGAATGGACGCAGAATAGTAGCCAGTACCTATTAGAGATAGTTAGTAGCTTGAGGTATAGTTGACAGGAAATTTAAGATATACCTTGCTGTGACCCTTTCCAGCACGTGCCGTCGCTGCACAGAGACTCGCTACGACTGAACAATCCGTAGTTATGTCCTGGACAAGGTCAATGTCTTTAGACGCATTCATCAAAGCGTCTTCCACGTCTTGAGACCTTTGGAAAGGGGTATCATCCCTCTCGTGAGGCCTCTTCCAGCCTGCAAAGGTTTCAATTTGAGCCTCGGAAAGTTTTAGCTCCGAGGGATCTCTACCAGAGTCAGTAAAGCGCTAAATAAAAATCCACCCATCTTGTCCAACGTACGTATATGAGGATGTTTCAAATATTGTATCATCAGGCTCAGAGGTCCAACGTGGGAAAATGAATCCATGTAGTTTCGATCCCTCCAGTAAAATGATTTCTTCATGTTTACTTAAAGTTCGGTCGGACACTGGGGCGTCCGAGAAAATGGCAGATGGCTTCAAAGGCCAAGTAGATGACTTCTTGATCTCTTCTGCCTTCACCATCAATGCCTTGCACTTGCGCTTGATCCTTGCCTTTTCTGCATCCCCAGTTACCTGCTTCGATAACTTCATGTACAACTCAATAGCTGCGATAGCAACTTTTAGAGCATCCTCTCTAGTGCTGCATTTATCTATGCTTAACTCCGTTTGCTAGCCTCAATGTTAGGATGACATATTCCATCCATAGGAATGATGGGTTTTGACGTACGAGAGCTTTGGCTTCCATCATCGCTATGTCCAGTCCCCCAAAAGTGTATTAATGTAGAGACGAAACCGAACGGCATATGAATGGAAAAGTTAGAGAGCGATATATGTCAAGCCATATCTCCTAGCAATATCTGTTCGTCTGATATATGGCTTATCAGACTGCTATAGGAGACTGGAGATACTCAAAGTCGGAGAAAGAGGTGCACGGAAGATCAATCTGTGTCTTTACTTCAAGTAGTAGAGTTAAAATAACCATTCAAATGGCCGTCCCTTCCCCATCCGTTTTATTATATAGAGATGGTAAATCCACGTGATACCCAAGATCATCAATATACTGCGTGGGTTCGTTGGGATGTGATATGACAGAGTTCTTGGCATGGAGCAGTGGAATGATGATGGGATGGATAAGGAAATGCACGTTCCTTATGGCTAGAGAATATCCGAGCCGAGGTTTAAGATTGTCCCAAACTCCGACACTCATGCACGATAACCATGAAGCAAGAATATGTATTGTCAAGAATTCTACAATTCTATATTCCCTTATTTTGTATCGTTAAATACCTTGTGTCCTCCTAGTTATTGAAAACTCATATATGATATGAAAAGGACATTGCACTAAAACCATTCCTTTACCTAATAATACCCAGAATCCACATCCATTATTGCTTGTTCATTTGCTGCCCCTTGAAATTTTGAACTCAGTCATCCATATCTCTCCTATCTATCTAGAAGTAAAGCCCTTTCAGTATATCCTACATATCCAGTATGGCAGGACAATCGAAAGAAGCCATCATCCCGCCATGGGGTTTGGCAGTTGCTGGAGCTACAGGAGCTGTGATTGCAAATGCTATGGTATATCCCCTGGATATGTAAGTTTTGATCCCTGTTTGAGTGCACATTCGCAAGGCGGTATGTAATTGTTCGCTATTATATCTACGAACCACCAGTATCTCATAGCTAATATTGCAATTTTACCAGAGTGAAAACCCGCCTCCAAGTTCAGGTTAAGCGCAAGTCGACCGATTTAGTACCAACGGGTGATGACCCTGTCCATTATACGTCGACTTGGGATGCCATCTCCAAGATTGCTGCCGAAGATGGGATTGGTGGGCTTTATGCTGGTATCAATGGCGCCTTGATTGGAGTTGCTTCGACCAATTTTGCGTACTTCTACTGGTACTCAGTCGTTCGTACCTTATATCTCTCTTCTCAAAAATTAGCTACGCCCCCAAGTACCGCGATAGAATTATCCTTAGGGGCTGTTGCCGGAGCTATTGCTCAGGTCTTTACGATTCCTGTTGCAGTAGTTACTACTCGGCAACAAACACAAGCAAAGGGTGAGAGGAAAGGGATGGTAGATACAGCCCGTGATGTTATTAATAGCGAAGATGGTTGGACCGGACTTTGGAGAGGCCTCAAGGCCAGCTTAGTACTTGTAGTTAACCCTGCCATCACATATGGCGCATATCAAAGATTGAGAGAGGTTGTTTTCCCGGGGAAAGCAAATCTCAAACCCTGGGAAGCATTTGGTAAGTATGTTGGATCTAGGGAGAATTCTGAGAGCTAATTGTTGATAGTATTGGGGGCAATGTCCAAATCCCTTGCAACCATTGTAACTCAGCCTCTAATCGTTGCAAAAGTTGGACTTCAATCAAGGCCACCCCCTTCCCGAGAGGGCAAGCCGTTCAAGAGCTTCATCGAAGTAATGCAATTCATTATTCACAATGAAGGATTATTAGGTCTATTCAAAGGCATTGGTCCACAAATTACCAAAGGACTCATAGTTCAGGGCCTCCTCATGATGACAAAAGAAAGGTAAGCCCAATCAATGCCAATGTTTTTCGGGTCAGATTGATCCAGGCTAACACTTTTATAGAATGGAATTACTTTTCATTCTTCTCTTCCGATATCTTCGAAATATCAGATCAAAACAGCTGCAAAAGGCGGCCGATCTCGCAGCATCGACAGCCAAGCAAGTTCTACCAGTCATTGCCAAGTAAAATTGAAACGAATATAGAGCGGTAATGGTGGGAATCAAGTACATGGAAATTCCTTTCTGGTTTTGGGTACAGGAACTGTAAGAGGGCGCGATTTTGATCGGAGACTCGGAGTAGACATGATAGAACTTTGTACTGTACATATATTTTATAGCAAATACATACTTATCGATGCATCCAATACTCTCGACCATCCTGTACAAGAGCGCATTCATTAACGAAACTATTTCTGTATCCACTGGAGGATTCGCTCAAGGGTCAGAATTAAGAAAGCAGTAGGGCAGTAGGGCGAGCGGGTTTCCAGGGGGAAATCGAAGCTAGTTGAGTTATCACGTGTTTCCTCAAAATTTAGGCGAGCCACAAACATCATTTTGAAGGAAATTAATTTCCTCACTACGAAACGAAATCGACCACCTCAACAACCAACAGACTGCTAATTAACAACAGTCGCAATGGCGAGTATGTTAAGACCTTGATATCTGGAACTCTTGCATCCGTTATACTGATTTCCGCGCCTTTCAGAATCCAAGAACTCGTCCCAACATAACCAGTCGAAGAAGGCTCACCGTAACGGGTACGAACTCCCTACATTTTATCGCGATCAACCAGCGCAACCATTATCTACCTAAGATAATAATCAGTTTTCGATGAATGGAGGGCTAATTATTATCGATGCACAGTATCAAGAAGCCAAAGACCTCCAGATACCCATCCCTCAAGGGTACCGATCCTAAATTCAGAAGAAACCACAGACATGCTCTCCACGGCACAATGAAGGCTTTGGTTCGTCCTCCTTCCGGTGACCAGTTTCCGCCGCGTTCGAGTACTGACTATTGTTACAGAAGGAGTTGAAGGAGGGCAAACGGGAGTCCGCATGAACATGATAATTTATTCTCTCCATGGGGCTTGGTTGTGGCAGTAGTTGCATTCCAATATTTTGCTCTACAAGAAAGTGGAAGCAAGCCGCCGGTTTACACTGGGATTAGACACTGGGGGGCGATAGTACTATCCATTGAATCAACACAAGCTACACCATCCGACGTATCTCGAATTTCACTTTGAGGATAAGTGCAAAACGACCTTTTCATGAAACCAATATCCCAATATCCCATTCCCCATTTCCTACCTTAAATCCATTTCCTCAGAAACAATCATCAACACAGGCATTTGTGTGTACAGCTTTTAGAGCCATTTCTCTATGCTCTCTAGCTGAAAGGATATTTTCTTTTCGTGCCAAGATCAAACCCCAGACCCCTTCATTACCAAACACTTTTTCTCAATACTCTATGAGGCAATGGTGCATGACGAAGGGGTTACAAATTGTGGACATAGAATCTGGAGTCATAGTATCCTAGGATAGCTTCACTTATGAGATTACATATAAAGTATATTGGATATCCCGAGGGTTATGTAGATGTGTATCTTGCATTTCCACGAGCGAATGGATTTGTTGATATGACATTAGGTATTAATTCATCGATTATTATATTCTAAATCCGTATTAACAATGACCAAACACCGCTCAGGATCACCAGATGTTTGCTGTATGAAGTGCGAAGTGAATTGATTCATTGGAGACTCGGAGATACCCTCATTTCTTATACCTGGTAAAATTTTAGAAAGCAATTATCTATTATCTATTCTGGTGAATTCAAATGTGAATGTGAAAGCCATCTCTTCTTTATCCTTCATAGTGTTCTCCCGTTGCCTTTTCAACATTGTTCGATTTCCACTGTAGCATCCTCAGAGTCGTCCTCGTGTACATTCGGTTGTACCTCGTTTGGACATTATACTTTCAAAAGAGCTCATTGCTCCGCATCTCACCCACCTACCCATCTATCCAGTACCCGTAGTCATCCCACTCCGCCTGCAAAGGTGGTTCTCTCAATTGCGAACGTTATTCTCGCCCCCGCCTCTTTCATACGAGGAATGTTTAGTACCGAACAATAGACTACCAGTCCCTCAAAAACCTTGGTACACAAAACAGGTCTATCTACTCGTGTTAGATATCTATTTCATCTATTACCGATATTTACCTCTATGAAATAATCATAAAGCCAAGTCAAATTACCTTCTTTGTTCTTGAATGGAAAGTACTCGGTGCATTCACTATCAGCCAGTGACGATCGATACTTTTTGGACATTTGGAAATTGGGAACCAGTCCCAGTACCTAACCAGGGATCAATAAACCAGGGAAAGGTTTTTGGGCTCGAGTCATCTCCATATATGATATCTCCAGCCTCGATCTTTCCTGACTTTGAAGCTTTTGCTAGGTATCTACTCGAGTGTCAACCAGGAATCCAAAACCACCTAAACCTTGAAGAATCTCTCTCTATTGGTTCACCATCATCCACTTTCTAATCCACCTCAACTTACTTTACAAAATACACGAGCCTATCCTGTACATTTATTTTCTGCTCCTCAGCAGGTCCTGCAGGTAGCAAGCAAGCGTTGTCGGTATTTACACTGAAGCAGATCTTTCTAATTTTTGGGGTCGAGGCTTTTGCCTGGAAACTTGCAATCTTCCTCGCATTGACATTTATCGGATGTGTTTCACATTTCCCCCCGTTTCCTCCTAAAGCGAATCTCCAGTCTTTTCTACTCCAGCAGACAGCATATCATATAGCATACACCATCTGGTTCTCAAAGCAGCACTTGGAACAGTTATGCTCAATATGTCTGCCGGCCACGTAATAGGCAATCGCAACAGCACTCCTGTCGAGTCTACCAATACTTCATCACTACGGCCTCCATCTTCACGCGCTGTCGGCTCAGGTCATCACCTTCGAGCTTCTGCAGATATGGCCGCATTTTCAGGTTCACCCTCTGCCAGTCGTGGTCAAGCTAGGCCTTCATCAGATTTCTACGGTACTCAGCAAATCCAAAGTCAGGGCGTCTCTGACAATGATGCTTCTGACTCGATGGCTCAACAATGGATCGCCGACATTGATCAATATGAGAACACATTAGAAGAAATGGCAGCCGCAACTTTGGATCAAGACTTTAAGGATGAGTTGAGCGCAATAGAACAATGGTTCAGAGTTCTGAGTGAAGCCGAACGAACAGCTGCTCTGTATGCTCTACTGCAACAGACAACCCAAGTACAGATTCGTTTCTTCATACAAGTCCTACAGCAGATGGGCAAAGGTCATCCTATGTCCGGTGTATTGTCGCCCGCAAACTTCGATAAAGGTTCGTCTTAATATCTAGGCTTCACAAGTCTCGTGAGATTTATCTAATCAATTTTTTTTGCTTCAGACCCTATGTCAAGTCGACTCAACGATGCAATGAATAAAACAAATGTTGATGGCTCAAGAAATTCTATGGGTCGTCCTCCCGCTACTCCATCTACGAAGAGGCTCTCAGCGCTAGATCCATCTGTTATAAATAGCATGTTTCCAGATGCTGCTGCTGCCATCGCCACCAAAAAGGCAGAATATACCCAGAAAATGGGCAATCCTCCCACCTCAAACAGAAATAGCGCAGCATACGATAACCGTGCTTCCCTCACCGCACCTCTCATCTCTGGTCCCGGAGATTCGGCAGATAACAACGCACCTCCCGTCTCGCCTTGGGGATCTCGCAGTAATGATCAGGCAAACAGGCCCAAGTCATCTTCAGGACAAACACCAATGGGCCAGTTTATGCAGCCACCTCCCTCGGCTGGCGGCTTGCGCTCTCCCAGACCAAATCAAATTCAAGGATCATCTAACCTCCAAAATACTGTGATTAATGCTCCAGATAATACTGGCTCTGATATGCCACTACTTTCACCATATAATGCAGGGAATGGAAACTGGGCCTCGATGGTCAACACACCAATGGTTCCCAACTTCAATACGGCAAACAGCAACACTCAAGCTGATATGGTCGCAAACGCTACAGCCATGAAATTGGCGGCTCTTTCCACAGTTAATAATCGTTTTGCTTTGGATGATGTACGAAAGTACCGCCGTGCTAGGTCCAACGATGGCGGACAGATCCCACCTTCCCCTGGTCTCCCCAATAATATGCCCAACGCAAACGTTGTCATGATTAATGAACACGGTCAGATATTGAGTCGAGACCAGGTTCTAGGGCTTCAAGCTCAACAGCAGCATTCTTTCGGAGGTAGGCAGTCTAGACCAAGCTCCCCAGGAGTAGCCATGCAAGGTGGATTTGGTCAACTCAATTTCGCATCTCCACAAAATAACGGCTTCCTGACTGCGTACGATGGAGTTTCGCCCCTGCTCAACAATGGCATGGCCAACTTAAGTCTCAACGCATTTGGTATGAGCCAGCACGAAGGTTATCTTTCCGATCATAGTGAAATGGCTCGGGGCAGGTCGCCACGTGGAAGACGGGGTAGCTCAAAGCCTCCCGAGGATCCCACTGATCCTAGCCTTCTCCAGGATATTCCCAGCTGGCTGAGGAGTTTGAGATTGCACAAATATACCGATCAACTTAAGGATATGAATTGGACCGAACTTGTGGAACTAGATGATGAAGCGTTGGAGAAGAGGGGTGTCAACGCTCTTGGAGCGAGAAGAAAGATGCTCAAAGTCTTCGAGCAAGTAAAAGGTAGGAATCCCGTAGTTATTTCGAGAGTGAAGCTAACGTGATTTCAGCCGCAAGAGCGGAGGGCAAGCTCTCATAATTACTTCCACTCTTTCATTTCTTTCACGCGAATTACGCATAGCATGATTGTTTTGAGTTCTGAATTGTATTTGAATAGGGAAACACGCAAACACCGGTTTGGTCATTCATACGGTATAAAGATATGTGGATATGAATGGTGTTGGATTCATTTACAAGACATACACGCAGACAGCTTGGATCTTGAAATGCATAATTTAAGATCGTATCTTGACATAAGAGGAGTGGTGAAGTTCTTCTGAAATAGTGATAATCACGTAGGTGAAGATGAAAAGTAATCTTTTGTTGTATGATCTGTTGATTTATTCTTCTCACGCCTTTCATTCCATTGAATAATAACTCCTAGCTGTGCTGAAAGTCGGATAGATTGATATTTTTACCTTGGGCCTACTTACAAATGTGACCGACAAAGATTTACAAATTAGAAACAGGAGGATACGTTGAGTTTATCTAGCTCCTGAGCTGTCTGGGATAGCTCCTTGGACCTCAGCAAAGAGTACGAAAATACGAAATACGAAGTACGAAAGTACGAAAGTACGAAAAGTGCGAAAGCCACTAAAGCCACTAAAGATCATCTTATCGCCCATAACACATGAATCCCCGGTCAGAAAATGCTGATAAGATGGAACGTGCAGGCCTAGAACTCCTAAAATCACTGGAGTAAATCGAGTCAATAAAAGTTTAAACTATCCAGGACCATCCACGATGCTACTCTTCTTCCTCTTTTTATCTTTTTTTCCTCAACCAAATTCACTTTGCTTAAATAGCTAGTGTGATTGCATGTATCCATCGAATATGACATGATCGACGTCAAGAATCAAATTACATCCTTTCGTTCATTCGCAAATGATCAAGGGAGTACAACTTCAGATACGAATATCAATATACCTGCAATGGCCGACCATGCTTCCACGACAAGTGGTGGCAACAATGCCAATATGACTTCGCCTCCAACAAATATGCTGCGCCAAGATGAACAATCTAGCGTCGAACCATTCCCCTCTCTGGAGGAATCTTCCCCTCAAGGTCCATCAACTCCCTCGACCGAAGTCGAAGCTGAGGCTGAGGGGACTACTCGGAGTAAGAGGCGGTCAAGTACATTTAATAGTATTCGACGAGCTTCCAAAGTATTTGAGCAGTCGAATCCACCCACGGGATTTTGTATTGCGACAGGGCAAATCGCATCGCAGGTACCGTCGATAACCGATATCAGAAGAGGAAGTTTTGGAACAGAGGGCTCGTCGGGCGATAGACTGGTTCGAGAAAATCAACGACGGGCTAGTACTTCACGAAGCACTATTTCACAATTGGGAGATCAGGGGAAGAACAGCAGGAAGGGTTCAATGGGCATGAATACCTCTGATAATCTGCCATCCGCTACGGAAATCAGACATGATGTTCTCCCTGAAGCTGCAGAGGAAGAGGAACATTCCCGAGCGTCTTTTCAGGCGCATCGCGATCTGAAAGCCACTTCTATTTTGAAGAAACTTGACGTCGAGAACGATGTACTTGTCAAACCGATTTCGAATGTGCGGAGTAGCATTGGCACAAACGGTATATCTCACAACGCGAAGGCGGAAGATGGAAACAGAACAACCCCTTTTGATAATGGGTATCAATTTCCTCCCAAGCACTCGTGGACCGTATCGACAGCAATATTTTTCAAAGCATTCTGGAAGTTCTTCATCACCCCAGTGGGATTTCTCGTTACAGTTTATGGACTGAATGTTGTAGCTTGGGGCGGTATGCTCTTCTTGCTCTTATGCAACGCCTCTCCAGCCATGTGTCGTCCAAGTTGCAACGATATCAACTCCCCTCGACGCATCTGGATCGAAATCGATTCCCAAATCTTGAACGCTCTATTCTGTGTCACTGGATTTGGTACTATCCCCTGGAGATTTCGCGATCTCTATTACCTTCTCCAATACCGAATGGGTAAGAATGAAATTGGTCTTCGAAGACTTGCCGGGATCAATCGAGGTTGGTTTCGCCTCGCTGGCTCTCAGAACCTCTCTTCAGAACTAGGTCCCGCTCAGATTGTCAGCGAAGGCTCCAGTGTGCCGCAATCCTGCGTTGCATTTCCTCTCGATAAATCCCCCGATGCACCACTGACGGGTGTTCGCGCCCCTCCAACCGCCTTATGGAAACTCGATTTTGTCATTTGGACAATGGTATGGAATACGTTCCTCCAAGCCGTCCTCTCAGGTTTCATGTGGGGTCTCAATCGTTATGACCGTCCCTCATGGAGTACAGGTCTCTTTGTAGCACTAGCCTGTATTGTCGCTGCTTGTGGCGGTACCATGTCATTCATGGAAGCGAAAAAAGTCAAGGCGATAGAGGGTGTGCCGGTCAGTGATGCCGACCGGGAAAAACTGAGGAGGGATAGGGAGTTGGGAATAGTACATTTTAATAATATTAAAGATGAGATGCCGAAGGAGAAAGGGGGAAAGGAAAAGGGGAAGCGAGGAGCAAAGAAGAGTGAACAAAGTACGTCCGAGGAGACGAGACTGCAACAAAGTATCGAAGAGGGCGTTGCTCAAATTGTTAGATAGCATTTTTGTTTTAATTTATGTGATTTTACGCCTTGCTTGCATTGAATGTGAAAGAACCGTTTTTGCGCATTTATATCAGCGATATACAAAGTATTGGATTTGGATCTAGATAAAATTATAAGTGTTTTAACGGTGCTATGAGTTTATGATTATAGATATATAATGACAAATGATCATACGAAAAATGTTTTTCTATACTAGAAGTTATATATAATATATTATATACGTTGTAAATGATATAAAATAGTATAATATAATTAAAGTTGAAAATATATACATATATTTAATAATATTAAAATAAATCTCCTCCTATCTATACTCACCCACCCACTCCCTCCCCTTTTAAAATCTAGTCTAGATGAAAATTTCTACATTCTATTTTATTCTATTCTCTTCGTCTCTACTCAATCTCGAGAACTGAAAAACTAGACCCCGATAGCTAAATCATAAATAATAAATACTAGATAGGTATGATGGTAGTTGAGTGATAGTTGAGTGATGTGAACCCATATATTTATATATAGTTAGGTAATTTGATATATGTATATATATTTCAAAAAGAGAAATAAGATATAGGAGATGGGGGGGTTGGTTTCTGGTTGAAAGGTGAGATGGAAGAAGCATATTTGTTAATGTCTCATTCATAGCAAAAGCAAAATAGTATGATATAGAGCACGAGAGCATGAGAGGATAAGTAAGAAACTACATCGGTATATTTCCCTCCCTGCAACTCCTACGACTCCTGAGATTACTTCCATTTCGTTGATGCTAAAGGACTAATTGTAACTGGCATACTTTGCTACAAAACCTTGCTATATACACTGTTATCACTCTAATCACTCAAGCATTTTTGGTGATGGATATTCAATCACCCATTAACATCAAAATCAACATGTTAGAGCAAGATTGCTCAATTCCAAAATCGCAAGTGATATCTTTCAACCCGACATCTCCAGATCCTCACCTCCATTGCCTTTCCTCTGTTCAGCCGCTCTCGCCTTCGTCTTCTTTTTCGCTTCTTCAATCCACTCCTCGTATGCCTTAGGTCCTTCTTTCAACTTATCCCCTATCACACCCTTCAGTACTTCCCCCGCAAACCCCACAAAATTATGTCTCCGCAAGGCATTCTCAAACTGCCACTCATTTCTCTTCTGTTCCTCCCTCATCAACGACTCCACATCCCCCATTTCCCTTGCCCTCACTCTCAAATCTCTCACCATTGCTAGTAAATTAAACCGTATCTCAGTTGCCGGATATCGTGAAATTCTTCTCTGTAATACCGGTATGACTTTCTCTGGAAATTCCTCGATGGTAGAAGCTCCATGAGATATAGGTGCAGGTTGCAGACCATCAAGCTCATACAGTGTACCGTTGATAGATGTATATGCGATGAAATGATAAACATCTCCGTCTTCATCTCTAGAAGATCGTTGCGTCTCGTCAACAAACGGACTTGATTTCGCAAAACTGTTATGAACATCTCTGATTAACTCGCTATTACTGAGCGCCTCTCCTCTAAACTCTGCCGGAAATCCAGTCGTGAATTCTTTGAACTCGCGCAGCGGAACTCCAACATCTATCTCTCCATCTTTATTCAGAAGCACCGAGAGTAGAGCTTGGGTCCCACAGGCATTTTGTATAGTTTGCGCAGCGAAGAAAAGATTTTCCGCAGCAGAATAGTCGTAAGAGCCATCTTTGGGTGTGCCATCTTTGTTAGGAGCTTCTCCGACGGGATATTTGAACAGGAATATGACGCCGTAGACCGGGGAGAGTTGGCGCAAAAAGTCAGAGTCTAGGGAAATCAGTTCTTCGAATTGTACATCTTTGACGCCTAGATTATCGAGAAGAAATGTAAAGACACCCTATGCGGAGAAGAGATTAGCTGTTTGTTTGTCTCCAAATCGAAGTTCATGGGATGTATTTCTTACTGCGTCCGATTCAACTGGATAGAATTGTTAGTACCTATTTTTGGTATTGTACATATTTTATGCAAATATTTGAAGATGCAGAACTTACTGGTAGACCAGCCACCACTCATATTTGCTATAGTTAAATGTACAATGCTTGTGTTGAGAGAGAACGAGTTTTGAATTTGAGCTTCACGGATATTTGGAGCTCAAGCTTCTGAACTACTAGATAATCTTACCAGGTAGTTAAGCTTCAGGTACGATGGATTACGTCTGGCGCTAACCCCTCCACACGTGACAGCCTCTAGCCCAGCTCCATATTGCTTCCGGTGAGCTTCAATTGAACGGCAGAATATAAATGCGGTTGTTGGTTCATAAGTGAATGCACGTCATTAAGGCTGTAGATCTTTGGGTTTGCATGTTACCGAAGGTTCGATATTCAATATAGATGGATGAACTGGAAATCCTAATTTACCTTTTCCCAAAAGCTGACTGCATAGTAAGTCGTTGAGGAAGTAAGGATAGATGTAAGAGTAGATGTAAGGATATATGGAAGTATAGACATAAGGAGAGATGTTTAAATCTAGAGGAATCACACATCGTTCATTGCTTCCTCACTATCACTTCAAAAGCTAGAAAAGACCATGATTTATTTATTTTATTGATCAATTGATTGATTGAGGGATAGGTCAATTGACTAATTTCCTGGTAGATTATCTGATAGATTATCTAGATAAATTATTATTGCAACCCCAGATGTTTGCAAATCCAACCCAAATCCATTCCAATGCACATTGAACAAAATAGCCGCTATTCTTAACTATAACGCCCAACTGATTTTTGTAGCCATCCATGGCTATCCTTGAGTCCAAAAAGCTCAGCCCATTCAATAATTCCTCCCCTTTTCAAACGCAGTCCAAAAACGCCGCCCAATGCAATATGCTGTAATGGTATATAAAGGATCGTGGGTGCTGGTATTCGTACAAGAATGCATAGCAAAAGAAAATCGTTAAATTCGTGAATCGTTGGTCGGATATAAAGGAGAGTCGTTAGGATTGTGTAGTATTAAAAGCAATAATTAAAGAGATCCGTAAATGTGATCTCGTAATCTGATGAGTGCGCGCATAATCGCAAGTTCGAAAAGGAAATGAGGATAGTTTGATATTAAAGCTCGCGACCTTTCCCCTTGGGATCCGCCGGAGTAGTTTCGAATGAAGAGTGAGGTAAAGTTTGAGGATGAGAAGTATAAGGATGATACTGAGGGATATGCTGCATTTGTTGCTGCATATGGTGCGAAGTCTGAGGTTCAAATTTGACTGGGTCCACAGAAGACCTGGGCTCAAATTGAAAAGATGGTGTTGTGGTCCTGGTCGTAAATGTTAAATCGCCTTCGTTCGAGGTCTATATCCACACGGTCGGAAGCACAAACCCGCCGAAATTGGAGCCGGAGCCCTGCCCTTCATAAAGAGCGAAATCTTCCCCATGTTCGCTGTAGACAATAGAACCTTCCCCAAAATTCGAAGATGCCGGGCTATGATATCCCCCAAACCCGCTAGGCGATGGAATTCCCAAGTAGTGAGTCGCGTATGGATCGAGAGTCAATGGAGGAATGGCTGCAGCAGAGATTGGATCGGAAGGCATGGTCATGATATGTTCTTGGCTGTATGTGAAAGCCGGGTTCCCATATGGAGAGATGGTGTTAAAATTGTCCTCCATGCTATAGCTGTTGTGTGAGAATGTTGGGAATGATGCCGTACGTTCTGGCTGAACCCAACCCATGCGACTTCGGAATTTTGAAACCATATCAATGGGATACTCCATGAGGTGAAGAGGAGTTTGCATATTGGAATCAGAAGTTTGGGAAACATTGATCGAGAACAATCGGCGAGCGATTTCCTCAATGGGACCCAATGAAAGACTTCCGAAGTATGCTGCTCCAACTTCAGGGAAAAGAGGTTCCACGACCAAAGCAATGGTATAATAATGAGCAAGGATAACCAATGCCGAAGGAGATCCTCGTGTTTGCTGCAAAAACATTACCGGTAGCCAAAACAACCAAGCTCGAAGTGGATTGAGCATTTCGAATCGCTGAGCCGCGGTGTGGGATGGGGACACCTTCCGGACACCTCGAACAAAACTCATGAGCTGTTGGATAGCTTTGGTATCTTCGCCATTATTCTTGAGATGGACTTCCACCTTTTGAAGTTGAGCGTAAGCGCGTTGCAACGCGTCCAAGTCTTGCTTGCGCGGTTGACTAAGTTTTTTCTGGCCGGGTGCTGGAGATGGCGGCGCGGTTGGGAACGTACTTTGCTCTGCAATAAAATCGCCGAATTGAGATTCCATTTTCCATGGTTGCATAGCGTCGATGACCTATCAGATGTTAGTTGATGTTAACTATCAAAACCCTAAATTAATATTAAAGTCATACAGATGAAGTCCCATGCATCAGCTGGGTCCAACCACGCCTATGTGAAGATTAGCTTCATGTTCTGTTCAGAATATCTCCATCAATGACTTACCATTCCGTTGCTTGCCAGGAAAGGAGGAGAGAAGCACCCAAAACAGCATCTGAATTTTGTCTCGAAAATTCTCCGATAGCTTCGTGCAAGCCTTTGAGAGCAATACCACGATGTATGTATGCCATATTTGCCGTGAGGGGGCAGTCTGTCAACCAAGCTAAATGAGTGGCAGACAATGCAAGTAAAGCATGCATGACGAAAGGATAGCTCGAGCCAATCTTAAGCAAGCTAGGGTCTTGTTAGAATGTTCATCCTCCCTCCGCTCTATAAAGTACGTAAACTTACAGTGGAATTTGTCGAGTCCAGATGGTGAAATTGCCGGCATCATGGATACTGAGCTCACTGGAAACGGAAGCCACATGATGGATGAGACGGAGGTCTTCAAAAGTGAAATACTGAGGGTTGGGAGCCGGATAGATATACAGATCAGGGAAGGGGAAGTTCCCAGTCTGTTGCCAACGCTCGATATCTGCTTCGATTTCTGGGGTCCATAACAAGTCTGCTTTCTCGGGGGTTGCAGCTCGCTCCTCCTGTACTGGCATGTCCATGTATGGACAGCGGCAGTTGTGTTTCGTACAGTTTCGACTAATTTATTGTTAATATGGGAGCTTCGTGCCACTAGACAGCTATGCTTTCAGCGACATACCATTGAGGAAAGTTCTCATCGCAACGAATGTGTCTACGTTTGCAGGTTTCACAACCCTTTCGAGATTTGGTATGACTATTTCAAGTTCAGTATTTCTTCAGACATGTTGCGAGTAGTATATATCTTACCTCCTACGAGGGGGTCCACCTCCAGGTCCGGCCATTTTTAATAGGGCTTTGGTAAAAGAAGTTAAGAGTAAAGAATTGACGACGAAGGCTTGAACGAGTGAAAGCCAACGTCGAAACGGTTTAGAAGGTAAGGTCAATCAGAAATATAGAAAGCCAAGAAGTTTGAATGTTGCGTGAGAGAGGCAACAGATGGGAAGGCACTTGAGAAGGTTTGAAAGGTCTCCGAGGCTGCCGGATATATGTAAGCCCCACCGTCCTGAAAGCGAGTGTAATGGTAAGGCTGCAAGAGCCAGCCGGAACTAATATCCCCTTGAATGACAAAATAGCAAGAGTCAAAAGGCGCAGCGGCTGAACGTAACGTAACTGTATCTTGATGTCGAGTTGAGGTTGGACAGATTCTTTAGCAGCAAATAAGCATATAAGCTGGAAGTCTTTTGAAAATCCGAAGAGGCCAAAAGACAATCAGGCCTGATATAATCGTTACACGAAGAGTATTTATTGCGTAGCGATTGTGTGTGTTTGAGTTTTTCAACGAAGGTCTACTGTGAGTCAAGGCTGCGAAAGGAATTTCCTCCGAAGGCTTGCCTTTTAGATTTGGAGAGAATTAGGGCTGAGTGAGGACGACACAAAAAGCGAATGGAAGGAGCCAACGAGGGCTTCCTAAGGGTGATGCACACAAGCGAATGTGGGAGGGAGAAGCTGCAGCGAACGTGAGGGCTGAAGTGTGTTTGTTTTCTGGATGATCCTAATGCGAAAGGGAAATATCAGAATCATGATTTGGCTGGCGATGCCAGCATTCTAATAGCAAAGGCGTCCTGTGCCGGAAGTGTGGCAGAATTGACGAAATAGGTATAGCGCTCAGCACAGCCAAGGTACCCGGGATGCGGAGCGCTTGAAAGCCTGCATGTGTAGGGCAGGGTAGTGTGGTACGGAGTGTCTAGGATGATGATGACTTGGATTTGGGTATGGTCAGGGTGGATGAACGGTATGGTGGAGGTAGGAAGGGTAAGAGACTAAGATGACAAGTGTATGATTAGTGTATGGAAGTATTTTTTTGGGGGGGGGGGGGGGGGCTCAGGACTGAAATGGGCAACTTTAGGTCAGGTGGAGAGAAATCGATCGATTAATCATTACTAGTACTTCCCGTAGGTCAGGAAGAAAAACTTGAGAAGTAACTGGGTTATGGAAGCTGCAGTAGTTCCAAGGCACAGGTAGACAGTAAACAGACATTAGTAACATCTTCATTAGATCATTAGATCATTGCTTAGCAAAATGCATGCCATATTTTGCCATGCCATAGGATGGCTCCTGAGTCGACTATCTTGGCTATATCCATCCCATTCCGCTGGCTGTACCATCAATCATTTCTATTTTCATACCAAGGAGGGCAAACAAATGATCTTGGGTGCCACAAGGAGGAAGAGTCTGTGCCAACGTGTGGTCTTAGGTTGGCCGAGTTATAGTAATAGCATACATACATATATTTATTTTATAGATATGTGCTGTATATTATCAACAAATCGGGCAGGTTTCTTTTTACTAAGATAGATATAAAATGTGTAAAAAGGTCAATGGGGGCAGGGTAGCTAGTTACCGAAGACTGTAACTAATTCCAATAATAATGATCTTGTTTTGGGGGGCGGAACGGCCAAAACTTGATCATCACCATCATCATCATCAATCAATCAATCAACATCATCAACATCATCCATCCACGTGTTTTGATAGTTGGCTGGATTATTTTAACGTAGTATATAATACCATTACTACGATGGCAACATCACATTGACTGCGGATTTACCAGTGCTGTGAGGGAGGTATCAAACCCATCACCACATTTCGAACCAGGGGTGAATAGTAGGCTGAAGATCGAAAGTTCCTTGAATGATATTAATGACACAGTACCGAAGCAATGGGCACGTAAATATCTAGGGTTCGTTCTCAACTTCTCATACACAAGGCTCAGCGAGGGGTCCAAAACCAAAGTGTACAAGATTCGGACATTAGAAATGTCCATTTAGGTTTCACTTGGAAAAGTGGCAGGGCAAACAAGTAAGGAAAAAATAAAATAAAAATGGACAAAACAAAAGGAGAAACCTCGGATAAGAATGACCTATTCCGGTTTAACTCCCTCCGAGAGTTGATGTTTCTGTTTCTGTTTCTTACGGTTTCTTAGATCCTTAAGCTTCTCTTAAACACAGAGTCTCATCAGTCCAATCGCTATTTTGATCCTAAAACAAATCGTTACCATTCTTTCTTGCTTGCTCGCTGAAAATATCTAGTCAAAGCAGAAGAGGTCTGAATCTACCCTTCTCTACCCTCCTCTGCCCAAACCTAGAGACAACTAGCTACTCACCGCGTTCATGGTTCCACCTAGCTTTTCCGGAGAAACCAGAGAAGAAAAACTCTATTTTGCTGCGGATGTGCTAACTATGCTAGCCAAATCGCAAAGCCATCTATCCACTTACCTAATTTTGATATCAATTTCTGCGTGATAGTACATATGATGCTACGGTGCATAATTCCGATTCTAGGGAGGGCATGAGGTTAGTGGAGAGATGTTCCCATCTTTCTTGTCTTGAACAACGAACCAGCTTTCAGCGGCGTAGATCTTCTGATGCGGTCTTTGGAATAAGGTATAGCAAGGATTAAGGATTCTGGTGTGTAACTGTGTAATGGATGGAAAGGCGCAATGCATCTTGATCCAAAAATAAGTCTGTGAATATTTATGAACTATACACTTATACCTTTGCATCCACCCGTACATACCTACCACACACTACTGACTGACTCCCATGTGTCCGTGACAGCTAAATGATTCAATTTGGATTGTATAGCTGACATGGTATTGGATGCATTTCAAGCCCACACTGTCCGTTTGTGGATATTGTTGTGTTAGTGGTCGATATGCGAGTAGTGTCTACCCACCAACGGAAACCCGCCGTATTTTCGTAGGTTTCTTACCCTGGAAAAAGGATTGGCGTGCCATATTGTTGGCCATCACCTCCCTCCCTCAGAACGAATCAATATCCCTGATCAATGAAAAACAGATTCCATGATATACTCCGTAGATGTTGGCGAGTACCCACCATGGGCATAGGGCTCCAGCCTCCATTTTTCTTTGCTTGAACTTATGATGACGGGGATTTCGTTACATTGTGCTGGAGAACGGTTAATTATCTTAATTAGCCTACCTATATGATGGCATTGTAGTATTTTGGCTTTGCCTGAACCATGCTAAGAGGGAAAGCTTGTTGGTACAATATACTTTCGCCTGCCACCAACGGCATAATATGTAAAGTAGATTTACGGACAACAGTGATGTAAGTTTGCGAGCAAATGAAGCTAAAAGTAACGTTAGTGCAGTAATTGAATCTTTCGACCGAGGCAACTATTATAATCTTTTCCTCTTTTGTCCAACGTATCGTTCGCTATAGTCTTACCATACATCGGTTAGCCTCAAATTAATGTGCGATAATCAACGGCAAAGGCCTATAACAGCGAGACCGAAATGTGATGACATTTTGATCAGGCAGACTATAATATGATGTTGCTATACCGTGCTACACTGCGCTCACTTTGCAATGTGAATGCATGAATGTGGAGCGAGGCCTGATATCTGTCGATATCCCATCTATCCATTGCTTATTCGGGAACATCATCCATAACCCCCATCCATCATCCCACCCCATCACATCCTTCTGTCGCCTTTTTTGTCCTCACGTTCAATAGCTGGTTTGAGAGGCTATGGGCACAGTCAAATCATAGCAAGCCGGCTATGATGGCATTGTAACGCATCGACGCTCGCCCGCCGCTCAAGCCCAAACACCACTCTTCAAAGGAAGGATGTGGCCCTAAGGGTTCCTCGCACATACTCATTCGTCAATAACTGGTAACACGGGCGAACGACTCGGCCTCACACTAGACCATGAGCAGCATGACGGATTTAAAAATCGATATCTTACCAGCGTCGCATTGGTGAAATTTGAACCAAGCAGACAAACGAGCATTCCATTTCCAAATGTAGACAACCTAGTTTCCATTTTACAATTTCAGTCACACGTTTTCTCGTGTCCATTTTTGCATCACTATCCTGTCATGATGCAATGCTGAAAAAGGCCCTGAATGTAGGGTTGCGTCGCTTCTGGTGACAAACTGCCTGACTGAAACTGCCGGTGGCTGTGCAAAAACCACAAGAATGTTCATTCACAATCATCATAGTGGCATTATTGAATATTAAGTCCTTGTATCTCGAGATCTAAAATGCCCCTTTCATGTCCTATTCCGTTCTTGACACCGGACTCGGATATACACTCCCTACATTGCTACTCTGAGAACGATGCGAAGGTAGGTACCGTAGGTGGATGTATCAGTGTCAAGTGACCCAAATAGCAGAATAAGCAATGGACCAAACTGTCCCGATTAAAAGATATCTCACTCTGCCCTATGATTCAGACATGTCATCTCCTAGGTACGATCTCCAGGGTTACCACTCCATCGGGCTGTACATTCATGATTCCATATCCTGCACATCGAATATATACTCCATAGAAGAAGAACTAAAACTGACATTAACATCAACATCAACATCAACGCCAACCATATAAAATATCATGATGAGATTTTGGGGGGTCAACCCACTATGATCGGCCTCTAATTGACCTAAAATGATTAAATAGAGCTTGTTCTACAGTATTCCTTTCAAGTTTCCACTAGCCGGAGCACATCAGGCATGACCTCGGGTACCGTTGAGCTTCTGAGCACTGTTTGTCTCACTTGACAGGAGTTTAGATCCAACCCATAAGTTAGCGGCCGCAGCTGAAGGGATAAACCCCCTCCCTCGCCTGCGCGTTTTGATCTTTGCTCTGTATACGGTTTCAAACTCCTACGTTTACTCTTATAAATCACCATCATTGTTCTGAAAAAATGTCATAAACCCTAAAGCCCCTTTTTAACTCATGTTATTGGTTAACAATGTGCTCGCCAAGGACTAGGGTTCTAGCTTCACCGCCTAGCCACTTTATATGGATCGATATGGATTGGGATATAGGGTATCGGCTCTAAAAGGGGAGGGATTGGCTTACTCATGCATGCTGAGGATGAAGTCAAAACTCCAATCGTGTCCTCCTGAGTGGTGTCTCTATTGCCATTATGCTATGCAGATTATGTTTTGTGATAAAGATATTGATCATACTGTGCAAATTACTGTGGACGCCTCCCTCGTCAAATCCTATCTTCGCGTAACCAACACCACTAGGCTGCATAAAACCTACTGAGCGATTACTACATGGAGTAAATAGTAGAGCATCTGTACACTAGTCGTTGGGTACAATTACCACTGTAGTATCTGTGAAAGGTAAAAAAAAAATGTGCTCAAAAATCCCAATAACCTATTTTTAGCACACATTCTTTTTCTTCTAGAAGATCCGATGCCCTTTCTGTGCGGTGCTAGAGCATGCCGTGGTGTGCTGTACTGTGCTGTGGAAGAGAAGCGAACACACGAAAGTTTTGCATGCAACATTGAGATACTACGTAGTATGAAAATCGGACAACAGCTACAGCTACCGCAAGCTTAAGCGTGGAGAATACACTAATGACGCTGTACGTATGTATCTATTGATATAATAGTACATGCAGCTATATTTATAATCGGCTTTTTTCGTCAGATCAGGTCCGATCTTACTTGGCATAACCCCAATATAGTCTATCGGGTAGCCTCTTGCTTCCCAAATATTTTCTAGATGCATGACTTCGATGGCTTTATTTTACTGCGGTGCTCGAATTTTTGCTATTTAGTGATACACACCTGTAGATCCTCGGTCCTTCTCGAATAATAGCTTATTTACCTTCGGTATTTTCGGGACTCTTGTAGGAAATGTGATTGGGACGCGTGCGAGGCACTATGCTGTAAAGATGTTATCAATGCCTATACGCTGGAGGTAGTGGTCTAAATGATCAGGTCACTGTCTCGACTTCCAGGCTAAAGGTTTATAAGGTCAGCGCTCTTTTTATTGTAAAACTTACGATCATTGGTGTGTGATCTGAAAATTGATGTACGATATCGAATGATTTATCAATCTCATTAATTGGATTGAAGGGTGTAATATTATACCAAAGTAATTAAGAACTTTTTAAACTTTAATAAATAGTATTTTATATTTTTAATTTATAATTAAAATAAGTTTTTATCAGTCTTTATTAGTCAACTTTCATAACTAGAATCTATTTGATAAAATATATCAAAAGAAAATAAAAAGAAAATGTAAATTTATAAAAATATATTTTAATTAATTGATTGAAAAACTTTAAAAATTCAAAACTTTAAAAATTCAAAATTCAATTCTGTGATTTGTATGGTTTAAATTATTCCTATAGAAAATAATACATAGTTTAAATTATTCCAGTAGGAAATAATATATTTTGATCTTTTCTGATTTGATAGATAATGAAACCGGGTACCCGATATTTATCGGATTAATACTTTGGTGGCTGACATAAAGTTTTTCAGCATTTTCTTTCCCCCCCACTTTCCCCCAGTGTAGATGTGCTCGGCTGGTTTGCTGAACAGCACTCTTTTCAGAAAGGCCAAAAACTTACTACCGACGTCGATTTTGCCTTGTTATCCCTTGTTTATTTTCTCTATTATATGGGGCTAACGGCAACAGCACAACGCTACCGATACAAAATGAGGCGATTGTGGAGGCTTGGTTTGTCTCGGTTAGAATGGAAATCCACATGGTCGATATTTCTAAATGCGAATTGTGAACCAAGTCCCATGACCTTTCACTTTTTCTCGACGATCAGGATGCTAACAAAGCTTAATCCTGAACAAAATATGGGAAAGCTTCGAGGACATAGCATGTTTGCCACGCGAGTGGACCTCTAGTTAAAGACTTTTGGCGATAGAAATGGGGGTTTTGGGCAAGATTGACATCTTATGCACGTCAAATCTAAGCTCGGGGGAGAAGCTCGAACGATCATTCATGAGGTCTCATCTCGTAGGGCGAGCAGTTAGCAGTGAAGTAGATCCTCTAGACACCTGCTCGTTTTTCAACCAATACAAATTTATATTGTAAGTGCGGACTAGAGAAGCACCATAATTAAGCACATTGAAGGTTTAAAGCCTTGGACGTAAGGTTGGTTTCTTACCGGAGAAAGCTCTGATTGGGGAAAGGACATCCGGCTCCAAGTACCAATCCACAAAGCTGGACCCTGACTTTGCCGTGTTCAATGATTCAACCTGCTTTGGATGGATTTCTGCATCAATGACAGCATTTTGGGACCATCTGAAGAGGCTAATGAGCATGGTTACTCCTAGAGAAGTTGTCTTGCATATTTTTCACAGCCTGCGACGACCAATCAGGAGCTTGAAAAGCTCAGAATTCTATATGCAACTACCCCATGTAACTTAGACTCGGAGTGCCTGTTAATCGATTCCTTGCATTTCTCTCTCTTGGTATATCATGGCCATCCGAAGTTCCGATTACCTATTTGAGGATATTGCGGGCAAACGCGGTGAGAACAGAATGGAAGTCAAAGTCATGGGTAGCTATTGAGGGATTACCGAAACATGACAATGGTCAATACATCTGGGACCAGTCTATCCAGCATTTACACTGTTGGCCCGAAGTATTTACACTGAATAGCCGGTCGCAAGAAAGTGTTTAAGGACCAGTGTCAGTGGCCCTGTAAATGGGAACGGAAGAACAAAAAACTAACTTTTGGAACTTCTGTCCGAACAGGGGACAAAAGGTAAATCTTAAAGCCCTAAAAGGCCAAGCTTTTGATATCCAAGTAAACTTCGGTCTTGGCTTCTCTGAACAACAAGGGTATCTATCTAGTTGTTGATGGGGAGAAAGCCACGATATGCGTGAAGAAAATTGCTAAAAATAGACAGTGTACATTGACTGAATTAGGTTAATCTAATCGCTTCAACTTTGTACCGTTTACTCTATGATGGTATTTGAATTCGCCGATGGTATCTGGCATGAATCGTTGTCACAATCGCCGAACCTTTTGAAAGGGTTCGTGATATCGTCCCGAGATTTTTCCTGCAAATCCGATATGTGGAGTAGAAAAGCAACCCTAGATGCCGGGGACGCCGATGCTGATTCAATGGGCAGATAGGTGTTTCGGTCACCAATAGTGGATGTTAGAATCCCGCACCAAAAGACTCACCAAAATTGAGAGAATTATGATAGGTCTCAAAAATGTTGACTTCTGGCTGTTTCGCTAAACTGCATGTACGGAGTTTCGATGCCCACTGTTGGACGTCGACTCTTTCTTTCATAAAGGAAGAGACGAGCAAATCGTTCGTTGTGGCTGCATTATCATTTGCTACCGGCTCAAGCTTTCCTTCACTACTAGTCTACCAAACTTTAGACCAAGGCAGCAGGAATTGCTTCAAGTTAGGTAGTCTGCTAATGCAAACGGTTTAGACTATCACTATTACCACCAGCCGTCCGCCGCATCCCGCCTTCCTCACTAGAACCACCTTCCAGGCTGCACGAAGGAGGGGTGCGAAAAATGTAACTACACATGCAGAGCACCTTGTTAACTTTTACTACCCTATCCATACTTGCATGATCTAGGAATTGGCCTATGACGACAGGTAATACTCCAATGTGTGCTTCAATCGTTGTTACATCCGGTGCCATCGACTACTCGGACCGCATTGATGTTCATGTCATGTCGTTAGATAATTTATCAGTCGACTCGGCACCTTTCCAAGCAGCAGCTTCCGTTTCATGTCTTCCTCCATATTCATTTAATCCCTCCAGTAAGAAAAGTACGGACGAGTGAAAAGTATGCATATGCTGCAACAATAAGATGTTACTGGAAAGGCAAGGCCCAAGATCTGTGGCATGGCCTATCTACGGGCATACTTTTGCTGTAGAGCATCAAACATACAGGAAAGGGGAATACAAAAGAACTTTCGCGAAGAAAAGCAATAAAGATTGCGGGGTATGTTCATGTATGCTTTATCATTTATGTATCACCCAGCCCCCTCGATCCAATGTGGATAGGCGGTGAACGTATGTGATTCCCTTTCGCATGTATCACCGCAGTATGTGAACTCATTCCTATTGGAGGACGAATTGGAAGAATGATTAATGGTTTTAAATCCTGCAAGTATGCATTTGGTATGCTGGAGATCGAGATATGGAAGGGCAGAGTGTAGTGATCCGGTACGTTACCATGAACTGGGAGGATGCTCAGACTGCATTCATTCGATAACACAGCAGCAAACATCAAAAGTGTAACTTGTAGGTCTGACCATCCGTATCTCCAGTCAGATCCAGTCATGATTGGCCCCCTCAAAGTTACCGCAATTCCCAAACTTTCTCCAATAATCTACATATGCAAGTATCGCAGAAACCCTATTTGGTGCCACTCGGATCTCTTTACGGTCAACAACGCCCACATCATTCGATCATTCGATGGAAAGCGAGAAACTGCCCGATGAGGTAAAAGTTGCGATCCCCAACGCTTCTATCCGAGTTTGGTAGGATCAGAAAGAGGCATTTAAGCACGTCGTCTTAGTCATCGTTACCATTATTCAAGAATAATTTCTCCAAGGGGCTCGTCTCCTTGAACAACATATCCTAACTGTAGGACGGCAGCCTCGAAGCAAGCAAGGCTACAGTAAGAATTCTGAGTAGAGTTCTTACTGTTATTCGACGAGCCACCACGACTTCATGGTGTGTAAACATAGGGTGGCAGTAATTCAAATACTTTGACGGCGAAGTCGCTCAGGCGGTCTGGAATTGAAATTTTCACTGGTTTATTGTTCACAGCTATGAGTAATAATGAGGTAGTCGTCCAAAGATTCGAAAGCATTGAGACAGGAGGCGAGGCTGGATGGAGAAGGAATATACGCAGGCAGTAATCGGCCCATTGAGTCAGCATGCAAAAGACATTCTATATTACACATGCTACTGTCAGAGCTGGTTACAATCGAGCGAGGGGTTTACAATCACATTAAATGTTACAAGAGAACACCTTGTGTTCGGATACTATACCTAAACTGTGTTCTTGCAGATGGCATCTTGAGCTTCAAATGAGGCTTGAGTGAGTTTCCATCAAAAAAATCCCTCTTTATACATTTTAGCAGACCTTCAGGACCAGCAGGTAGATATCATTGTGTTAGTCAGTGAGGGATTCTTACATTAGATCCAATGGTATACTCGGAATCTACATCAACACGATTCGAACGAAGCTTTTCGATATTTGAATTGCTGTGAATCTTATGAAAGTGGTTGAAGCATTTCATTGGATATGTTCATTGAAATGAATCCAATGTGCCAATTGGTTTTATTGTTCGAAAAATTCCTCAGATCGTTTCAATGTCCCAAGTGACTTCAATATTCGCAACGATTCTAAATTATCAAAGACATACAATACATGAACTAATTTGATGAATAAGGCTCCCTCATTGTCCAAACATATTCCAAGACTATTAGAAACTCCTCCAAGCGTAAGTCAACTCACACGCCAGCCAAGATTCTTGCCAGCACCAGTTCTTCCATCATCAGAAATACATTTTACGCATTCATTTCCACCCTCTCTTGCTCGGGATCCAGCCACTTCTCATGTAGCAAGATTATTTCTTGTGCTAAGCTGGGCCTTGTTCAATAAGGGATACTATTGCATGGGTATTGTATGGCAGTTATTCAATTTTACCAAGGTAGTAAAAGTAGCTCTTAAGTAAGGTTAAGCAGCCTGATATTTACTATGCCTTCACCTATTTCCTCGGCACAAGATCCAAATAACCTCGCCGGGCATTCATAAGATGAGGAAATGAATACCAATTAGTTTTGAATATAAGATGCACTTCTAAGACAAATTGGAAGAACTTCACGACTGATCTAGAAGACTGTACGAGCTAGTGCTTCTTTACGTATATCAACTCATTTCTTTTCCAGCTTATTTCCACTTTGGCTCTTGATCTTCATCATCAATATCTAAATACTCCATTCCTTCTAATTCATTTCAATGTAGATCTCAAACTCTACACGAAATATTCAACCTGATCCCGGAGATTCAGAGTTCCTCGCCTATGGAATCTCCTCTACCATTCATCAAATCTGTACATAGTTCAACTAAATAACTAATCACCATCCAAAACTCCAAGTCCCACAACACAATACGAATCATCTAAACGCCCTACCATATCCTCGCTACAACATTAAGAACCAACCCAGCACACCCAACAGTCCACGTAATCACCCAGCACCTAGCACGCGCTCCCCCGACCCTACCCTACCCTAACCAAACCTACCCTCTCCTCTCCACCCCGAGAGCGAACAACCTCAAGATTCTCCTCGGCCAAAACACGCACGAATTCGAAACACGCTACACTCAACACCCGCCAAGTGGCGCACCGGACACCCCGATCCCCAGACAAGCGAACACGAGGTTTCCGCCAGGGGGACCAGCCAGCAGCTCCATTCCTCCACCACTACAAACCTAAGATCTACATTGAGAGCTCTCCACCTCTCCACCTATCCATCCATTCATCCATTTACCCAGAAAAATATGAAAAAATAAAACTCTATTTAAATTATGTGATCCATCCTTTTCCTATCTTCCGCTTAATTATACTTGCTGTATCGGCTTTTACCAATGCCCTGTTCAACAAACCGGTATTTCCCAAACCCTTATTTCCCAACTAAAGTATTCATTCCATTCATCACAATACAACCCCCTACCACGTAGTACAAACCTTCCCAAATCCACCCACCCGTCCACCCATCCACCCATCTCACACACCAACCAACCCCAAAGCGCCACCGACGTTCTTCTCCGAAACTAAGCTAACCAAAACCTAACCAAACCAAACCAAAGCTAATCCACTCCCACGATTCCATTGATTCCATCCCCTGAAACTCAAATTGCTTCCCTTCAAGTTTCCACCAATTCACCCCTTCTAAGTTCCATTCCAGAACAAGGCTCAAGCCCATTCTCAACGGTAATCTACAAACCTACTAACCTACAACTCTATTTGGGGATATTCTCCCTCCTTCCTGCTCCCTGCTCCCTGTCTTGACCTCGTTTCATACACACACATACAGGATCCACCATCCCTCCTTATTCTTCAGCCCCGTCTGCGGATCCACCATCCACCTACCTAGTATGTCAGGTGCTACTTTTACCCATTCACCGGGTCGGTTAGGGCACATCACATCACATCGCAGCGCAGCACATCATCATATCACTCACCCACCCACCCACTCACTCACTACTCAAACAAGATACCTACCTCCCTTTATCTCCTTTCCAGGACCTTTCCATAACCTTTCCACGACACCACCCACTCCAACATTAACCTCGCACCTCGCATCTCACACATCACAAAGCATCAGCATCAAAATACCACCGAAAACATCCCATCGATCTAATGTTTTTAAAAGTCTCTATACTACTATGTACGATCCATCATACCCACCCACCCATCCTTCCTTACTATATGCTATCTATCTACGGTATCTAACTAAGAATATGATATAACAAATCTCATCGCTATGCTTGCCCAAAAAAAGACTGCCACCCTGAAGCCCATGCCTTCAACCCTATTTTCATGTCCTTCACATCTTCATTCTTCATCAAGATGCTTTCACTTCTTTCTTCGGTCTTCACCCTACTAGGAATGATGAGGAAGTAGAAGATAAAAGAGGTATAAAAGATCAAGTATATCTATCTAAGTTCCTGCTCGCTGTTTCATCCACCCTATGATCATCGTCGTGCATGATGATAGATGCTAGCATCAGTCCATAACATCATACCTGTCCGCCACTTCAGGCCACCTATGCAAGCTGAACTGAAGAAAATAAGAAAAGAGAAAATTGATCCCTGTGCCATCCCTTTTGCCAGAATGTTGTATGCTATTTTCCTCTTGGGCCTCATGATTTCTGTTCATTCAACCCTTTCCCAAGCCACTAATCCTATTCGCTTTAATCATCACCATCCATGCGATAAGACGTAACCTTCCTAGCGTTAATCTCTTTTGTAAATACAAATGTTTCATACATGTTTTGCAAACAAGCTCCTGCATGCTTGCTGGTTGACTTTCTCTTTTCAACATCAAACGGCAAGTATTAGCTTGCTTATATCCTTATTCACTTCCTAGCCCGTGTATGCTAGCCTACCCATATTGTGAACATTTCAATTCCGAGATTGCAATATGCTTGGATTTTGCGAAATGAATCCGGGAGCCACCTTTGTTCATATCGATATTTATAGGTTTGTATGTCGATCTCAAACGCAGTGATGTTCGTGGAAAGAAATATTGCTTGCTGAGAAATGCATTGAAATCCCGAAATTAAACCTGTGTAAAAGGTCAAGTAACTTGCGACAGGAGACACAGATGTTAGCTACGTTTCAAAATTCCTTCAGGGGGGAAA
>NW_001820827.1:200199-203070 GCF_000146945.2 Sclerotinia sclerotiorum 1980 UF-70
CGTTGAATAAACCCATTCGCCCTAGAGCTATGGCTCGCGAGTTCTGATTGACAGACTTTGGTACCATTTGATTGGTCAATATTTCGAGGAATTTTTTGGACAATTCGGGCACGTATGGGGCCAAATCATTTTGGTATTGCATTGCAACTTCACCTGCGGACCAGCATGCATTGTTGAGCACACTAAAAGTCGACTCAATCTGCTCATCAACAATCGAATCAAGGTCAAGTTGTCTAATTAGCACGGGGAGCAGCGTAGGGAGGAAATCTCGTAGCTGTGAAAATACGTATTTCGCACAATCCCCTAATAATGCGTAGGATGATTGGCGGACGTCGTTCTCAGGATCCTCCATGCAATATACGAGAAGTTGAAAAAGTTGGGGCTGCGAACCGGATACGAGCGCTGCAGATTGCTTATCGTCAACTGCTTGGATAATAGCGCTCAACAAATCCAAACTAGTTACTTGAAAATCCTTGTCCGGAGCATCTAACCCTGGATTATTGACCGCCGCCACGGATTCTTTCAAATTTTGATGGATGATTGTTACACATCTCGTGAAAACGGGGGCGGCAAATGGGGCGAAGCTTTCTGCCAGAGCAGTAGCGACATACGATAAGCATTCTAAGAGTGGGAACAATTCCCGTGATTGATCAGAAACTTTGTGCCATCGGTGGATAAGTGCCGGCATCAATAGATGAATAAGCTCTGGTTGTGCCAAACCTTGGCCTACATGCTCGGCCAGTGTTTGAACGCAGTCGTAAAGAATGAACATGTTACGGTCCTTGTATTTTTCAAAGCACGTGACAAATTGCTGAATGATTGGTTTGCAGTACGGCGTGAGATTGGCACCTGCTTTTCTCTTCGAGATGTGCGAAGGCCGACGCACCAGCTTCCTGTACCCTCTTGTTGTTGTCCAGCATCTTTGTCAGGATGCCCTCCATCATAGGCTCGAAGAACTGTGCTCCTTGATTCGTATCTTGAAGCCCAGCCCCCCAAGCAGAGTATCTACCAAGCGTCCAGCAGGTGATTTGCCTAAGTAAGGGTTCAGGATCGTTCAAGAGTGAGATCAGGTAGGGTACCAGGTCAGGTAAATGTGGAGTAACGACGGCCATACAGCCTTCAGCAACAGCTCCGAGAGCCAGAACCGCTGCTTCTCGATATGGCCATTCCTGATGTCGTAAATTGGTCATCAAATATGGAAGGATCGTGTTGAAGACTGGTTCGCGAAAATCGTTCGCGAAAACATCAAGTGCTGCAGCTGAACACTTTCTTAAATTCCATCTGTCTTCAGGGGCCTCATCATCATCATCGTCGTCGCCTATTTCCCCCTCATCAAGGTCATCGTCATCCATGCCTGCGAGCTTGGCGTAATCACTGTTTGCTGCGCCATTGTTTGCACCATTTGCTTGCATCCTAGCGGCCTTGTTTTTCGCAAACTTTGGTTTGATGTCCTCGGCGCGATCCTCAATATCGGCATCATCGCCTCCTCCTTCAAGCATAGCAATATCCTCTTCACTATATACCATACTCTCAAGTAACACAGGGATAATTTTGTCAAGATATGGACCCAGGGCAGTGTATAATTCATCGTGTTCTCCAACAGTAAGCCAAAACTCGGCGGCGTCGCATGCTAACTCCTCGTCATCAGTTTTTCGTTGCTGTGCTATCATGTAATCAACCAGACCACCGATATGGGGAAGGATCTTATCGGGTCGAATCTCCACAATCTGGACAAAAGCTCGGCAGACTTGTCGTCGAACTTCATTTGAGGGGTCGCTGGCGAGCTGGAAGAGGCGGTTAAGAAGGTCGTCTAGAGAAACAAGTAAGGCTTGCGGTTTGTGCGGAATGAATATATTCAAGCTGGTCAATGCCAAAGTTCTTATTCTAGGCCTCTCATTCGCAGCAAACTCAATAAGTTTCGGAATAATGAAAGCAAGTGGTCGTTGCCCTTGATACTCTTTGTCCAGCATTTTTCGATTATCTTCACAGATCTTCGACAGAGCTGCCATGGCACCTTCCTGTGCCTCTGGTGAAATTGTACCATCAGTATTCCCAATCAAAGCAAGCAAATCTGGCAATATCTGAGGCCAACCCAATATTCCTCCCTTACCAACAATTTCTGTGATCACATTTCCAGCGTAATTTCGTATGGTTGGGGTTTTATCTTGGAGGGCCAACGGAACGGAAGATTGTATAAGAGACAGACTTTCAGGAGGTATCGATTTGTATCCAGATCTGATGTTATTCTTCAGCATTACGGCTGCTGCCGATCGAATCGCAAAGTATTCATTGTGAGTATACGTCAAGCCCGACGGGACCTCGGAGTGCGAAAACAGGTAGGTAAGGTAATTGTTGATATCGGGAGAGGACTTTGCTTGAGACAGCATCTGTTTGGTATGATAATTAGATCGAGCTTTGGAAAACCGACACCATCATAAGTTATGTATCCTCGAAGAAGGAAGCTTACAATCTCGGCCTGCTTCTGAGCATTCTTGTCGTGGCCACTTAACGAGTCTTTTAAGCATCCTGACAATTGCCTCAGAGCTTCTTGTTCCGGCTGCCACGCCATATCTGTCACCCTCTCACCAGTGAGCCTGTCGCACGTTCGATTTGGGGTATTCCAAAGATTCCGATATGCAGGTACGCACTTCGAGGTAAGGAATAGAAGCTCTAGGGGTCACACAAGAATTTACTTGTGGGACGTTAGATGAGGTACTTCGACATCTGTCGCAAAGGTTAAAGTGTTAGCTTGTGATGGATAGACATGAAAGTGTCTGTGGATGTGATGGGTAATTGGATTTAGGTGTAGTTGAAGAGAAATTTGACATACCAAGCGCAATTCTGGACGGAGTAGAAAGTAGAAAAAAGGTA
>NW_001820827.1:203266-225278 GCF_000146945.2 Sclerotinia sclerotiorum 1980 UF-70
TGATTGGATTGCGATTAAAGCTTCTTTTGACTGTCTGAGCTTTTCGTCGAAAGAGATTTTTGGCAATTGAACCAAAGTTTATACTGCACCGATCGACACCGTGATGATGCGGTAATGTGGTGGTGAAAAGGTAAGATCTACTTATAATAAGACACCTAGTGACTGGTGTGAAGAAAGAAAAAGTTACCAAGGAGCTACCAGGTAAATAGTAGGGAGGTGAGTGATAAGTGAATAATTAAAAAAAATTACGAATTATGGGGGTTTTTGGCGGCTACTAAACTTCGAAAGGGACTTTTTTTCTAAAAATCCTTTCTAGCGGGTTCTTTCAATTGTTCTTGCAATTGTACACACGGATACCTGCCACTTGTACTCGAAGAAGAAATTATAGGCAAAATTGCGCGCATGTGAAAGAATAAACCTCTCGCTTGGAAGTAAGATTATAACTTTCGGGGAGGGCAATTAAAACGATACTTGACGGTATCAATTTAGGAGAATGGGTAGATTATTGTACAGAAGCATAGAAGCGTATATCATTAGCGAGTACAGGTAGCTAATGTATCTTCCAGGTCTGATATTGATCTTGCTTTTACTATCTCATAATAGATATTTGTATATACATTTATGACTTGTTAATGGTTAATGCAACTTGTCACTAAGGCGAAGAATGATTTTTAAGACATCGTGTAACTTCAGAACCTAAAGCCGCAGCCTAAAGAAGATCGTGCTCACGGAAGGTTTTAGATTGCGAATATCTAGTTCTATTTATTCAGTAAAAGATTTGCGTTAAATGGGTCGGCGTATCGCACGATCCTCCATATTTAATTGACTTATTGTGAGCACCCAACAAGCTACTGCTGCGGACGTGAAGTTGAGAAAGTCCATGTAGTCATCTCGTTGACTGTAGCCCCAGCCCTATGTCATGAGGCCGACTCATCTTCGACTACTTATACTCAATAGAAATGAATGGATAACCCCATTGTCTTGACGGAATGTTAAATCGGTGCTGAATTGAAAGCTGTCGAGGAATCTTGCATATAGCAAATGCACATGTCATTATTGAGACTTCAGCGATTGCTAAACAATATTGGTGGTTACACACAACCAAAGATTTGAAAGACAATGAAGTATTGGCGGAGCGGGCCGTGGGTCATTGAATGCCTTCAGAAGAATACAGAAACATAGTGGACCTTTGGTAAGTTTCTAGCGCTATTATTGTTCCACCGCAGAATAATACAGTGCAAGCAAGATCCCAAGGATTTGGTCCTGTCCTTTGTCAGGTCGTACATCTGACGACTATTGCTGTCCCACAAGTGACCGCGATACAAGCCTCGATGAAGACGCTTGGCCTATAAATCTTTGATCTTAGGTATTACCATCTTTGAGATGGCTTGAATAGCTCATTGGCATTTCTGGAACCGGCATTTGTACAACTGTAGGACGCACAATTATTAAGTTGTAGTTTGCTTTGCAAGAACCCGATTCTCGGTATCGTCCGCTCTCCTCGCACGAACTAGAATAATGTGTGTAGTAGCTGGTGCTTCATCTAAATTTGATGGTGTATTGGAGATAATGACGGCTTCGATTTAGGTGCCATTGGTACCTTTGACAATCATTTGATTTCAGTCTTTCGCACTTGTTCCATGACAATTTCCACCACCTTCTTGAAACCTTCCATCTCCTCCTCCACAGTTCCGCCCATTCCTGCACTTGCGAAACTAATAGAATTGCCAACGTAGACAGGCTTTCCTGTTTTGCGCGCCAACAATTTTGCAAGTCGGGTGGTGAACTCGACTGAGGATTCATAGACACACAACGGTGTAGAAAGTGGCTGACTAGCATTCATTCTCTAAACACATGTTAATGCGAAAATATGAAAGCAAAAACAAAAAGAGTTCGACTTACATTTGGAAGCGCATAGACGAACGAGCCTAGAGGTGGTGCTGTAGAAGTATCACCATTTAATGCCGTTGTGAGGAACAACAACAATGAAATTTTGTTGATTGTCAAGTGCAGATGAATATTGGTCTCTGGAGCTTTTGGAAGAGGAAACGTGATCTGGATAGGTGGTTGTGACGCGCCCATGAACGCTGTACTTGAATCCGCCATCTTTTACTGATGTTGCTAGGTATTGAGAGATGTTTGTGGTGGGAACGAGTAGATGTTCGACATTTTGGTTGGCGGGGTATACGTGGAGGACGGAACTGATACAGATACAACTTTACTACCATAACATTTTCATGCACTTCAACCCGTCAAATATATATAATCTTATACTAAACTCTTGTACAAACAAGCCGAATTCTGTTATGACTTGTTTAAACATCTTGGTTTACTTGTGATGTATTAATTATGATTTCAATTGGAAGATAGTTTTGACCTACAGAAGGTGCTGGAAAGCGGTGAAACATCAGTGGCGGCAAAATAAATGAATTTCGTCATTGCTTGATTTTGAGTTATTTGGATATTCATAAACGATCAATTCTTGACCACAATTTGAACCAGATATCTATTATCGTCTCCTTGATGGCGTATCGACTCGTCGCGGCGCATGCGACGCCTTCTCAATTGTCACGGGGAGGCGCTTACACTCTGCGAACCTCGTCCATTTTAGGGCAATCGCAGTGCATATGCCGGTGTCATAGACCTCGGAATTTTTCATCATCTGCAAGATATTATCGTCAGAACAACGAGTACAAGGAATCCTTTGGCACAAGATTACGGAGGGCTCTCAATGACACCAAAATAACATGGTACCATATACCTGTAGGATTGGGTATAGGCTTCCTAGGGCTTGTTCAGATATATCGGTTGAATGAGCGGGAGAAGGCAAAGAGAGAAGAAGACGATGATGGGATTGCCGATAGAGACTATCAAGGACGACCTAAAAAGAGAGAAAGGGTAAGGCCCTCAGGGCCATGGTATGTTATTTCCGGCGTTGCAAGTGTCTAGCTAACACAATTACAGGCAGGTTCAAGTAATGTCGACACTTCCTCTGAAAGCTATGTCAAGAATATGGGGCAGATTTAATGAATTGGAAATACCTTACTATTTGCGAGTACCTGGATTTAAATTATATTCTTTTATTTTTGGCGTTAAGTATGTGCACCTCTCAATCGCAAAAATATATAATCTCTAACTCTGTGTCTGCTAGCCTCTCTGAAGTGGCAGAACCTGATCTTCACGTATATCCTAATCTAGCTTCGTTCTTCTATCGCACCTTGAAGCCAGGAGCTCGCCCACTTCATCCGAACCCAAATGCATTGCTTTCCCCATCTGATGGTCGAATTCTCCAATTTGGTGTCATCGAAAGTGGTGAGGTAGAGCAAGTCAAGGGAATGACGTATAGTCTGGACGCCCTCCTTGGTACCAGTAAACCGGCCACCACTCCAAATCCTGCCGATCCTTCCAACATATTCACCCCCCCTCAAGATACCAAACCGAAACAAAGTAAGGCGAGATATAGTGACGGGGATGAAGAAATTATCAAGCAAGACGAAAAGTTCGCAACCGTCAATGGCATCTCATATACTCTTCCAAACCTACTCTCAGGGCCGCCCCAAGAGCAACCTGGAAAGAGCACAAGTGATGCCTCTACCACACCAAAGGCAGCCTCCGAAGCAGAAGTCCGCGCTGACCTTGCCCTTGGAGAAAAGCCGTGGTATTCTCGACTTACTTCCGAGAATAAGACCGCTTTGTACTATGTAGTTGTATACCTGGCACCTGGTGACTACCACCGTTTCCATTCTCCAACTGCGTGGGTTGTTGAGAAGCGACGTCATTTCGCTGGAGAGTTATACTCGGTATCTCCCTATCTTCAACGAACATTACCAGGGTTGTTCGTGTTGAATGAGCGGGTTGTACTTCTTGGCAGATGGAGGTGGGGCTTCTTCTCCTACATTCCTGTCGGTGCCACAAATGTGGGCTCCATTAAGATCAATTTTGATCGAGAACTACGAACAAATTCTTTAACAACAGATACTGCTGCCGACAGAGCTGCCGATGAAGCCGCGAAACGCGGGGAGTCTTATAGCGGGTTTGCTGAAGCCACTTACGAGGCTGCGAGTCCCATACTACACGGCCATGCCCTAAGGAGGGGTGAAGAAATGGGAGGGTTTCAGTTAGGAAGTACAGTCGTACTTGTGTTTGAGGCACCTAAAGGAGAGAGACCAAGTCTGGATGAAGGTTGGATGGGACAGAAGAGAAAAGGGGGCTGGAACTGGGCCATCGAGAAGGGTCAACGTGTTAAAATGGGCGAACAATTAGGATGGGTCGACGGAGCGTAACCTTGAAAAGGACAGTTGAGTGAGAATCTTGCAAAGATTACTCAAGCAGGTCAATGCACCTAGTAGATCATTCTCATGTAGGAATATTCGGAGTACTTGGTATCTATCTGAGTTGTCACAAGTGGCTTAGAATCAATCATAAGGGTCCTCAACCTTGATGGGTTGGCCATCAAGGTGCCTAATCACAAATCTTGTATATACTACCTACCTACATAGAATCCTTCGTTTTCTGTATCGATAACAATAAAAGATCTTCTGAAACTCACAACTATGTCAGCATTCCAAGACACCCATATTCATGATGTTCTCATCGTTGGCGGAGGCCCTTGCGGCCTTGCTGTCGCTGCACGTCTCTGTGAAAGCACACCCTCATCACTCTTTACCGACTCCGAACACCAACGTTATCACTGGATGAAAGCATCTTCGGCACGTCAAACATCTAAGCCTTTTAAAACAAGTCGTCGTTCTCACACAGCAAGCGATCGATTGGTACAAGGAGCGTCTTGCTGTAACGTTCTTGATATCGCTGTGCTGGACGCTCACGGCGACGAGTGGATGAGTGCTTGGAATGAGAGATTTAAGAAATTAGAGATTAGGTACTTGAGAAGTCCAATGTTCTTTCATCCGGATCCCAGAGACAGAGATGGTTTGAGGGGTTATGCGTGGAAGGAGGGGAGAGACAACGAACTTAAGGAGATTCATGGGGTTATTGGCAAAGAGTTGAGTAAACATCAGAGGAAACAGAAGATGAAAAAAAGGTATGCAGTTTTGAGGTCCCTGGTACACGAAATATCCTCAAAATAGTAATGCTAACTAATGCAGTGGTAAAAGCAGACAAGAAACTACATTTCTTGACGAGCGGGATCGACCTGATTATTTCAGGCCAAGTACCGCTCTCTTTAAGAGCTTTTGCGAAGACATTGTCAGTCGTTATGATCTGGGAAATGTTGTGGAAAGATCTGAAGTCAATTCCATCGATTATGAACCCAACGAATGCGCGGATTGTCCTGGTGTATTCACGCTTCAAACAGCAACTGGCACAAAACGAGCACGCATCGTTGTTTTTGCAGCAGGTGCTGCTTTAAACCCAGCTTTACCAGCTGACTGCCCATTCTCCCATGAAGGAAGCATAACTCACGCCCTTATTCCCTCATATCTCAGCTCGAGCGATAAACTCCTTCCTCCGCACATGGTCCGTAAAATCTCGCGCAAACAACAAACGAACCTACTCGTCGTAGGTGGCGGTCTTACTGGTGCCCAGATTGCAGATGCAGCACTCAAACACGGCGTCACAAAAGTATACCAGATAATGCGTGGACCACTCAAAGTCAAAGATTTCGATATGGAACTTGGATGGGTTGCAAAATTCAAGAATCACTTCCTTGCTCGCTACTGGAGTGCGGATTCTGATGAGGAGAGACTAGAAATGTATAAGGAAGCGAGGAACGGCGGAAGTGTCAACTCGGAGTACCACCATATTCTGAAAACCCATATTTCAAAAGGTCGGGTTTCCCTCCATGAATATACTAATATTACTTCCGCTTCCTGGGATTCTGTGTTGCAATCGTGGAAGGTGGAGACTTCTCCCGAGTTGTTGGATCTACCTGCATTCGATCATGTCATGTATGCAACAGGTTTTGATATCAATTTTGAGAAGATTGAAGCAGTCCAGCCGCTGATTAAGAAATATGGCATTGAGACAGTTGGAGGTTTTCCATGCTTGACGCATGATTTGAGTTGGAGTGACAAGGTACCATTCTTTGTTACTGGTAGATTAGCAAGTTTGAGGATGGGTCCGGCTTCACCAAATCTTGAAGGGGCAAGAATGGGTGCTGAGAGGATTGCCGTGAGTTTTCATTTTTCTTTGACTGTTCTGGGGTTATGAACAACTGCTAATTATCAATAGTGGAAGGTAGGTGAGCTTCTAGGACGTGGAGGGTCGGATAGCAAGGGTGGAAGACGTGACAGTGGTTATAGCAGTGTTGATGGAGAAAACGAAGGTGTTGATTTTAGAAGATTGGGTCTGGGGATTGAGAACCAATTTGATGTTTTAGATCAGAGCGACGATAATTGAGATCATATTAATGCATGATATCTATCGACAGCCATCATGATCAACGAGCTCTCAGTAGCTAACCTTAACTCATGCAATAGAATCTGATAATGCAAACATAAAAATAACCTGCACTGATATTGGTAGCTTTTTGAGAATCATGACCTACATTCTTTTTGTAAATATAGTTTGAAGAGGTCTTGGAATAACTACTAGGTAAAATAAGTAGTTTTTGAGTTCTTTACTGTTTAAGAATATTACGAAATAGTTTTAATATGCCTATTTTCGGACCATTTGTCATCCGGCGGACCTTTCGGCAGTGAATGGATGAGATAAGCATGTGTGGTCCCGAAACTTGCGACCAGATGTAGGATTACGAATTATTAACCTCGTAGCTCGCTCTACTTCAAACGTGAAATCATAATCTACCAACAAGACGGAAGACACCATTTGTTTTCAAAACAAGAAGACTTCTCCATATGCATTCTTCCATTTGCCTATGATCATATCAATTCATATTTGCTATGAGAGAAGCTACATCCTAAACCGAGCTATCTAGCATCTCACTCAATTCAATTTCCCGTCTCATGCTGGTTAGCCAGATCGCCAACATTAAGGACATATTTCGAACTTACACAATTAGCATTCATTATGTCTCAATCACTAGAGAATGAGGCTGCTAGTGATGTGCTCATAAAGGACGAGGAACAATCAACATTACCAACTTTCACTCTTTCCATCGTCTCTCCTTCAACAGAGGTCGCAAGCCCATTGACTTTTCCCCAATTGTTACCGAGCACCACAGTACAAGAATTGAAGGCAAAGATTAGAGATGTTGTGCAATCAAAGCCGACCGACTCAGCCCAACGGCTGATTCATCGTGGTCGAATGCTGGAGAGGGGATCACAGACAATGTTAGAAATCTTTGGTCAAGAGAGCGTGAGAATATGTTTGCCCACACAATTTAATACGCTTGCTGACTCTATGCTTTAGCTATCAAGTCTGGATACTCAAACTCTTCACCTCGTTCTCCGGCCTGCCCCTCTAGAAGCAACTTCGACGGGAAGCGCAGATCCCACAACACAAAATAACCCCTCGAATATACCCATTCCTCGCAGTAGGACCCCTCCACCTCCGCTGCGTGCGCTGGGCGCGCAGCAACTCCGTGATTTCCACCATGTTGCACATACATATCAGACGAGGACGGAAAGGTTGCAGCAATTACAAAGGGACACAGAGCGCTTGCAGCAGGAACTTGAAGCAGGCACTCGGGCTTATCAATCGCATGTTGGACGTCGCATTAATTTAGGAAATAATATGCCGGCACCGCCCGCTGTCCCTCAAAATCCGTATGGACCTCCGGCCGCAAATCATACCTCAATTCAACAACTCATTGCGCAGCATCAACAACAAAGGCGAGCTTTAGCAGGACTTACGGCACAGGACTTGGGCGGAGAAGGAAACATGTTTACGGCTCTAGACGAAGTGAACTCTGGTAGATCCACACCCCAATTTAGGACACCCGAACATAGCGCTACTTATACTCGGGAAGGTGTCGGCCCAAATGGAGAGAGATGGCAAGTGACGGTAAACGAGACTACAACCACAATCCCCGCAGGAACATTTCGATCCGGTGAGAGGCATAACCCATTTCGACCACCCGAGAGACATAGCTATGGACAACACCCTTCACCTTCAGGGGCGAACTCGGGAAACCCTGCGTTAGATTTACAGAACATGTTGCGAAACGTAGATAGGTCAAGGGCTTCATCAACTCCTCCATCGGCGCAACCCGAAACTCAAACTCCTCCATCATCTACCACTGCACCTGCGACCACATCTGCTCCTAGCACACCTTTGACCACTGCGTCTCCCAACCCATTAGCGAGAGTGTCTGTACCAAACTTGACTGCAACCACCCCAGCAACTTCCACCGGAATCACATCTTCCCCATCTTTGGAGCCCATGGTCTATATACTCAGCTCTCCCTCAGGGCCTCGCGCACTTTTAATAAACAATGCCGAGACTTTCTATACACCACGTCCTTCAAGAGCTCGTCATGGTGTTGGTGACCGTGATCTATTTGGCTTCCCCGAGTATCGCAATAGAAATGCACAAAGGGCTAGGATGGGGCGTGTAAACCGACCACGAGCAGATGAAGCACCCCCTGTTGAATTTGCACCTCTTCACAATCGGATTCAAAGACCAGCTGTGCCTATCGCGCTCCAGTTGTTCAATATGCTTTGGTTGGTCGTTAGACTAGTGGGATTCGTGTGGTTCTTCACTTCTGGAAATAGTAGTTGGTCAAGATTCCTGATGATGAGTGGACTTGCAATAGTTGTCTTCCTTATCAACACAGGAGTTCTTATTGGTGTTTTCAACGGGGTTGCGGAGCAATTCTGGGGCCCAATCAGAAGACACCTAGAAAACTTGATTCCACTGGCTGGACCTGATGCGGCCCTTGTACCTGCAGCAAACGCTGGAGTTGTGCCTCAGAACGGAGCGGTGGGAGCGGGTCCCCAGGCTCGATTACCACATGGCCAACTTGATGAGTCTCAAGTTGCGGCAAGAATACTCGAGCAACAGCGACATAGACAAGCACAACCAGGCTGGCTCCTCGCCCAGATCCGGAGGGCAGAACATGCTGCGCTTCTCTTTGTGGCGAGTCTCATTCCTGGTGTTGGAGAAAGACATATTGCTGCTCGGGATAATGCGGCAAGAGAAGTTGAGGCGGCGGTGGCCGAGGCAGAAAGGCGTCGCGCTGAAGCAGAGAATGCGGGAAGTGATGTTGTAGAACGTGAAGAGGGCGCCAATGAAGGAAATCATGACGAACAGCAGCCTGAAGGAGCCGTTGGAGAAGGAGACATAAGCGGTGAGAATCCTAGGCCAAATGCTGAGGTAGAGCGCGAAGCACCTCCTGCACAACCTCTGCTTGTTTGAGAGTCGTTGCTTGTTGGATTTTGACGCGTATGGCTGTTCACACACGGAGCGAGGCTAGAGCGGAATCTTTCTTGGAGATTTCTCTTATTTCCTTAGGTGGACGTATTTTGTACGAGTTTACCTCTCCAGCGAAGACTTTAATGATGAAATAGTAGCGTAGGCTGAATACCTTGATACCAATATAAAATTATTCTTACAGACAATAGCAAATGAACAATGCCAAGTAACTCATTAGTATTTGATTTCTAACTACGAAATGATAATAACTTTTTCATGACATCTTCTATCTGCAACAGCCACCCACGAACTATGTGCACATATATATCTATCTCTCCATACTATCCCCCTCCTTCCGCCTCCACCGCAATTTTCGGACCCATCTCTCTCACCCTATCAACCAGCACCACACTCGTCTTTAAATTATCCGCACCACTCAACGCCTTGACAACCATTGTCTCACTCCTCTCTCTCACAATGCACCTCAGCGCACTAACCAGAAACCCGCTCACCAACTCCACACTCCACGTATCGGGTATCATACCCAACACATCACCCACATCAAACCAGCCGCCAAAACGCTCGAGTAGGGAACTAGTTTGCTCGACGCGATTACTGAGATCATCTATTTTTAAGAATTCAGCGAGGAGTGAGTGAAAGAGCGCGGCTTGTTCGGAACGCGTGGGAAGGGTTGCGGGGGAGAGCGTGCCGGAGATGGGATGGTAGATGCTAGAGCCGCCGAGGAGACAGTAATTTATGGCTGTATCGTAGTCGCCGAGGCCGTGGGTCAAAAGACGGAGCGCTTCTTCGTGGTGCGATTGGCGGCCGTCAAGGATGATGATCTCCGGGACGAGTTCTTGGGTGTATGGTGCGATGCGGGCGAGGATGGCGGCGACGTCGTATTGGGATGCGGAACCTTGGCTGCCGCCTAGGAGTTGGAGGAGACGGAGACGACTGTGCCACCATTCTTCGTTGAGGGGGTTTTCGGTGATGAACTGGCGGTAGGTGGGTTTGGGTGGGCGGAGGGCTCGGTAGGACTCATAGGTTTGGATGAGGATCGCTCGAGCTTCGGGTGACTCCTCTAATTTGGTGGTGACTATGTCGAGATAATATGCAATAAGTTCGTTAATATACTCTGAATGATGCTTTGAAAAAACCAAATACTCGAGGAAATCCTTCACCGCACCAGGCGCCCCCTCGCGTAATATCTTGAGAGCTTGTGTGGGCTCAAATCTAACTCGACTTTGCCCATCCGCGAAGACTTGAACACCGAGTTTGGGATTTCTAGATGCCAGCCAAACACCATATTCCCGCACAAGATTAGGGTTTCGAACATTGATTAAATATTTTCGTACTTCGTTCTCCCCATCGAGGAGCTCTCCCCCTTCATCTTCTTCTCCCTCGACGATCCTCTTCCACGTGCCTAATACTTCTTCAGTCATCTTTCTACTTTGGTACAAACGACTGAGAACGTATAAACGGTTATAGAATTGAAACAGCGATATTGCTCGCTCAAAACAATCCACACCATGATCCACCAGGTTGTTCAGTTCTGCTCGGATTGATTTAGCTCTAGCTGGTCCACGAGGAGATGATATATCCATTTGTAGTAACACAATCAAGAGGGCAGCATCAACACTTTTGAAAACCTCAGTTTCATTCGAAATGCTGCCGAATCCTTTCTTTCTGCGCCACGAGAGCAAGAATCTTCTCAAAAATCGAAGGATTTGTTCAGGCATTATGCTATGTTTCTTTGAACTTTGGCTATCCCAAACTCCATTTGTGTTTGTTATGAAGTTGTCTGCAGCCTCCTTTAAGCCACCGTGAACCCAGATACCCGTCTTCCCTTCAATTATCTCGTTTCGTAAAATGGGAACAATAGCAAGAACCACCCTAGGGTCAAGGCTACCCTCTAGAAGAGCCTCTTCGGCAGCCCCATATTCGGTCTCCGTAGCTTCATCCACTGGGGCCGTCAACAGGCTTATTAGAATGAGAAATCCAATCTTCTGTCGGATATAGCCTAAGCTAACAAATTCGGTCTCTGTCTTGGCTTCTTGACCACGTAAAGAATTCATCATTTCAATGGCTTTCCTTCTGTTGAGGTAAGGTATTCCTTCATCCCCAGTCTCCAAACCAAGTTCCGCATCAAGACGGAGGGCAAGTGGATTCCGAATTGCCCACCATACATTTTTTCCGGACCAAGTAACGACGCGTGCTCGTGATTTTCCCAGTCTCTGAGCAAATTGTTGCTCCTCTTCGTTGCGACGGGCTTCCCAGCCTGGCGAGAGCGATTCTTCAAAAAGTTCCCTCTCGCCTGAAACTCTCTGTAGTGAAATTGCCGTTGGAGAATCTGTGCTCTTCAGAGATAGAGTGGATGTGTTCAGAGATTTCAGTGCGAAAGGTTGAAAACGCTTTAGCCGAAGTTTGTCGACCACATCATCAAAATAAATATCCCCAGGCTGAATTACTGTTCTTAATCCAATCTTGTGTCCTGCTTCATCATCACTCACTGCATCAGATGGTGGCACTTCCAACCAAAACTTCTGTATAGCATCCTCCCCAGGATCCAAGTCCCATCGTTGAATTTCAATCCCGTGTCGTAGCACATCGCCATCTTCAAATGCCATGGAAGCAAGCACATATCCTTCCTCCTCATCTTCCATTGTATTAGGGACAGGCTCGACATCCACACCACGACCATCCACAACAATCTCGTCAGGATACTTTGCAAAGTCTAATGTTGACCTAGTAACGTCACCCTCCAGGTTTACAAACATGCCAACTCCATGATCACGTGGACCGGTGCCTGTGACTAGAAGGAACTCCTGCGGGGAGGGTGAAACTATATGGGGCTTTAAGTATACAGGTGCGGTAGAAGATGTAGGAGCCTGAGCGTCGGCCACTGAGGGTTCGGCTGGTGGAGGTGGTAAGGGCTTCTCAGGGCTAGGTTCGCCTTCCGTAGAGTCCGACGGACCGGCCGTTACTACAGGTGAAGCCTCTCGGAACAAGGGATCAGGGGTACCTCGTCCAGAACGATCTCCGCTTGCAGCTCGTAGACTGTCTCGCCGCGCACCGGCTTTGGAAGCACCAAGACTTGTACCTCTTCCGTGAGTTCGGTCATCAGATGAGCCCGTATGAGTCAGTGATGTATTTCGTGAAAGTCCACCCCCACTATTACCAGATATATCCTCGACCTGCCCACCCACATTACCCGATTCGGAATCATCTGAGGACGATATAGGAAAGAGGGGTATCTTCAATTGACGATCGACATCAAGTAAAGCGTACGACTTGGAATCTGCGACACAAGCATAAGAATCACGGCGAATGGATATAGTGCTTCCAGCAAAATCTATTTTCTATTGGTACATCAGTCTAGCACTTATGCACGGCCTCGACTAAACGTACCCTCACAGGTCGAGGATCTTCCCCAATTCTCACAACTCTCATCTTCTTGTTTAGCGAAACAAGCACTGTAACGCCTCCGCCATCTTGGTCAGGGGTTATGATATCTGTATTCAAATCTATGCCACCAATCCAGTTGCAAGGCCTAATCTGTGTTGTCCCGAATACTGGGCTTAATTCTGGCAAGGAATAGAAGGTAACTGTCCAGTTGCACAATATACAAGCTTTGTTGACTTTAGGAAGCAGTAGAATCTGTTGGACACCAGGTCTTTCTCGGGTAGATAGCTCATGGTAGGCAGGAGGTAGTCTCGAGGCTAAAATATAAGAGGGCTTTCCTGAGATATCGGCAGGATCCGGGGGAATCTGTACGAAATGAAGGATTTCAGAGGCCGAAGTTCCAATATATAGATTCCGATCTGCGGATATACATTAGCAATACAATCAGACAGTCTATAATATAAAGAGGGCAGCAACTTACCTAAGAATTCCACACAATTAATCTCAATATCCGTTCTATCCCCATCTGCAGACAAGGGCAGGTCCTCAATCAGGCTGCGTAGAACATAAGGACCATTTTCCGGAACTCTTCGTTTCCTTTTCCGCGGACTCAAAATATCTTCTGGATCAGTTGAAGCCATTATCAAAGGCTTACTGTCGACTTGTAATTATCATGGCCAGTGCCAAAGTACTCACTCATGGCCGTTGAGCTTTTCCGGCGCATTGGATGATAGGTAGTTATCAATGGGTTTAGACTCTCATGCCTGTGGGAAGGCTGCCATTACAGGGATGCTCATTCGCCAAGGGACACCCACCAGTGAACCTTGACCCTGAAGCTTGGTCATCCAATCAGCATTAACGAACACCTTGCACCGGGCATCATGGCTCTAAATATTACTTGAGGCTTACTATTAGAACTTACTCTTCGAAACATTATTCTGTTGCTTCCGTTACATCAAGATAAATATACCCCCGGGGCACTTTTATGACTTTACCTTAAGACTACACTACTTCACTTCAGCAAATGGTTATAATCCTTTGCGTGTCGATACTGCGATGACCGACTTCGCAGAATCAGCACTGGCAGCTTCGGTGTCAAGTCCTCCGTCTCAGCCTGCAGATCATATAGCTCCAGGACAAGATGGGGACAATAAATTTCAAAAGGCAATATCGGCGTGGAGGAGTGAGTCCCTGATGTTACAGGACTTCAAAACTCGTGCTAATCATCAACAGCTATTGACCTTACCTCCATGATTCCATCCCTTGACAATACCGCATCCGAAATCGTTCAATATCAGAGGGACTCAACTGTGCAGCGCAAGGAATTGGCACAGAAGACGAAAGATTTCCGCAAGTTGGACGACTCAAATAAACTATCTGAAATCAAAGGATTACTAAAAGGTTGGTCTTTTCTAGGATGCGCAATACTTTGCCCTACTGACACAAATATCTGCTATAGCATATCAAACCTTCATAGATCTCCTGACAAACCATTCCAAATCTACGAATTCGGCCTTCCTACAAGTGTATTCATCTCTATCCGAGGCCCCAGATCCATACCCTTTGCTGGAAGCATCTGTCGATTCATTACTGCTATCCGAGGATACGCTCCCTAAGATTACACAAGAGAATGAACATCTTCAAAAGAGTGTCAGTAAACTCACGACTCAATTGGAGGATACGGAATCCAGATTAGAAGCGGAAAGAATAACGCGCAAGAATTTGGAGGAAGGTCTAGAAACCAAGGTCAAAGATGTCGAAACTTCTTGGGCCGCTGTGCTGGAGGAGAAAAAGGACAATTGGGAAGCAAAGGAGAAATCATTAGAAGAAAAGGTGGAAAACCAAGACCGTTTGTTGAGCGAAATCAAGGCAAGCTATGAGGTCAACCAGCGTTTGGGACAATCCGAGAATGCTGATGCAGATGGAGGTCGCGGGCATGTTACGAGTGCAGAATTGGAGATGGTCACATCAGATTTGGAGCGTACGAGTGTCCGTTTAGCAGAAGTCGAAGCTCGAAATGAGCAATTGCGAATAGAATTAGCTCAGTCAGCTTCACAAGTTCCAAGCCAGCCAGCATTGGCTTTGGAAGACGAACCCGCCTACATGCGCTTAAGATCGGAAAACTCATCGTTGTTAAGGAAATTAGATGCTGCAAGAGTGGAAAGAGATGCAAAGAAGCGAGATCTTGATACTAAGCTCCGAAGCTTAGAGAGGGAGATTGGAATGCTCAAAGAAGAACGCGATTCACTGAAGACCAAAGTCCAAAAGTGGAGTGATTATGAAGACGTGAAGCAGGAACTGGAGGTTTTGAAGAGTATCGAATTTTCTATGGGAGATGACGATGAAACACAAGACAATGGGGCTAGTTCAACTACGCCAGAACCGACAGGAAATGGTTCTGGAAAAGTGAAAGGGGAGACATTAGAGCAGCTTCTTCTTGCTAGGAACAAGAAATTGGGTGACGAACTCACAGTCCTGAGAGTTTCACATCAAGATCTACAGAGTCGCTTGCAAAATATGCAGGAAACTCTTTCTACGACCAATGCCGAGTTGGAAAAGTCGCAAACTTTGGTCACTACATTAGAGAATGACCTGACAAACATGCAAAACGGGGTGAGCGCCTATCCTTCTGCTCCTTCTGTGGCTGGAACGTATTCAAGCCGTTATCCTCAGTCAGCAATCGGCCAGTTTGCGTCAAGGAACCGCAAAATATCTCCTACATCATCAATTATATCTGGATTTGATCCTAGAACGCCTATGGGCAGCACACCTGTGGATGTTCTTAGATCTGGCGAGCCTGTAGGGGGAGGTTCGGGTATTCTTCCCATGGTTACCGCGCAGCGTGATCGATTCAAGAAGCGCAACTCGGAATTAGAGAATGAGCTTTCCGAAAGCCATCGCACGGTGTCATCACTTAGGCAGGAGATCTCTGCCTTGCAGAAAGATAATCTGAATCTGTATGAAAAGACAAGATACGTGTCAACATATAATCGAGCAGGGCCAACAGCTTCATCGGCGTCCTCTTATGCTACCAACCCTAATCCTTCCACGGTACAAATATCCTCATCGACATCTTCTGGTCTCGCCTTGAATCGATACCGTTCAGCATATGAATCCAACATTTCGCCCTTTGCTGCATTCCGTGGGCGAGAATCAGCTCGAGCGTATAAACGTATGAGTTTACCGGAAAGGATAGTATTCTCAATCACAAGAATGGTATTAGCAACTAGAACTAGCCGAAACTTATTCGCAGGTTATTGCGTGGCTCTTCATTTAATGGTGTTCTTTTCATTATATTGGTTAGGTAGTGTTGATGTCGATCAGCATGGAAGTCATCTAGGTCAAGCGGCTCTTGCAGCCGCTGGGGGTGCTAAAGGAATGGTCGATGCTGGGAACGATGCTGCGCATGGTGATTGGCATCAGGAGGGATTTAATGGGAAGGTATCTTGATGAATGATTAGATGAACAAAATAATATGTTGTACTATCATGTGATAATAGAGGCTATTTGCCAATTTCTTCTTCTAATGCATTCATTATTGATTGCTAGATTTCGTCATACTGTAGATCTGCCGTTCATCTGAGGACGAATGAATTGTGATAAGTGTACTAGATGTGGCGTATGATTATCTCTAGAGTGTTTCTAGTCGCAATTTTTCAATGTATCTTCAAGAAACTAATAGCGGTAGCGGTAGCGGTAGAGGTAGAGGTAGTGGTAGTGGTAGTGGTAGCGGTTACTCTAATGAGTCTATTCCCTAAATGTGGAGCCATCTAGATAGAATTGACATCTCCGTAATTCATAAATACTAATTCCTTATCAGATTCATACCTCTAGGTAATGATTTATTTGTCACGAATCACGAGTATTATAACACAATAAAAGCAAGTACGGCGGTTTGGGCCGCTGTTTCCGAGGGGGTCCTTATCGATAAGGAATCCTAGGACAAGTGTCCTAGGATAAAATATGTCCCAGGATAATTAGTATCTTAGGACAAAACGATTAGGCAACCATGTAGGCTTAGGACAAGTGTCCTAGGACGTTATTCGTCCTAGAATAGAATGTCCTAGGATAATATTTGTCCCAGGACAATTATCCTAAAAGCTATATTATCCTAGGATCAGAATCGTTCCAGGATTAATGTCCTAAGGCCTTTAAAGGATCACGTGATGGATAGACTAGATAGCTTAGTCTATCCAGTCTAGGGGATAGCCCAGGTAGACCAGTTTATCTAGGCTATCCAATAGTATTCAGAAGTATATAATTAAGATAGTTTCATAGTCTAAAAGCTTCGTGCTCAATTCAGTTATCAATTAGTTTATCTATATTCTACTTGATCTAGTAACGACTTCACTTCCAAATGAATACCAGTGATAAAGCCTTAACCCACAACTACCAACCAGACGAAACCTCAGGCAGCCGCTGCCTCCAGTACAGTATCGTTACATTATTTATTTATTTATTTATTTATTTAGGTAGGTATTCATTGGTTGGATCGTAGATCGTAGATTGTAGATCTCATATCGGTATCTCATTGTTACGACGGCTTCGGATCTCGTATCATGTGACCAATTATGTAATCACATGGTCCCTTAGATCCCCTCGGTCTCTTGATCGAAGGGACCGAGGGGACCAAGGGGACGATTAGCATGAAGGTCTATATAACTAAGATGGATTTCCTTTGTATAGAGCTTCGTGCTCAAGATCAATCATTTAGTATACTCTACTATTAGTTACGAATTGCATTATTGTCATTACTTTAAGTCCCTGCTTGACGCCTAGTTATAAACCACCTCGAGAGCCTAGAGCACTTCCACGTGATCTAGACGGCAAACCTCGTAACACTCATATCTTTCAAATTCAATAGTCTGCGTGGATGGATGGATGTATGTTTATTTATTTATAGATCTTTTTACTTAGGCGCCCGGATCATGTAGATAGACCAATCGGGGATTTTTGGGTGTGGGGGTTTGGTTTTAGAACCTTGTACGTCCGTAAGGTTATGTGTCTAAAAATAATACTTTTTTTTTATGGGGATAGCTTCGGTTGGGGAGGTGGAGAGTCCGTGGATTTTGGGAAGAGAGCATGCCGGTTGTAGATTACAGAATTTGGGGCTTCTTTCTGTTCTGTGTTGTCTGGAAATATAGTGCACTATGAAAGAATATTTGATACATAGGTATGGAGAAGAGAGTGTATTATGGGAGTATGCGATGCGATGCGATGTGTATATATATAATATATAATATATAATATAAGAGATAGCTTTACGGGTTTTATGGTTATGGGGGTATCGACGCTATAGTAGTTTCTGTAATCTTTCACTTTAAGGGAATATGGATTAAGGCATTGAGCAAATTGCGGAGGAGAGCTAGTTCCTATTAAATCAAACTTTCATCGGATAAGTAATAGATAGATAGGGGAGTGACGCGGGGCAGTTTACTTTAGTTTAGTTGTTGATATATCGCTAAGTTAGCTTTAATTTGTTCATTTCTTAATATGAATTAGACCTTTTTGATTCTTGGTTCTTACTGCAGATACATATACATATACAGATACAAATGCAGATCTGTGAAAATCTCCATTGGTTCAAGACGCGCATCTAACAGTTGGTTGAATGATGACTCGATTGTTAAGAAATGGGTTGGTGGAAGGTCGGTCTTACTGTATGGGGCTTTGGTAACCTTTCTCTCGGGATGGTAAGGTAAGATTATGATTATGGTAGTAGAAAAAGAAACCCGAGTTTATGGTTGAGAGGATTATGGTATGTGGGCTTTTCATTCTTTAGAGGGGTGTCTGTTAAGGTGCTGATTTTGATCAAGATCAAAATCATGGTTTCTTATCTTGTGGATGAGTAGCCCTTATATTGTGCTTAGTTCATCCCGCTATATATATATATATATGCGAGGAGATGTGAAATACTTACTACTGCACACTTTTATTATTGCTTCACAAGTTTCTATCTTCATCCGGGCATGAAGATATATTGCGAAGATGCACTTGCGATGTATTTATGAACAGCAGGTTTTATTATATGGTACGACATGTTGTAGAACGATTGAATAAAGAAATAGCTGGAGGATATGATTCGATGAGTGGTTATACGTACGGCTAGAACTAGTTATCATGAGGTGTGCGAATATTTTATAATAGACATACCAACTACAACAGAATAAGCAGATCGATAAAGACATCCATCAGCCCTCTTCCATCATCAATAATCCTCATCTCAGAAATCCACTAATAATTCATCCCAAGATCTGCAGCTGATAGCCGCGATGGAAATCTATAACAAGATTGCCGTAGTAGTGTACCAAGAATTAATTCAGAACATTAAATACCTACCTAGTACACAACATATTAGAACAATAATCATCCACCATTCCTATCGTTTTACCAAGAAAAATATAAAATCTGCGCATGTTCTATATCTAGAGATAGACCAAAACGCTCTGATGATCGGTTGAGTATTCCTTCCCATGTACACTCTAAGCGTATCGGCATCCAATCTAATCCACAATTCAACACTTAGACTCCAAGACATCCGTCAAGTAAAAAACATCAAGAACCAATCACCCGTAAATCTGCAAAATGATCAGAGACTGCCATGCAACAGTTACATTATGCCCCTGCGTAGAAACCAGGATCGAACTGCGAGACACAGGGATAGAATAGACGATATATCCAAACTAATGCTACTTCACCCCCGCATCAATTCTTTCGACTGGTCCGTGAGGCCTGTCTTGCCGCCAAACAAAAATATTGAGCCTGCTGGTCCTACTTTTCCGTCTGGGGAGTCGGGACTGGGTGGACTCGGGAATCAATCCAATCCATAAATTAATCTTACCATCTTTGATGATTTTCCTTTTTCCCGCTTGTTCGAAATTGTATAGTTACATCTTTCGTACATGGTGGTAAGCGGCTGTTTTCCAGGTTTAGTATCATCCAAGGTGCGCATGTCATGCTTATGGCCAATCGTGCCAATGTGTTTGTTGTATAAGACGCCTGCTGAGCGCCTGTGAGATATGAATTTGGATATCCAGTTATTCATCTTCAACAGTTTGAACTTCTTGCTGCGCTTGAGAAGTATTTTATGCCTATTTGTTAGTTTCTTGTTTCCATTGGCTTCATAGATTCTGTATATTCGACTTTTCATCGAGGGATAATTCTGCCTCGCCTCGTCATATTTATTTATCCATCTCTTTCATAAAGTGTGGGATTAGACGTCTCGGTTTCTTTCCTTCTGGATCTTCTCCGCTTTAATATCTCTTACCTCTTACTTCTGCGACCATTCCTCGTCCCAATTCATATTCATCATGGTTTCTTCATCTTTCCTTTGGGCCATCTTTGCTCTGGGAGCAACGGCTCTTCCAGCCCCAACCTATACCTTTTCATCTGGTGCTGCACATCCCGCCGAAAAACAAGTGATATCCGAATACTTCGACATGTTGGGTCAAAAAGTTCAAGCAGGAAGAAAAATGTCTCACGCTCCAGTGTGCAATCTCAACAAGGCCGTTCAACCAGTTTTATGTATGCTCTCCTCACTCTCCAACCCTTTCACATAAAGTCCTCAAAACTAATTCAACCACCGCAGCTCCAACACCAATGCCTGGTCCCTCAAAAGGTCTAACCTTAAAACACGTCGCCATCGGCCGCGGAACACAAAACTACACCTGCAGCACCAACGCAACAGCAGCACCCACCGCCGTCGGCGCAGTAGCAACCCTCTTCAACGCCTCCTGCATCGCATCCACCTATCCAGATCTCCTCTCCATCCTCCCCAACGTAGCCCTCCAATTCGATCTCAATCTCGCCGCATCCTCTACTCAGAACCTCAATCCCGCCGACCTCATGATGAGCGGCCACCATTTCTTCACCAATTCATCCACACCATTCTTCGATCTCAACACCAAAAATTGGAAATTAGGTCGAGGAGGCTTCTCGAAAACAGATGGTCTAGCTGCTCCCGTTGGCGCATCCGTCGGCCAGAATAATAAAGGATATGGAGCAGTAGCCTGGTTAAAATTATCCGCTAGAGACGGCGCAACTGGTGGTCTACAGGAGGTTTACCGCGTTAATACTGCGGGGGGGAATCCACCAACGACTTGTAAGGATAATTTGGGGAGTAGCTTTGATGTGCAATATGCTGCTGAGTATGTTACACCTTTCCTTTCCACTACTTAATTTTTTTTATTGGTAATTATATGAACAATGTACTAACATCACCCAGATACTGGTTCTACGAAGAATCATAAAAGTCACCATATCTCTTAGACACCTACCTACCCACCTACTTACTCGTCTAAAAATCATAACATCACGAACAAAAAGAACACATATAACGATAGTTAGGAAGTCAATCGATAGGAATAGATAATGCATATCATATTTCCTGTTCTTTTCTTTCCGACTATATCCTTCCTTTCTTACTCATTCATTCAACCAAACCCGGTAGGCGTACGCGTCTACTCGAGTATCCATCTATCCATCCATCAATCTATGCATTCAACCGGCGTAAAGGCAGGATGAGGGAGGTTACATATCTAGTACCTAGTACCTATTATTTATTTATTTGTTATTTTTCTCTTTTATTTATTTTTTTCGAGGGGGTTTCTTCGTATAAGAGACATCAGATTTATGTTTATGCTTCTCTTTTGGTTTTGATATCCCATTTGTTGCGCAAGGAAGGAAGGAAGGTATGGAGCTAGGAATGAATAAATGAGAGAAGAAAAGAAGAAGAGAAGGAATAGGGCAAATCATTCATATGATATGCTATGCTGTGAAACGATAGGATAGGGTACGAACTCAATTAAACAAATCAGAAATAACAAATCAAATCATTTATAATGAAAATGAAAATGAAAATGAAAATGAAAATGAAAATGAAAATGAAAATGAAAATGAAAATGAAAATGAAAATGAAAATGAAAATGAAAATGAAAATGAAAATGAAAATGAAAATGAAAATGAAAATGAAAATGAAAATGAAAATGAAAAAGAGATTTAATTTCAAATATACAAATATGTTACGACGGGCTACACAACTACCAAGGCACGTGATCACAAATGATCAGTAGTGATCATTAAGGATCACTAAGGATCACGATATAGATGATCACTAATGATCATGAAGGATCACTAGTAATCATGGAAGCATGAAGAACTATATAATCAAGATGGATTTCCTTTGTATAGAGCTTCGTGCTCAAGATCAATCATTTAGTATATCCTACTATTAGTTACGAATTGCATATCATTATTGTCATTACTTAAGTCCCTGCTTGACGCCTAGTTATAACCCTCCACGAGAGCCTAGAGCACTTCCACGTGATCTAGACGGCAA
>NW_001820827.1:225378-227870 GCF_000146945.2 Sclerotinia sclerotiorum 1980 UF-70
TAATACATAAAAGTAGTTAATTAATAAATAATAAAAATTAATTTTAAATTTTAAGTTTTAAATTGTTACGAGTTTTGCCGTCTAGATCACGTGGAAGTGCTCTAGGCTCTCGAGGTGGTTTATAACTAGGCGTCAAGCAGGGACTTAAGTAATGACAATAATGATATGCAATTCGTAACTAATAGTAGGATATACTAAATGATTGATCTTGAGCACGAAGCTCTACACAAAGGAAACCATCCTGATTATGTAGACCTTCGTCCTCCATTGGATCTCTTGGATCCTGAGAGTTTGTGGACCTTCGATTCGTATGGACCTACGATTCGTATCCCTGAATATGCAGGGTCCATCACGTGACTTGGATCAGACTATATGTCTGTGCTTGCTGAAGGTGGGGAGACTCTACGAACCGATTACCATACAATTTTGTATGTGAATCGGTTTGCTTTTCCACGGGGTCTAAGCTCATATGGACAGGTTGACTGTTACTACGTAACGTAAATTCAGAATATTATACAAATTAAATATTTACTTTTCTATTCTTATTTATTTCTTACTCTCTTATTCTCTTATTATAAATGAATACTAAATAAATACTAGATAAATATCCCATCACAAACCATTAAAAAACTCCCCTTTTAGAAAAAATATCAAATATTATTACATCAACTTTTAATTATATTCTCTTCACCCTCCAATATTCATCCATTCATTTATTCATTCTAATATACATATACAGTTCAAACGAATTCTTTTTTCCTTATTCCCTTCCCTTCCCAATCAGTTAAATGCATGATGTGATATCTCTCTCGGCTTTATCAAGTATCAATCAAGTCTACTCAACCATCTCATGTGTATCCTCGCAGCACTCTCGCGCAAAAACTCAAACTCAAACTCAAACTCAAACTCAAACTCAAACTCAAACTCAAACTCAAATTCAAATTCAGATTTAAGATTCAGATTCAGATTCACAAGTACGAGTAAAATCTACTCATCATTATTTCCTGCCGCCGTCCCCGTCATTGGTGTATCAGCATCCTCGTTTACTGTTCCCGGAGAATCATCTTGTAGATTCGCCGCGCCAGGATTAGCATCGGCATTGTCATCATCGTCTTCATCATCTTCAATAACACCCCTTCTGCTCTTCCTCGTGCTTTTGACGACTTGTTCTTCCTCATCGCTATCACCACCTGCCGCATTGACTTGACTAGTAGTTTGGCCCCCCATCTCCACATCTTTATCTCCTCCAGTCTCTCCTTCCATTGCTTTCCTTACCTCTTCAGCACCATCATCCCCATCACTGTCACTTTCCACCACAATCTCACTACTCTTGTATTTACTCTCCTCTTTCTTTTCCCCTCCTTTCTTAGCCAATCTCCTCTTCTTCGTCTTTGGCTTCTCCTCATCACTTCCACTACCCCTCCTAGCTTTTCTACTCCTTCTTTGTGATCTACCGCCTTCTTCAGCACCTGAATCATCATCCTCGGTAACTCCATCCTCCTTCTTTTTACGCTTTCCACCCCCTGATCTTCCCTTTGGAATCTTCTTTCGCTTCACTCTCTCACCCGTCTCACTATCGGTCGTCATTTCCGCAGCTTCTCTAGCAATGTCATCAGCAGCTCTCGCTTGTGCCAATTCACGATCTCTCTCAGCAATCTTTTGTCGCTCTTCCGCAATCTTTGCTTTACGTTCAAGGTCGGCCCTTTCAGCCGCCTCACGCGCCTCTTCCCTGCGTCTTAATTCGGCTTCTCTCTGTTCTTTAGCTGCCTGGATTTTCGAAGCATTCTTTTCTTCGTATTCTTTTTGGGCCTGTATTGAACGTTCTAATTGACGACGCATGGTATTCCGTGCCATGTTGGCTCTTTGCTCAATGTCGTGTTTAGGGTAAGGTGGACTAGGATGCTGGGCAATAGCATCAAGTGCTTCAATGGCATCCTCTAGACCTTTGGCTGCACCTTTGACTTCGTCAAGGGATCTTCGGGTTTCTGGTAGATTGTAAATCGTTGTTGCTAGTTGAAGTTGTACAAATGCAACATTGAACTTGTAGTGAACTTGGTCAGGTGTAATCTCGAGAGCCTATGAAGGATTAGTATTGAAAGATTGGATGTTAAAAAAGTGATTTACCTTCAATGAATAATCAAGGGCACTCTTGAACGCTGATAAGCTCTTCTCAGCTTTTCCCTTCGACAACCACGTTCGTCCCAAACAAGTTAGGATGTGACTATCGTGAGCTCGATCTTTCGTCAAAGCAGCCTCGTAATGTTCAATAGCCTTGGTATACTGTCGCAGTTCCGCAAATATATGACCAAGATTGATGAATACACTTGGGTCCTTGACTGTGTCACGTACTTTCACGAAAGATAGAAAGCGCAGTTTTGAAATCCTTTTTGTCCTCGACGAGTGCAATTGCTACGCCCTGAGCAGCATAAGCACTTCTGGGGTCTAGTTGTAAAGCTTTGGTCGAAGAATTCAACCGCTTTAGTATAGGTTTT
>NW_001820827.1:228216-448692 GCF_000146945.2 Sclerotinia sclerotiorum 1980 UF-70
GCGGCCCAACAGTCCTTCGTAAACAGTCTTGGCTTCGTCAGGCATACCGCTAGCTTCATACGTGCGCCCGAGATTGAAGCTGATAGTAGTGACCAATGCATCGGTATCCATACCTTCAAGCTTTTCACCAGCCTTAACGCAAGCGTTTAATGCAGATTGGAACATCTCGCGAGCTTGATCGTATTTCTCGGATTGATAGTAAAAGCATCCTATGTTGTTCAGGAGCTGAGGGGATAAGTTTTCGCGCATAGCACTTTTGTATGCGGCCTCGTCATCCGTCTCCTCTGGCCTGTCTGCAGCTGGGATTTGGTCAAACTCGATCTGCTCCACTTGCTGAAGGCATTGCAAGCTCTTCTCCGGTTGCTCTGTTTCGTAAAGTCTCGCAAGATTAAGAAGAACCGAGGCATCAGGAACGAGATTCTTCTTGGGATCCTTCCATGCTGTACGGACATTCTCCAAGTAACCGATAGCTTTTTTGAATTCCGTGGTCTTATCTTCCTTGACTCCACTTTCCTGACTGCTGAACACTTCTTCCGCATACAACGTTCCAAGTAAAATCATGGCTTCAATATTCTTGGATTGTTGAATAATTTTCTCCAGTCGTAGTTTTGCTTCGCCAAAGTCACCTTTCAGCACAGATAATTGCGCAGCTCCAAATTTAGCAGGCATATATCCTCTATCAATACCACCACGCGCATCATCGGCCCGGCCATAGTAATCCAAAGCCTTTTCATAATTATCATCAAAGTGCTCTTTCCTCGCAAGCAAATACCATCCATCACTTGCAATCGCATTGACGTCTGTGTATTGAATGGCCTTTTGGGCTAGGGCTTCGACATTTGGCATAGATTTTCGCGATAAAAAGTATCCGGCAAAAGTAGCACAAGTCAAGGGCATATCTTTATCGACCTTGTAGGATCTTTGAGTGTACTCGGTCATGGCTTTCTTGTATAACTGGATGAATTCGGGGCTGTTCGTTGGTACATGTGCGCTTTGATCGAGATAGAACTGAGCAAGTAATATGTTTGCGACCTTCGAATCCGGATTGATTTCTAGTGATCGTTCCCAAGCGGCTTTTGCGTCTTCCTTGAAACCCAATTGCCAGAAACAACAGCCTATTCCAATTCTTGGATCGGGGTCTACCAGGTCGGGCATTGACCGCAATGCCTCTTGGTATCCTTCCAAGGCCTCCGCGTATTTTCCCATTGAAAATGCAGCTCTCGCTTTACCCAAAACTGCCAACATATTCCTGCCATGTGAGGCCTTTATCGCATCCTCAAATGACTTTTGAGCTCCTCGCAGAAGCTCAGCCTTCTCAGGATCCAGTGCGCCGGGAGCTGTATTATTCTTAGGGAACGGCCGAGTGGAAGCTCGGAGGAGCTGCAAAACACCTCGAGCTAGAAATAGTGGTGGAAAAGATGGATTAATCCGGGAAGCATCGTTTAAATTCGACGTCGCCATCTTCAACCAATCCTCTTTCGTTTTAATCTCATCTCCATCCTCCAAGTTATCTGGCCGATGGCGAGGCGCCTCTTTACTTTTCCAGAGATACATCCAGCATAAGCATGTGAGCATACTTAGTCTCTCTTTGTTGCCGCCACGCATAGCAGATTGGCCTTTCGTCAACATCTCAATGGCATGATCGACCTTCTTCTGCTTCGCGTATGCCAATGCAACAGTCATCCAATATGTGCGAGCCGCGCCTTCATTTTCGAGTAATGTACACAATTCGGTAGGGTCGTCCAGTAAATCTTCGAGATCGATTTCGACTGCTTGATCATCATCTTCTCCAGTCACTGGAATATCGATAGCTGAGGGAATGTCGGAAAATCGTTTGCTAATCATTCTCCCATTTGGATTCCCAGCATCATAACCATTTGCGCCGCCATTGATATGGCCATTCTTGTTGGCAGACATGATGTTAGATTGCTATTCTACGCGTTGTTGAGTATGGAAGAGCCTGAGCAATTGGCGCAATCGAAGAACTGGGGAAAGTCGCGTCGAGGATCAACCTATCGAGTTGAAAATTTCCTCATCTGCGAAAGCTTTGTGCAACAAACCGATAAAATTTGCAAAGAAATTCGACCCGTGAGCTGATATTTTTCTGCTGTATGCAATGCTGAAATATTGCAGATAATAAACCTGAAAGCCTTTGAATACGGGTATTATGACAACGCTATAAATTTAAGCTCGGACCTTTATCTGAGAAGGGTTACGCTAAGCCCGATATAGTTCAACAACACCATAATATAGCTACCAACAAGACTTGACTTGTTCATTACTATTATAGTCAGAAGTTTGCTCCACAATGTAAATCTCATTATACAATCCTTCCATTCAATCAGCACTTTTACACAGTCTCTCCATTTCAGCCAATAGGCTACCGACCACTATGGAATATCTCTCATGCATCTCATTCGCTTCTATTAGAATACATTCTAAGCAAGGGCCTTTTGATAGAATAGAAAAGGCCATTGTCATGCCTTCGCGTCAAATGCGCAAATATATTTTCCCCTTTCAACTAACTCCTTTCCATGTGATGTAAACGCCACTAAAAAAACAACATGCACGGGATCGTACGCGCGAGAAAAGTAACCCAATAAACCCAACCCCCCTCCCAATCATGAATCACAATGAATCTCATGTATGAGTGTCTACTCATCATCGTCATCGTCGTCACTTTGAATACTACTATTTCTGCCATTAGCCGCCTGCTTATTGAATGTAAGCTTCAACTTCGTGCTTGGCCCTGGTGCTGGCAAAGGGGTACCGGCACTCGTAGTAGGAGCCGTTGAGCCACCGTTTCGTGATGTCTCATCACCTTCAGCACCAAGCTCCGGATGCTCGTTAACTTCATCTTGAATTCGAGATTCACACTCCTCCTAGTATTTGTTAGTATTGTGATGTGTGTGGATATCAATTCAACTTACGCTGATCGCAACAGCATCAACATAGATCAAACTGCCATCCTCGTTATACGTCTTAGCATTGGTGCAGAGAGTGTCGATATCTTTTTTGAAATCCTGGAGACTGTTGTATTCTCTCTTGTTTATTTTCTTTTCAATAAGCTTCATAGCAATTGGCTCCTTGATAATCACGTAATAATCTGGAAAGTCTTTCTTCGATGGCAAGGAAACAAATGGAAATATGATCTCCCGTGCGGTTTGCTCTCCTTGCGAGTCTGGAGATTCGGGTAGAGATTTCAAATGCATCAGATGGTCAAAGACAATCTTCAAGCTGGCTTGGAGAGTCATACGAGTCTTGGGCGTCAAGATGTCTCCGTTAGGAATTCTTGGTGGGCGCCCAGGACCGCCACGCTTTCGCTTTGGCGGTGGTTCATCATCAAAGTCATCGGCCTTTCGCTTCTCAACCTTAACACCTGGCTTGCGACCACGTCCCTTCTTGGGTGTTGGCTCAGGCTCAGGTTCAGGATCTTCTGAGCTATCACGACTACCAGCAGGTGAAAGAGGACCATTTAGTTGACCAAGCTTTCTTGCCTTGTTTCGTTCTCGACGATCAGCCCTAGCTGCTTTACGAGCTGCTGCGGCTTCTGGAGAATCCTCATCATCATCCACAGCCATAGTCCATTGCTCCTCCGTGAGACCGTCGTCGTACTTGACGCGAGTGCGCTCTCTTGCACCACGACCTTGTGGCGCCTCTGGTTCGTCGGATATGGGATTCCCATCTGACATGTAGATTTCCGGAAGCTCACTTTCTACCATTAGACGAGGAATACGCTTGCTTTGAGGGTTATTGCCGTAGAGTAAATCTTTGTTTCGTTCCTCGTCCATTTGTCGGAACTTGACAATCTCCTCGTCAGATCGTGCCAAGATTTCGTTGAGCTCTTCATCGTCCATGTCGTCCTGCTCCATAGACTCAGCAGCTTCAGCTGTTTCCAACATAACCCTAAGCATTGCGTCACGATCGGTTTCGGATGACTTATTGTCGAATCTACCAGCTTGAATGACCTTGCCATCCATATCGAGCTTGAACTTTGCTCTTTCCAAAATCTTTTCCTCGACTGAGTTGGAACTGATTAGTCGAAGAATACGAACTTCATTCTTTTGACCAATACGATGGGCACGATCCTGAGCCTGTAAATCTTGATGAGGATTCCAATCCGAATCGTAGATGATGACAGTGTCAGCGGTCTGCAAATTTAAACCCAGACCTCCAGCACGGGTTGACAGCAAGAAACAAAAGTATGGAGAATCTGGTGCGTTAAACTCCTTGAGGAGAAGAGAACGATCATCAGATTTAGTCGTACCATCCAATCTCATAAATTTGATGCCTCTGTAATCTAGAAATTCTCCCATGATGTCCATGATGGCCGTCATCTGGAAAAACATCAAAACTCTATGTCCAGTTGCTTGATACTTTGGCAAAATACGGTCGAGCAACTCGAATTTCCCTGCACTGCGCCATAAAGTATCATTGATGAAATTGTTAGGATTCATTTGATCTTCAACTTCGCGAAACACAAAGGGATGGTTACAAAGCTTTCGCAATTGCATGATCATATTGCTCAGACCCTTAGCTCCAGTCTTGCCTCCTTTCCCATCGCTAACAACGAGCTTGTTGTGAGTGACCATTTGTTTATAGAGACGGGCTTGCAGGGCCGAGAATTTACACTTGATAACTTTTTCAGTCTTGTCAGGAAGGTCCTTTTCGACATCCTTCTTAAGACGACGGAGCAAGAAAGGTCGTAAAACTTTGTGTAGACGTCTAATAACAAGAATTTGTTCTTCTTCGGTAAGCTCCATCTTGTCCTGACCACCCGTGTTGGCGAATGGAGTATTGAACCATTCATCGAAAGACTTGACAGACTTGAAGATGGTTGGAAGAACGAAATTGAGCAACGCCCAGAGTTCCGGTAGATTGTTTTGGAGGGGAGTACCGGTAAGAATTAAACGGTAACGAGTAGTGTAGTACTGTGTGAGAGTAGCACTAAGCTTCGACTGTGCGTTCTTCATACGATGACCTTCATCAATGATCATGTGCACCCATTTGATCTTGCTCAAAATTGGTCTATCCTTGATGATATATTCGTATGTAGTCAAAAGTACTTGGAAATTTCCGTAACGAAGGTGATTTTGTTGTTGTTTTCTTGTGTTTGGCGGACCCTTGTAAACAATTTTTCCAATCGACGGGGCCCACTTTTCGAACTCAAGAGTCCAATTCGTCAAGGTACTCAGCGGAACGATTACTAGGAAAGGGCCATTCTGCTTTTTGACCTCGATCAAATATGTGAGCAAACTGATGGTTTGAATAGTTTTACCAAGACCCATCTCGTCTGCTAAGATACCGTTCAGGTTGTTGTTGTACAGCGAAATCATCCATTGCAAACCCTTCAATTGATATTCCTTCAGAGTGCCACCAACAAGAATGCTAGGTTGCTTGGTGACTTCTTCTTTAATGCGATGAGCAACAGCATAGTAATCGATCTTGCGTGTATCTGGTTCTTCTTCATCATCATCTTCAGACTCATCCTCCTCAAAGTCACCACCATCATCACCATAACGCTCTGCCGCTTTTCGTTGTTGTTCCTTCACCGATGCAGCAAGTTGAGACAAGAAACCATCTGTTTGTCTCAGCAAGTGAGTGATACGAGTATCTTTTGCTTGATCTAACAATTTCAGATATGCCTCTTCATCGTTCGATTTCAAAGCTGCGAGACGCTGCTTCGCTGTTCGCTCGATGCGCTTTTGTTCTTCCTTCTCGATATTTTGATGTTGGGTTACCATCATACGGCCTAATTTAACCATCTTCTGTCTCTGGTTCTGCCCAGCCAAATTGACCTCACGAGCATGGTTAAGGACTGTTTGCAGGTAATCGGTGTGCTTCTTCTTCTCCCGTGTCTCACGAGCGTCACGCTGCTGCTTCTCCAATTTTTCGGTAATCCTAGCTTCTCGGAGTGATTGTTTCTTCATGCGGCGGTAAATGCTTCTGTTGGCCGTCATCGCTAGGTTATCGTATTGAATCATCTGTCTACCGACTCTCTCACGTAACGCCCTCTGTTTATCATACAGTGCTAACATCTTCATCTCGATCAATGCTTTACGCCTAAGAGAGTCATCCGGCACCATATCGTCATCTCGTGCATCTACATGCGCAATGTTTGCAGGTAATGATCTCAATTCATTAAGTCTCGCGTTCATGCGATTGTGGATAATGTCAGCTCGTTTTTGGCGAAGTTCTTCAATATTGACACCGGTCGGAAAGATAGATGGAATTATAGGACGTTGTCCTCGAAGCTTATGCGTGCTATAGCTAATTTGCTTCAGAAGTATTTCACGCGGGTCTTCAAATCCGGTATATTGATGAAATTTGGGCCCTTCGACTTTTTGAGCTGAGGTAGTTTCTACTCCATTGGCAGTAGGCTGGGCATCCTCGCCAGGCTGTTGAGTAGTAGCTAGTACTTGTTCGGTGGACGTAGGCGGTTTCTTTTGCGACGCAAATAGTTGCTGCTGAGTTTGTGACGGAATTCCTAAGTTCTTCGACAAACATTTGAATGCATAAATTTGGTGCTTCAACATGCTCAGCTGTTCTGGCGAAAAATAGCCAGAGCTCCCGGTTGGTTTCTGTGGGCCAGCGGCTACTTTGGATGCGGCAGAGCTTGCTGCAGTCGCGGGAATCGCTGAAGGACCAAGTGAGGATGTCGCAGGTACTTGCGCGCTGGAAATCGTGCTAGAGGTAGACGGAGGTCGGGCCAGAGTCGAACCATTTGCCGCGATGCTGTTAGCATTTTGTTGTTGCTGTTGCATCATCTGCTGCTGTTGTTGTGCAAATGCAGCTTTCTGCCGATGCATGCGAAAGGTTGAGAGAGTTTGGTGGACTTTTATAAACTCGGGATCTTTTTCTGACACGCCTTGTTCTTTCATCTGTTTATACCTCTATGAACCCAAAGAGTTAGCAAGATACAAATTGACACAGTGTGTGGGAAATAATCGAAAATATGGTCTGGGAAAAGCTTACCTGTAATAGAGCTTGTATTTGCGGGTTCATCTCATTAGACATAGATGAACCGAGCTGTTGAACAGCCGGCGCGTTCTGGATTGTCGAGGCCATGGCAGCATAAGGGTATAAAGTGCGTATTAAGTGGACTTTGGGATTGTGTTTGTTGGCGTCAAGGTAAGCTTCAGCACATATCAAAGGCAGCCTTGCGCATGAGGTACAATGTTATGTTGAGGCGCGTATGGTTCAAAAAGATGTATTGATCAAGTCAACAACGATTCGACAATGTGTAGACACGTCGATAGGAAAAAGATGATTGTAATCGCGCGACCAAATGAATGGGCGCGTTTAGTGTTGATGTTGAACGAGCTTTTGATAGATGCAACAACTTGGCGCGATGCTTCTCTCGATAAAGTTGATGTGTGTAAAATGGATGGACCCAAAAGAGAAGTCGATGATCACAAACGGAGAAAACTGGGTATTGTAAGAAAAAGTAGGAATTATTTTCTTTACAAAAAGGGATATCGTAACGAATCAGAAATTTTGGTTAGGATTGAAATTAAAATTGATATCGTTGAAGTCAAGGGGGGATGAGGGGGATTGGCGACTTTGGTAGGCGGTTCTTTTCATCGGTCGTGGAGGTTAAAGTTATCTACTATGGATGATGGAGAAGCGCAAAAAAGGTGCGAAGGCAGTGCTTTGGTGGTTCATAAGTACAGCAACGCGAAAATATCAGCACGCCAGATGGATTTTTGACGCTAAAAGCTTACCGAGCTGATATTCATGCCTCAGGTTTAATATCACATGACTAACAAGTTCTCTACCAGATTCACCAAAAAGAGTTATTAGAAGTGGATATAATTTTTATATGAAGGTTGGGGAAAGGTTTAATACTTTAGATCTATTTGGTTACTATCTATATCTGCTATTTGTATTTGTTGGCTTTTTGAGGTGGAATATCGATTGTTTCATTGATCATGGTTGCTCGTCCTCGCTTTCCTTTATTGTTGCAATGCTCACCCCATGGGGAAGCGGCTGAGTAAGCAAATCCATCTTCTTCACCAAACATTAATACTGCCCTTCATTAAATTCTATTATAATCCTGCACCAATGCATGTGATACTATTACTCCCCAGGCATTCGCTCATGAACAAATACCAGATGCAATATTAACAGTTTCCTCCATAATGCCCAAATGTTTCAAACTCCAACAGCATATATCTATTAATACCGTCAATGCAAGAAATATTCGGAATCTAAAGTCCCACTCCATGCACGGGAAAGATTATTGTAATCCATTCCAGATAGCTCCGACGAATGCTTTTTGTGCAGTCTCCTCTCTACTTCCACTTTCACTAGCCCAAGATTTGACTCCTTTGCCAATAGGAACAAGGCCTGGTTGTGCCGGTAGCTCAATATTTGGTAAAGCTGAATCCCCGAATGGTACCGTATCGTAGGCTCTCGCGGGAATTGTATCATCATCGAGAATAGTACTACCTGCTACACATGGTTGGCCTCTCCATACAACTGACTGAACTCTCATCCATAATCCCGTGATATCGTAGATATCGTCTTGTGTATAGAACAAGCGGCAATTTGCAGCTTCGTATTGAAATTGTAAAGGTGTAAAGGTTTCATCACCATCATGCATATTGTTTCGGAGGTTGAAACGTCCACCAGACATTAAGGTCGAAGTGGACCCAAGAGATACATTGGCATTAATATTTGGGATATATTCTGGGGCTGGATAGTCGGGTAACGGGAGGCTTTTCTGGAGATAAGAAGCTTGTGCATCTGGCAGAGCTTCAATGTGAGAAGCAATGGAGTTGTAGGTAAGCACCTGCGCGCCCTTCGAGCCGCAGACGCCCTGTTGAGGGCCTGGTTGCGGGCGACCACCAACGGCAACTAAAGATCTGTTAGTGGAAATAATCAATGCAACTGAAAATCTACTAATTTACCACTTCGAACACCACCTTGAGCCTTCATCATCTCAGCAAAAATGGCACACGTAGAGCCACAACCGCCATCCATGAGCATCACAACATTTGAGGCATTGAAGACCGCTGGAGGAGGGTTACTGTCACTTAGGTAGCCTGTTACATTAATACCACCTGATTGAGACTACGGAATATTTAGCATGAGTCGACTAACTACAAAGTAAGTAACCTACCATCGTGACGAGATCTGAGAGGTTGTAACGAAGTTCCGCGGTGAAGTTGTCACCATAGATCGGCGTGTTTGGGTCTTCCTGGTTCCAACTTTGGAATGGCTGTCCATTGCCATCAAGCTGTGACTGTGTCTGATAGAGATAATCATGGCTAGCATCATAAGTTCCGGCGCCAGTAAATATGGTCCCCATGTAGTTTACTAGCGGTGTAGCTCGGTATCTTGATGCCCCAAACGGCTCGAGTGCTGGGAAAATCTGTTTGAAAGCATCGTATCCGCTGAACAAATCTCCACCTCCGTTTGCTTGTACGTCTACGATTAAGTACTCCATTTTGGCCTTGTTGCATTCTGCTAAGAACTCGCTAATCACCCTTTGTTGTTCGAGTGCTGCCTTACCGTCCGTTTGGTAAGGATCAATGAAACCCTGCATCACCAATATTGCAGTCATCGTGTCTTCAAAGAAATAACCGCTTGTGTAGCCATCCGGATGCATTGCGATTGGCTCGGGATAGCCTGCAAGTGATGTAATCGATCTCGCCGCAGTCTTGGTTTTGGTGCTTTGCCGACCATCCGAGGCCGAGGAACTCGAAGAAGCTGATTCTGATTTTGGTAGATCAACAACATTGAACAGATCCTGTCCCGAAGATATGGATGTAAAGTTGATGCTTGTCAATGCCTGGGTTCTCGCATTCACAACAGTTCCATTGGCGAAGGTGTATCTTATAACGTCTGCTGAAAATCCATAAAGATAACCTCCAGAGGTGAACGATCCACTACTCCCAAAAAAGGCCAAATTTGGCAACGAATAGAACAGTTGGTTGTAGTTGGCGTCATTGTCTTGATAAATACCCGTATTCTGACTGAGGAATTCAAGATATAGAGTGGCATTTTGATCGTTGACTTTGACCAGCGGCGAAGCTGTCCAATTTCCAGTTTTTGATAGTGTCACGTTTCTCTGCTTGTCAAGATCATCTGTGCAAAATTAGTTTCCAATCACTGAATGATAAAGAAACGGAGTACAAAGCAGAACATACATTTAAAGTATATATCTGGAAGGGATAAGCCATCGGATGATACCGATACCAGCGGTCCATCTAAAGTAGAGAACGAAAAGACGCTCATCAAAGGAAGAGGTAGGTTGACATGAAAATCATGAGGCAAAATATTTCCTAGGGCATGAAGGTCCTTTTCGAAGTCCCATTGGTTTGCATAATATCCCGAGTTGATATTGTCTTTGATTTCCGCCAGCCCTCCGAGCATGTCAGCTCCAGGTAATGGATAATCTGGCGGAGGGTCTTTGAGATAGGCTAGAGTGCTCTGGAACTGCCAGTATGGCTCTATGTAATCGACAAAGTCCGATGAACGTTGCACATCTAAGGGTACAGATTGAAGGCATTGAAGAGCGACAGACGCATTAAAGGTTGGATGGTTTGTTTCTAGAATATTGTATTAGTTACGAACCGTAAACATACAAAGTTCGCTTTACCTTTTGGATGGACTGAGCTATATGATTTGAAAATATTCGCAATTGCTGCGCATGACCCGTCTACTGTTGCTGCTGTTGCTGGATTTAACAAGACACTCATCGACAACAAGGTCAACAGCCTCATTCTTGGATTTTTTGGATGCATTTCAGACAATTGAGATTGAAGCTAAGGAAGAGAAAAAGAGCGAATTGCAAAACGAGAAATCGAGAAAAGATACTGCCCACGGGAATAATTATAAGCATTGCTTATTGTCTTCGTCCTATATTTTTGGAACTACAAATCCTAGGCGGAGTTGAATTATATTGGACTAATTTGGTAGAGTGCTTCCTTTGAATGGCACAAGGCACAGTAGGATTTTCTTCATTGGTTGCAAACCGCGGGATCATGAAGCGAGATTAACATTTTCTTCATTTGGGGCAGTGACCTGCAACCTTATTGATCCAACTGGTAAAGGCTCATACAAACCAAAACAATCATTATAGATCAGGCCTCTACACTTGTGATAGGCTGTAACTGTTATTTCATAAGCCTCACGCATTTGCCGCCACCAACGGGAGAAGTGAATACACCCTCTCAATCAAACTTTTAATCCTTATTCGAGAACAATAAGTGAATTTCAAACTGCAATAGAACTAATTCGGTGGCTATACAGTAAGAAATAAGAGCTCCTCTATTGAGGAATAATGATCAGGTCTTGAGAATGGCAACTATATATGCCTTATACCTTCCTTATATCATTGATGCTTGATGTTTCCTTTGGTACAAACCGCCAGGTCTGTCGACATGATCAATTCGAAGCCCACGAACTATTGTTGCGGGAGCATGAACGTGAGGATCAAAACATATCTGCATGCATGATGCTATTACCTCTGGCCCTCTCCCATCAAAACCACAATTTGACACCGAAAGCTCGAGAATTGAATTATCGCTAGTTCACAATTCTCTTTCGATCTCCCTATTGTTGAGGATGAGGCATCCCATGGGAACAGCGACATGAGAAAGCAAGGTCCCATGGAATGCAGATAGATGATCATAGGATATATTCACAGAGTCAACAAATCCATTCATCGATGCATCACAATCGAAATGGAGGCAGATATTATATATGGGGAGATGAAATGGTTGTTATGTTGCGATCGAGAACACTACTAAACGAAAACCAGGTTTCTCGTTCCTCATCCCTACTGAAGGTTGTCAACTCACGTGACTTACAATGCGATCAAAATAGGTTTTCATTGGGTCTACTGAGCAGAAAACATGTCCAGTATTGCTTTATTGTTCTTGTTGCTACAATTCTTTATTTTTTCCTTAATTTCAAGATATGATTGATCTTCAATATATTACCTGTTTCATTTATCTACCTTACATTCTATTTGCTATCCAGAGTACAAGGGTTTTCAACAATCCAATATTTGAAATAGTTTGTTCTTGTTGAATTCTAGACTCCAAAGACTGTTTGAATTTGAATGTTTCGATCAGATTCAATGATACAAAAGGCTTATTCAAGGGTACTACAATACCTGTGATTTCCGCGCAGTCGGTTTTCCATTATATCTCCACGTGGCATGGTTCACACCCTTCTTGGTGGTATGCTCGATGCAAACCTGGTTCACGAGTATGAGAGAATTGGCTTCATTCAAGTGAGCTTACCTTGCTGCTCTTTCAACCTATCATTCTTCTCATGCCGAATAACCGTATCTATCGGAGGCGCCTGTATTTATCCTTTTTCAGAACGTTTGAGCTGTCATCCTGTCATGTGCTTGCATGATGCGTCAACGGTTGTATCTCACTCTGACTCGGCACTTCTACTTGGAACGGATAGTGGAAAACAAACGGTACGACATGCATATTTAGCCAGTAGCTTGCAAGATAGATTCTTAACGTCTCTGTACAAAGCAGAGAACTATTTAAAAAGGTTTACTTTACGACAGATAAAGTATTGTCGAAGTATTACTACAAATAAAGGGGTATTGAAACAATTCTTGACAGCCGTTTTTTGCTACGACTAGTTAAAGTCAGGAAATTCGGAGTCAACATCTGAGCCGGTAGCATACTCAATACTGATAAGGCTTATGCGACACCTTGAACTTGCATGAGTTCTCGCAAAAGTATCGTCCTGTGCATGATTATTAGCTACTCAAGATTACGCTCACATCCATTCCCTTTACAAGCGTCCGAGTCACTCCTTGCATCCACTGATGATTTTCTGCAATTTGTCGATTTTGGTCAAACAATCACTTCAGTATTACCTGAGTCAAATAACAATGAGACGTAAGCCTCAGCAAAGCTACGTCGGAGATCCACTAGATCCTACACTCAACCTGTGGGATCTATTAATGAGTATATCTAAGAGCACTAACAATGCGTGCTTAGGTCTCCAGTTCAAATTAGTAGATTGTACTCAGAGCGATTCCAGGGCCTTGGCAGATAAGAAGAGTGCTGACCGCAGGATACTAACTTTCAGCGTCATCATTGGTGCTGGTTGTTTGATAACCAAACCAGACATTCAGGCAAAGCGAATTTGGTGTGCGTCGTTACGGTCGTTCCGGATATAGGAACTCGAGGTAATAGAACAGGCAGTTATACACAGTACGTCAACAAAATAGCATGCAAAATGGAAATTTTTCTGACCGCATACTTAGGCATCAGATTATGTTTCTAGAATATACTCCCCATCGTAAACACTCACCAGAGACCAGTAGAAGGGCTGAAAGAGATAATGTACACACGTTGCACGAAGATCGTAGCCCTATGGTAGGGCTGCAGCTGGAGAATTTCTATCAGGTACTGCAAAACACATGACTGAAACTCCATGCGGTGCGACATATAGGCCGAGCCCGATCCAATTGGAAGCATTCTATTTAATGCGTTTGGTGTCATTAGTGTGCCTGGCCTAAATGGCAAGGGCTCAGCCCTTAAAGTTATGCCACTCCCCCTGAAAATAATCAACGTTCCTGTATTCTTTTAAGAAGATTACCGTCACCCCTCAGACCTATCTTTCTCCCTTGCAACTAATTATACAGCTCCTCACCATACCTCGGCTTCCTACCATGGAGCCTAAAGAGGTTCTGGCTACCTGTGGAGGCTCAACACTCGTATTTCATCAAGGAGTCATGTCTATAATGGAAGAAGTCATTATAGTCATGGCAGCCTTGATCTCAGCTACAATAGTGAGGCGAAGACTTGAAGGATCACCGCTCTTCAAGGCACCCTTCTCTCTTGCTAAATTTATAATGACCATTGCAGACTTAGTCTATATAAGACATGGACACTCGACGGAAGTCTTCTCGTCTACAATTCGCAAATCACACACTTCTCGCTGTCTTCTCCACGCCTCGTATCTCGATCATCTCTAAAAATCCGACGAGTAACGCATTTGCATCCCGCAAATCTTTCACCTGCCCCGCCTCCATATCACAACTATCAAGTCACGCCAATCTGAAATCATGTGCTACGTCCTCGTCGAACGTTATTCTGTCTGTGGATGTACCTACTACACCCACGCTATAGACAGGTGTCCTGCATACGGAGTACGGGGCCATCATGTTGAAGAAAGAACATTACTCGTCGGATATGTTTGCAACGTGCATTCACCACCTTACTAGCGCGGATCTTTAACAAGTCCCTCGCAGGTTATTGGAGTTGTGACAGGGGCTTGTAACTACACAAGCAAACGACCGAAGTCCTATAGCACTTCACCAAAATCTCGCAACGTGCAACAAATTATCGTTTAATCAATGCACACTGTTTTGAGCACGGTTATCCTCCTGGGAATGGACTTTAGGGGCTTGGGATTCATTTAAAACTAGCATTGTTTTGGCATTGGGATTTTGCATGACGTATGGTATAGAATTGTATTATTAGTGTTTCTGGTCGACATACTGGGAGCTGGGGATTGGTCAATTACTACAACGGATGAGGCATGCATTATGTTAAGGTTTTCCGGTTTTAGATTTTTTAGATTACCAGTGCGAACTGGCTGTGGGCGCTTGGAACGGCGACAAGGTTTTACGATTTATATGAGTACACTATAGACTTTCACAACACTTGATATATACAATATACATACAATGCGACTGTACTGTTCCCAACTTCTATCGTATACGTCTCAAACTAGAAACTCTAGCTTCTATTTTCTATCTTTGTCACTTCCTACAACCCCATGAGAAAGGACGTAAAATTAACAATACCAACAGCTGTTTATTCATTTATAAACTAACCAATCGGGATCATTCACACTCAGCATTTATATCATCGAAGGATCATCATTCAAATCAAGAAACTAAACTCGATCCGGGAGTTTTTACCAACATTTCCCCCGCCCGATGTCCGAATCAACCAACCAACCAACCAACCAACCGGTATTGACTTCGCATTCGCCATCAGAAACATCAAATCTAAGTACCATGAGAATATAACTACCGACTAGATAGGAAAGCTTAACTCATCATCTTCTCCTACACAGCCGGATTACCTGACTCATCCTCCTATCTTTATATACTCTCCATCCATCCATCCATCCATCCATCCATCCATCCATCCACTATATACTAAATACTCCATCACTGCCTCCGAGCCATCTATTTCCATTCTAGAATATTACGACATCTTAACGTCAAGAACTAATCATATCGCAGAATGTTTTACCTTTATCTGTATCTACTAAAAATAAAAAGAAAGAGTATTAGTAGTGACAACACCAAAATAGATAAACTTACCAAAAAAATATATAATAAAAAAGAGTTTACCAAATTAGGAAATTACGCGAGTGAGGAACTCACCAAGAATATCTTCCGGGAGGATGAGAGACAGGATTTCTGGTACCCGATTTATTGGGGGCCAGGCCAATAAGTCGTGGGGAACGGGGGTTTCTTGGAAGTTTCTTGGTTTGCGGCAAAGTTGCAAGGTGAGATGACGAGATGGTAAGATCGTGGTAAACTCGTGTTTGACTGTGGCGAAGACGTATGCAGGTGAGAGGGCAAGGATTGATAAGTATGATGGTGGATGGGCAGCATGTGGGTTTTGCGGCGTGGCGCGTGGTAGGATGGGTACGAAGCGAGCGCCCCTTTTGGCGGGGATGGGGGAATTGTAGATTTTGACTTTGGTGAGTGGTTGTGGGAATAGGAAATTTTGTTGTCATATAAATTGACTCGGGTCACTGGCTTCTGGTATGGTCTAAGGGAGCATTCTTTGTCTTGTGTTTATAGCTTCATTAAGCGCCAACAGTCATGAATACTACACGTGCTCCTCGATTATCAAACGATGTTTGGCTACACTCATTTTTCAGACGGCAATTTTCCATCCCAGAATGAATTTGAGAATCTCAAGATCAGGGGTACTATGCCCGAAAACGTGGGTACATATGCAAACGCGTGCTTGACTCCGCGAACCACAAAATTAGGCTCATGCAATTCTGGACACCGATTTGCTCACTACCACCTTATTCAGTTTAAAAGGTGGTAACTAAAAAAGTACCTCAATCTGTGCGCTTACCAAGCATGCAGCCTTACTCGGGGCCCATACAATAAGATAATTCCAAATCTTCGGATTTGAGCTTATGAGCGCAGCTGCTAAGTTAAGGCAGAAGGTTGGACCGGTAACCAATAAAGGATAAAATAGATAGTTGGACTCACATCTCGCCGATTTTACTTGATAATGTGTCAATGAGATGGTAGTACAGCGATACTCACCGCGGTTCTCAATAGTCAGGACTGTAATCCAGATCTAGGCTTCCAACACTCGCAAGGCCGAATCTCTTTGAGTATACCCATGAAGTTCAAACCACTACCCAGTGGGATTAAAATTTCCAAAAACGCTTGGTAATTGCAAGAGATACGATGTTCCAAATAAATTCAACAAGTAAGAATCTCTGATTGCTGAACCTTGATCTGTTCTATTGGAAACGGTGATGCTTACTTGCAGAATTTTGAAAGGTCATTGTACGATCTCACTTGCAGATATGCACTAGGATATCTGGAAGCAGTAATCAGACTAGACAAATTTCGCTCGCCGTTTCTCACTGCTTAGAAATATCAATGCGTCGTGCATGTATGCATTGTGATTTGAGTGGTAGTGCACTTCACAACAGAACGAAACTTCGTAGGTGGCAAGAAAACAGAGCATAAATCTGCGGAGAAATTAGCCTTGATAATTTGATAAAATCACTGAGTGTGAAATATTTATCTAGGCCATGATTTAGTCTATTCTTGAATGAAGAACACTGCTGAGGTATTGAGAAGTTGCCTTCGAATCCCCTAATTAAGCGACGCTTTCGGAATGCTGCCAAGACATTCTTCCAAAAAAAAGTGAGACATGATTGATTGTTCGAAAACAATCATTTTGTCATGAGAATTTGTTTTCAAAGGATTCAATCCAAGAAAATGAGCATTTGCATCAACTTTCACAATGGCTAGACAAGCATTGATGAGAGCAATGGTTTTTAACTGCCCAAATCATCGAAGATATTTGCGGAAAAGAAAACTTGCAAGCAGAATAAATACTACCTGAAATTCTCTTATCCACACAATCCTTCAAACATGACTCTACCTTTGCCAAATCATTGTATCGCATCAATCAAGTCCGGATGGCGATAATAACAACATCACCTACATCCAGTGTAGCAAGATATTCTCACCCGTCGGCCGAACCTTCCCCTCTGGCTTTTCGGCCAAAACAACAAGAAGTCTCGCGATTCGAGGGCAAGGTGCAGCGAGCAAAAATTATCCTGGGGTTCTCCACCATTGGCAAGACACATCTTGCTGCGAAAGCTAATCACGAATTCGAATGGTTGCATGTGATAGACTTTTCACTCATCCCTCATGGACTGGATTTCACAAATGATTATAAAGCAGATTATCTGCAAACAATTACCGATGCTGCAGGACAGCCAGGTGTTTTGTTACTTGGAGGTCCGAGATGGGTGGGAGAATTCCTAGTTGCAAATGACTTGGCGTTCAGTAGCGTTTATCCAACCGACGATTGTAGGGAGGAGTATAGAATGAGATGGGACCAGATGGGCGAGGAAGAGGGATTGATTGCCCACAGATTGACATGGTGGGATGATTCGATCGCAGCTATGCAGTGGCCTCATGGGAGATGAAACCACTTTGAACTATATCCGGGCCTGTACCTGGAGGATATTTTCATGAACATATTGACAGCGGCGGACCAGGTGGAAGGTTTAGACGACGAATCAAATCCAGAGGACACATCAAACGAGGTGTGGCATGATGCACATGAAGCACTACAATTGCCTTCTGGTCGCAAAAGCTCACAAACCCAGACGGATGCAATAAAACAAGTAATCGCCAGTATCAACTCCAGTTGGTCCCCAAGAATCCGAGCCTTCCTCAATTACATCTTTCTAATCCTTCAATTCATCTTCCTGTCGACGCTAGCCACACTCATTATGTTGGCCTACAGAGAATGGAATGTTTGGCAGTCGAGGAACAGACCAGACGTCCCCATAATTGGCGAATTTTCTGGTCTTAGCAGGATCCACGATACGTTCAATCGTTGGTTCCTTCCACAGTGTCTATCATCCATACTACCGAACTCCCGGGAAACGTGGCTGGGAGCATCCGCTTTTCGAAAAGAGCTAGTGGTTTTGATACGGAAGTGGCTGGATTTGGAAGAATTGCTGCTGAAGACTTGATGGTATGGTGGATTTGTAGATAAGTTTATAAATAAAACACATATGTAAAACTAAATTCCAAGAGATAATCTTCATGAGAAACATGAGAAAATTGAGAAAAAACCCATATACATCGATTTTATTATATGTTTAATTTTCTGCGTATGAACATGTAATTTTTCCACTCCAAAATCTCTATCTGCTTCTATCGTGTGGATACTAAAGCCACAATGTGGCTGATAAGGAGAGATTTAGACCAATATAAATATCTTGGCTGACATCAAGCTCAATCACTGACAGCAAAATTGGTAAAAACAAGCCCTTGAGGCTTGAGCTGCCGACTGAGCCCACATGGTTGTGTTACCGTGGGTACTTTTGTTGTGCCTTGGTTTAGTTGGTATCTGAGTATCTGAGTGGGAAACAAATCATCACGATGATGAGCTTTGCGGTGAAGATCTTTCAGGAACAAGAATATAAGGTAAGGTACCACAACCGGTAGGGCTTATTTTTCTCCTTCATCTCCTATCTCGATTTCCCTCTTCTCTATCTCAAGATGCGTTCCTCAGCCGTGCTCCTCACACTCGCTCTTCAAGCTACTAATGTAGTCTCTCATTCTCCAAATTCCTATTCTTTTGATCCATTAGAGCATCTGGCTGGAACCGCACCTCCATTTGATCCTCAAGATCCACAAACCGACCCTGCTCCTCCTCAAGGGTGCAATGTGACTCGAGCTGCATATCTCGTCCGCCATGCCGCAATATATGCCAATGATTTCGATTACGAAGAATACATCGAGCCTTTTGTGCAAAAGCTAGCAAATACATCAGTGAACTGGGCGAGCATTCCAAGCCTTTCATTCCTCTCCACATGGCAAGCTCCTATCACCGACCCAGAAATCGAAATGTTGACAAGGTCGGGCAAATTGGAGGCTACAAACCTGGGCGTGGACATTGCGCAAAGATATCAAAGCTTGAGAACACCGAATAAGATATGGACATCCACTGCCGAGAGAACTGTGAAAACTGCGCAGTCATTCTCCCACGGACTAGCAAATGATGCTTCTGACATCGAGATCGTTCAAATATATGAAGGAAAGAACGATAGTGCGAATTCTTTGACTCCATACAAGGCTTGTCCGGCATACAGCTCCTCTGCTGGAAACGAACAGTCCAGCCAATTCCAGGAGATTTATGCTAAGCCTATAACCGCACGTTTCAACAGTCTGGCTCCAGCTTTTAACTTCACTGCTGATGACGTTTATGGAATGTCCCTCCTATGTGGTTATGAGACTGTCATCCGCGGCTCATCTCCCTTCTGCGATCTTTCCGTACTTTCACCAACTGATTGGCTCGGATTTGAATATGCCAACGACATCCAATATTTCTATAACACTGGCTATGGAAATGATGCTTCAGGTGCAATTGGTTTCCCTTGGGTCAATGCCACATTTAACACGTTGATGACGGAGCAAAACAATGCATCAAATGCAACCACCGACCAAGATCTCTATATCTCATTCACTCACCGAGAACTTCCACCAACAGTTATTGTCGCCATGGGTCTCTTCAACAACTCCGCATATTCGGGAGCAAATAACATTAATGGTACTATGCCATTGAACACCATCAACTACAACCGCGCCTGGAAATCCAGCGCCATCCTTCCATTTTTAACAAACGTCGCTATTGAGAAAATGGAATGCGACAGCTTTGGTTATGATGCCGGAACATATTACAGAGTTCTGGTGAACAACAGTCCTCAGGATTTAGTATCATGTACTGGAGGACCAGGAACAAGTTGCAAGGAGGAAGATATTCAGGATTGGTTGAATGAGAGAGCCGAGGTCGTGGGCTCTTTTGTTGATGTTTGTGGTGTGGATTATAATAATGGGACGGATATTTTTAGTATTTATTAATGGGTGTCTTTCGTAGGTAATTAGAGATGGGGATGTTAATGATTAATGCATTAGAATGATAATGTATTATAAAATATAACGAGATACCTTTCATTGAAGATGTGATCAGTTTCTTATATATACCTAGTAGTTCTATATATAAGTGAGTCGTGACTTTCTAATAATTAGCTATCAAAATGAAGCAGTCTTACTTCACACAGATTATTACTCATAAGAAAAGTTACTAAAATCACGTTTCACGTCTATATCTTCTCAATCTTTCTACTCCCTCAAAAACAAAACCTCCCTCCTATCGTATACATCAACTTCCCACCATTCCGCTTCCCGATCCATTTCTCATTTCTCATTTCCCATTCCCCATAACCATCATTACCCCCCTCTCAAACAACAAAGCCAAAGCGCAAGCACTGAGCCGCTCCCCCTCCCACCCCTCAACCCTTCCCCTTCATTAACATCCCCTCCCCTCTATCAATTTCCCAAAATCTTCCTTCTTCCTTCTTCCTTCTTCCTTCTTCCTTCTTCCTTCTTCCTTCTTCCTTCTTCCTTCCTATGAGCATTTCACCACCCACCACCCACAAAAATCGATAGTAAGATTATAATATATCTCTCTAGAATGATCTCCCATTTCAACCAACAAGATAAGATAATTGTGCTATTGCTTTTACGGGTATCTCATTCCGCATTTTGTATAATATATAGGTGTATAAACGTTATATATTTCCATGGATATAGATATACTAGGTAAGCGATGGATTGTCAGTGTATGAGTTGATGACCTTGTAGCTTTGTTTGTTTTGTAGTATTGTTGTTAAGGACCTCGGGAGAGAAAGCTTGTGCAGATATTAGAGAGCGATTGGGTTGTTCAAAAGGTCGCATTTTGCTAGAGAGGAAGATTTCTGTCTGGAAGATATTCCGCTTGCAAAAGGATGGAAGGACTAGAAAGGCTGGAAGCTCTCTTTAGAAGGTCACTGACCTCATTGTAAGCTTTTCTTGTATTTGTGATCCCTACAAACATGTATAAAACCTTTTGCACTGATGCTTTTCTTCAAACCTGGCATTTTACACTGCCTATCATCCCCTGCACTTCCACCAAATGCGTGCCCTTACTGTTCCCTTCACACGGGTTTGCGGCGCTGTAGTATTTACTAGCCATGGGGCAATGCACCATATAAAACTCAATGATCCTTTATGAGATCACTTGGAGCTACCATTAGGTATGAATGGGTGTGATATCATGCTGTTTCCCTAGCGATTAACCTTCCCTTCACGTAATCCATAGCCTCTTTTCTTGTCATCCATCAGTTGGCTGAAATTATTCAACGGCCACCAAATAAATCTGTTATACTCAATCTCCTCCCTCCTTGTGCTTCAGTCACAGTCTCCGCTTCGTGAGTTCCCTCGAATCCTCTATCCCCGTAGTTCTCCACCTTGTTCTCCAAAGCTTGCACATCATTCATCGTGGCTTGCGTCTTCTTCCAATTGTTGAGAATTTCTGTTTGATTCACGACTCTTGTACTCGTCTCATCATCATGAATAAAGATGCCAAAAGCCTTCGCTACCGGAGTACCTCCGACCGTCTCGGACTTTTCAACCGTCCAATATAGATACTCGCCGGTGATCTCTACGTTGTTCATCTCACTGAGATTATATATTACATTGTTGAGACCCTTGCGATTGAGCACCACGATACAGTAATCTTCGGCGCCAGTTGTTGGTGAGGGTGAAAGCTCGCACACAAATAATGTACCTTCTATAGGAAGTTTCTCCCATGTTTTTGATTCCAGAGAGAACATGTACATAGTAGCCGATGCAGCAAGTGACTTGATCTTCTGAATTGAGGGGTGATATCGTCTAAGGACTGATAGATTGAGTTCTTCGTTCGTACGACTAGGAGGTGCGGGACCTGGTACTGGAGTTTCGGTATCATAGTCGGAGACTTGAACTTGACTTAACTGAGAAGGGCCCGGATGGTTTTGACGCTGACGAGGCTTTCGTGGTGTCATTTTGACGGCTTACTTTCTGCGACAAAAGGAAGATTGAGATATCTTAGATTGTAGGTTAAAAGTATGGTCGTTTATGTGAAGCTTTATTGTGTGTTGGTGGGGTGGTTGATGTCGTAGATTTGATGCGACGGAGATGATGCGCGGACTGGTGGACGTTGCGAGTGGATTTGATAAGCGTCGGACACTAAAAACGGTTTCGCTTTCGATTCGTACTTTGTGATGGGTACAAATGGCAAACTGTGTTGCAGATGTCGTTAATGTATCATGTATCATGTATCATGTATCATGTATCATGTATCATGTATCATGGGGTGGGATGCATTGCCATGAAAGATGCAGGATCTCAGCCTCGTGATAGCTGGAAATATCCCATGTTTGAAGTTGACATTTATGACAGACTAGGCTTCTAGAACAACTATAGTGACAGCAGGTTCGGTCCGCACTTACTCCGTAATATAGTAAGTAACCTGCCGAGTATGTATGTATTTATTTTACTTTATCTTTACGAGTACACCAATATAATAATAAACTACTCGAATGAACCGGGTATTCTTTCTCTCTCACTTACCAATACTCGTGTATTGTTCTAATCTTTCTCTTACTCTGTTCCTCCCCTCTCTTAAAATGCAAACGGTAAACGTTTTGTCCTCCGCTTATAATTTCTCTCACTCCTTCTTTTGAAATACAAGTTCTTTCGGTGAGCTTATACTTCTTATCTACGTCATTTACCCCGACATTTGAAAGAACAAGAGGGCAAAAGAAGAAGCTCGAGCACAACTTTCGGGAAAAGGAAGGAGAAAGGGAAAGAGAATCGGAAAAGAAAATAGACCGCTCACAACCAAAATGCTGGGTTAAACCTTCTTCCTACCTTGTATCATGAAACTTTGCTTCGTCTGTTATTTCCAAAACACATTACCAGAACTCAAAGATGGCCATGAGCTCAACAAATTCGATGGATGAGGGGCCGATTGAAGTCGAAGTGCCTATGACCTCGAGTCCACATTCCCTTTCAAAAGCTGTCTATGCCCGGCGACACGAATATACTCGGTCACAGAGAATCAAAATAAAGATTGGTTGCTGGAATGTTGCTGCTTGTCCTGGAACTGAGAAAGATCTCGCGGGATGGTTCGTCCAAGGGAAAGGGATCGACAAAAGACTAGCTGGGCTTAAATTGGCCAATGCGATCGAGAAGGATAATAGCCAGGCAAATATAGAAAGTGTCGACGAACAGGAATCAAGAAGGAATAAAAGAGAATCCACAATTCCGCATGGCGATCAGGGCATAATTGCTGGAGGAGAAGATATCGGCTTGTATGTTTTGGGACTACAAGAAGTTGTTGAGCTCACGTCTGCGAGGGAGTATATTGGCAAAGTTTATTCAAATAATGATCCTGCAACCACATGGAGGAAATGCCTTCTTGCGGCTTTGCCAGAAGGTTATACTTTGGTAGCCGAACAACAGCTCTCTGGTTTACTCATGTTCATATTTGCTTCTCCAACTGTTGCGCCTACAATAAGTTCTGTTAGTACTGTCAGTGTTGGGACTGGATTTATGGGATATCTAGGAAACAAGGGCGCTGTCACTACGAGAATAGTACTTAGCGAAACAACTCGACTAGTATTTGTCAATTCACATTTGGCTTCGGGGACGGATAAGGCACATTTGGATAGACGTATCTGGGATGTTTCGCAAATATTGCAAAGAACGCGTTTCGATCCTATAAGTCGAGGTGGGGTTTTAGATGATACTCAGGAGAGCATTGGGGACGAGGACTTTGCTTTCTGGTTTGGAGATTTAAATTTCAGGTTGGAAGGTTTACCTGGAGACGATATTCGACGATTGTTAATGCTACATACGAAAGGAGAATATGACATAGGAGCGCAATCAAGAAGGAATATCGATAACGAAATCAATGCTAGCGAAGGACCGATTGTAATAAGGCCTGTTGATAGTGACGACGAATCCGAGGAAGAGACACGCAAAAGCAGTAGTACATTCGACCCGAATGATGATTCTTCTACCGTGACAACGCTTCCAGATCCGGATGAATTTATACAAGATCCCAGCCAAGATCCCGCCTCATTACAGGCTACCATTGATTCATTATTACCACATGACCAATTGAGGCATGTTCAGAGGGCTCGAAAGGCATTCCACGATGGATGGAGAGAAGGGCCCGTAACATTCCTCCCAACGTATAAGTACGATGTAGGAAGCATGGGAATTTTTGATTCTAGTGAGAAGAAGAGGGCACCAAGTTGGTGTGACAGGATTTTATTCCGAACACGGAGAGACAAGCTGGCATTCGATTCCAAGATAAATGAAGAAGTATTAGCAAGGAAAAAAGATGAAGAAATGAGGGCCCAAGGAATCGACCATGCCGCAGATGATGAAGATGTTCTTTTCAGCTATGATCCAGATGAAGACGGCGAGCAAAACACCACACCTTCTAGGAGTGATGATTATGACGAATATGATGAATACGACGAGACGGAGGATAATGAAGCAGCACCAGTGATAACTAAAGATGGATTTGTGGATCGAATAAATTTGGATGTTTACACATCACATCAACGAGTCCTATCATCAGATCACAAACCACTCGATGCCGTCTTTACATTAGAATATGATGCAGTTGTACCGGAGTTGAAATCCAAAGTACAGCAAGAGGTTGCAAGAGACCTTGACCGAGCAGAAAATGAATCCCGGCCTGGAATAACCATTGTTGTGGAGCATCCACAGAATGCAGAGGAAAGTCAACGAAACGATAAACCTCGTAAAAATTCTAATGACGGAAATGGAGTAATTAATTTTGGTAACATTGAGTTCGATCACCGAAAAATTAGAAATATAACGATCGCAAATACTAGTCAAGTCACATCCACATTCGCGTTTGTTGATAGACCTGGTGTCGAAGGCCAAGAAGACAGAATCGCTCCGCCATGGCTCAATGTGTGGTTTGCTGGGCATTCCCTAGATGAAGATGATAGAGATGTACAACATCTCAAGCGAGAGATTACTCTGGAACCTGGAGATGCCATTAATGTTACATTGGAGGTTTTAGTCGATGACTTCTCCTCTGTAAAGTCACTAAATGATGGAGATGTCTCACTCGAAGATGTATTGGTATTACGGGTCACAGATGGAAGAGATCATTTTGTTCCAATAAAAGGAAATTGGCAGCAATCTTGTCTTGGACGATCTGTTGATGAACTCATCCATGTACCAGAAGGCGGCGTACGAGCGTTATCACCACATCCACATGGTGAACCTGGGCCTCCTGTTAACAGAGGCCAAGAGGTGACGTGGTCTGCACCACGAGAGCTACTTAAACTCACACAGGTCATCGATTCTCTCACGGATCGCGTGGTTGCTGATTCAAACATGTTAGAAGGCGCTATAATCCCTAGAGATTCTCCAAGCTGGCCATTTGATGAGAAGACTTGGCGATTTAAAGACAAATCTGCTAGGGATACTTTGAGAGGCAAGGTATTGACAGCCCTAGATTCAGATCAGAGTATATTTGATGTATTTCCTGTCGAGGTTCCAGCTGCTCACCGATTAGAGATTGTGGCCGAAGTTCTCACAATATTCTTGCGCAATCTCACCGACGGCATCATACCTACAAACTTATGCGAGCAAATTGACGCAGGAATGGCAGCACAACCGGTAAATGCTTTATCTGATATCGAAGAAACTAAAGCATGGGTTTTAGATGTACTATCTTCTTTACCGCATCACAATATCTCTTTTGTATTCCTTACATCGACTCTATCACGAGTAGCAGGAGAACTAGCACCAATTCCAAAAGTGAGACGTTCTCTTGATACAGCAGTTCGCAGCAGTTTCGATTCTGTGAAGAGAACTCTCAGTTGGAAGGGAAGAGCAGCGCCGCTTCCGGAAGATCCGGCTGCCGTCAGGAGAAGGGAAGTCAATAGAGCTTTTGCGGAAGCATTTGTGGGAACAGTCTTTAGGAAAAATGTACCAACTAATCAGAAAGACAAGAGAATCTTGGAAGAGAGAAGGAGAGATATATTGGAAGCTTTCTTGAAAGGCTTCGTCCCTTGAAAGAGCGAGAGAAAAAGGGTTTTGGGTGTTATTAATAATGATTAATGAGTTGGGTCATGAATGGTTTGGTGTTTTTAATAGAGGGAAGGTAAGATTTTTTGTTTGGATTCGGGGAGATAGAGGATTCTGGGTTGGGATTGCGATTGATGATGATGGGTTGATGATGCTTGGGTGTTTATCTAGATGAGTCTATATAAGATATAAGTGGATAGGAGTAGCCTAGTAAATGGTGGATGCGTGCATGATCTTCTTTTAGTGTGTACTATGTTGCTGTGGCTATGAAAATTTGAATAAGTGATATGGGAAAGAAGTAATTGATAGTTATTGCGCCTAGAATGGCAAAGCTTCAACAGTTTTGGTGGAATGATATGTTGGTAAGGAATGAAGAGTGAAGATTGTATTTCCTTTAAATAGAGCATATCGTGCTTTGAAACACCCTTCTTTCCCAAAAAAAATCCCGACTTGGTACCTGTTATCCTCAGCCCTTTTCCGATTTATAATAATTCTACATTACATATTACTTTTTATAAAAAGAATTATTCAAAAATGTTATTTAAAAATAAAATTTGAGATCTAAGATCTATAAAATTGATTTAGAATTTTAGAATTTAAATCATTGTTTGAGTTTTCTTTGTATTGTGGTGAGTGAGAGAGGGAGTGTATGAGTCAAGATCGGAGAGATGTGAAATATAAAGAGGGGGGAAGGGGGGTCTAAGGAGATTATTGTTTACTAGTTTACTGGTTTATTGGTATATTGAATAATAAGATATAGAGGATAGAGACGCTGTGCTGAAATGCTCGAGTTTTGAATTATATGTTTTGAGTTGTGTATGTTTTGGGTTATATATTTGTTATTTGTTAGTATAGGTGTGGATATTGATATTGATATTGATATTGATATTGATATTGATATTGATATTGATATTGATATTGATATTGATATTGATATTATGATGTGGTGTATTTATCACATCCAACCAAAACCCAATACTTGGATTTGTTATATTTCCCAAGTATTTCCCCATCCTTACTATAATAAGACTCTTATCATTAATCAGATTGCAGGAGATTTTTCTTCGCATTGCTTTGCCTATCTGATGTTAAGATTACATATACATGCGATGTAAGATTACTAACGAGAGTTTCTATTTGATGAAGGATACTTCCTCTCGGTCCTTCAATAGTAATTGTAAAGTATTTTCTCAGTAGCTGGAAATTCAACGAGCGCTTTTTGATATTCTACCGAATGCTCTTCTCTACTTTATGTTCTACGTATATATCAATCCGGAGGAGGAAATTAAGGTAGGCTTTGAAGAGATACTGTTGGGGAACTAAGTGAGTTTGGTATGAAAGGAGGAGGATTTTAGAGGAAAGGTGGTAGTAGGAAAGGTGGTAGTAGGAAAGGTGGTAGTAGGAAAGGTGGTAGTAGGAAAGGTGGTAGTAGGAAAGGTGGTAGTAGGAAAGGTGGTAGTAGGAAAGGTGGTAGTAGGAAAGGTGGTAGTAGGAAAGGTGGTAGTAGGAAAGGTGGTAGTAGGAAAGGTGGTAGTAGGAAAGGTGGTAGTAGGAAAGGTGGTAGTAGGAAAGGTGGTAGTAGGAAAGGTGGTAGTAGGAAAGGTGGTAGTAGGAACCGGATGGTAGCTGGAGATGGATGTTAGTGACGGAGTAAGAGATGTATTCGAATTTGGAAAGAGCTTTGTGAGGGAACGGAGGGAAGGTGTTGCCCAAAAGTGACGCCACCCTTGAGGAGTGGTTAATTGGGTTCATATAATCATTCTTCAGGTCAACAGAAGGACTTAGGATGAGAATTTTGAGTCTGATACCTTCGGAAGATGGATGTGTAGTTGCTTGATACTAAGGGAGACGAGGATGTGCTAAAATGTGCTATATTTATTGAGGTATGGCGACACTGAGACGGGAAGCAAAAGGAATATTGAATAGGATACGAGTTGGATGAGATAGTGTCTTTTGGAGGGAGTATCTTGAAGAGGCTTTATTGTATCTACCACCTCCAAGAGTTCTCAACCACCATCCGAATTTCCGCGAAAGAGATAGGAAGGAGCAAGTTTGGACGAGAAAATATGTCACTAAACACTATTAATATAGAACGCTTGGAGTTTGTATCTTAGTTGTTCAATGTATAGACTACGTGCTGTGCTCGTATCAGATGTAAGTCTCAAAATTAGTTTATAATGTAACTTACAGACAGGTGAGAGCTAAATCGGACTATGGGTATTAGAAAAACGGCGAAGTTCAATACGATGATGAGAAATACTGACATATGATGCGGAAAACATCTGTTCAAGGATTAATGATTTATTCCCATCTTCTAAAATCTTATAGATGATAAAGATAACAACGTTACTATCCAATGACATTGTGAAACCTAGTTCCTCCAAATCAGGTGACAGCTTACAAGACATTTTTATTTTTGAGAACGCCACCGCGGCGCCACCCGTTCTTGTAAGACCTCACTTAAGTACAACAAATCGGGCATACCGACCCCAGTTCATTTACCTTACCAAACCAAAAGTAGTAAAAATGACGATGCCGAGTCGAGAAAATATCCTGACAAATCACCTTGCAGCCCGTATATTTTCACTACTACGTTACCAACTATTAAATACCCGACCCACATTATGTATCTAGGGAACGTGCGCTCCTGTATGTATGCATCGTCGCTCCTGTTGAATCCTTCTGCTACACAACTTCGTATTTTAGGGCTTCGTATTGAGGAAAGGAGCGATGGCTTGGCACACATGTGAGCTGGAAAGAATACGGTGGGTCGTCATTGCTGTAACATTATCGTGAGGTTTCTCTTGCCGTTGAGCATCGTTGTGGTTTCAGTATAAAAATGAAGGCAGTACTCGACGAAACTTCTCATCATTGACTTTTCATCATCACTTCTCATCATCATCAAGCCCCCATCAGTTATCAGTCATCATGTATTTTTCAAAACTTCTCCTCTTTTCCGCTGGAGCCATAACTACAGGCCTCGCTCAACAATTCATGGTTCCTGCCCCATGGTATGTCCAAAAAATCAGCATTGGAAACATCAGACACGGCACCGGCGGCTTGTAAGTTCTTTTCCTCAAACCTAATAACTGATTACATTACTTCTGACATGAGAAAATAGCTGGTCATTCAACTTGATCGACACACCTACTCCAGCTCCTCAAGGTTTGAATGTATCATGCAGTTATACCTCTCAAACTACTTATATATTCGCACTCGATGGTTATCCAGTTGATGCACCATGCAGTGGTGATCCCAATGTGACTTTCAGTCTATACCCTGATGGCGATCATTTTACCTTCAATATCACGCATTTGTATGGAAATTGCGGAACGTAAGTTTGTGTCTGGTGTCCAAGTTCATGAAGCCGTAGACTAATACGTAATTATAGTGCGGATAGCCCAGCCCCTGTAAGCAAAATCAGTTCTTTGATTTCGCAAAAAACACTTTTGGAAAAGTACTGACTTGCTTTCTTGTAGTGCAACGACAATGGAACATGGCAATTCAGTTGGGATGACGTTAGGGGACAAGAGCAAGATGTCCAAAATAACTTTGGACAATCTGGAAGCTTCTATAGAGAAGGCATTTCCATGTATCCAAATCGGGCGATACCCAGCGAGAAGTGCGAGTTCTGTTGATTCAGTAGGAGGTTGATGACGCAGCGACAAGATGTTTTCTGTGCTATGGAAATATATAAAAACTGTTTTCGAAAACCGTTGAATTGAGGTTTTAGATGAAGTCTGCTGGAGTTGGTGAAGGCACAAATAGGGTTTAATAAGACTTATAATTGATAATCTGCTACCATTTGCTTTTTGAGTGCTTTGAGAGACCAGTAGCCGGAACAACATGTTCACAAACCTATGTTGGCTTCAGATGATTGACTGATTAGAGCAATAAAGCTCATGTATCATAGACTCACCTCGAAAGATGCATTCCGTACTGTATTGATGTCGGCTTGTGTTGGAGTAATAGTATATAATCACGAACTGTGTTCGGAACTTGGCTTCGCCATTTAGCAACTGTGCCTAATCGCCGCCAAATGAAATAAAAGCTTCCTTCATAGCCTCAACCTAATTTGTATTGGGAAATGGGAGTGAGATGGCGTTCTTATAACCAAAGACTATCGGAATGTATTACAAGGATTCCAATTGACCATGATACGCATTTGACACTCCACCACAACCTTCACAAGGGATGGATATACCAAATTGGCACTTTCCACAATCCATGCAATGCCAATCTCTCCAATCATTACATTCGTCACAAATGGGACAATGATCAGTACTGTGGGATTCCTCCCATGCACCAGAGCAAAAGGAGAAGAAATGCACGCCATCCTCAAGAAATGCCTTCTTGAATAATACCATCCGGATTGGTTTTCTTTGTGCCTCAGTCTTTGCCTTGAGCCACGTTTTTCCGAGCTCTTGTATTTCTTCATCAGACCCATCGTAGAATATGGATCCTTCTGGCTTATCATAATACTTCTTTTCATCAACTCCCATAATGGTACTTCGTAGCTCCTCCTGTGTATATGCGGAATCGAGGTCCAAATCTGGTCCTTGTGCTTTCATCCAGCTCGCGAAGCAATTTGTAGCGCGCAGCCTCTGCTCCCCGAAAAAGAGGGCAAGTTGGTTTAAATAATTGGCACATGAGGTACATTTGCAGTCTGGACCACAACTGAAGGAATTCTTAGAGCATTCGCATCGACCATTTGCGCAACCATCTTTACAAGAGCAGGAGAAAGATTCTGATATATCACGCCGTTTGAGCTAAGAATAATTAACAAGCGCCTCAGCATGTCATAAAAATAATTGTCTCCTTACTTCTGTGATCTTTCTGTTTCTTTTGGTCATCTCGTCCTCCGATGCTGACATATCATTATCACTTCCCTCGCGAGCATGATCGCCGGCAACATGATCCGGTTCAGAGTCAGATGCAGAATCAGGAGCAGGATCCGGTTCAGCGTCCGGTTCTGACAGGGTTTCATTTATTTTTGCGTGTTCCAAATCGACTACATGAGCTATTTCAGGATGAGAAACATATGCTTGAACAAGAATAGTACGGAGTTGTGATTCCTTCAAATCGTGAACCAGCTTATTCGCTCTGAACAATGCAGCCATTGATATTTGTGAATTTGAATCCTCCATGCCGAGCGCAGTCCTAGGAACTTTAGCAGATCGCTCTATTGATGGTGCTCCTGCCTTTCGTTTATTAGATAAAGACATTTTGAAATGCGGATGTCTTTTAGCAGATATATAGCAAAGTGTAGCTGCGGGCGAATGATCAAGAAGATTGTAGTTGATCCTTTGAGTAGATTCTGGAGATGTGGAAGACGCGTTTCGCATCTGTAGGGATGCGCGAGAGCACGAGGGTGGTCTGTGTAAAAATCTGTACGGTGACTAAGCTAACCTTTCAAAGAAGAGGGTCTTTGTGCTTCTCTTCGTTTGTCCATGATTAAACTGCATTTCAAGAACATTCGAAGCGATCTTCGAGATTACGATTGACACGGTGCTTGATTTCACGTAATATGTCACAATCCATTGATAGATTTATGATTATGAGTAGTTCTCATATTGTTTTCAGACATTAAGATGTTAGAAGAGGTAGAGAAGAAATAGCATTTCCAATTTCTGATCTATCACATCCTTTCATCTCACGCGTTCATGCGCGGGACGCGTTAAGTACTTGCTTTTCTTATACTTCCAGCTTGCCTATATCTCCTTTCGATTCTTTTGTCATTCATAATTGTTATTGTTTCCATTGTCTTTTCTTTTCATTGTATATTAAGTGTCCTTGCAATCATAGATATGAGTTCGAGTCAAGCCGAACATAGTCCTACTCATCCTGCAAAGAGACGCAAGTCTACGCATAATTCTGAGACCATTAAAAGTTTATTGATGGACTTCAAACCTTCACAATTACGCCAAGTTATTGAAATAGCATTGAGCAATGGGAATCTTACGAAATCCATACGCCATATTCATGCCCAATTACCTGGAAAGTCATCGCCCGAAAACCATTCCGAGCCATCAACCATGAATTCGGCGCCAGTTACAGACGAAATCATTGAGAGCATCGAGAAATCTCCATTGCCAAGAAGACATTTAAACCTCGTGCCAGAAACAAAGGAAACTCGACAACCACCATCGCAATCACTTTCAGCGAAAGTTAAGGAAGGTTTATCTGACAGTGCCACACAGTCTTTCGTTCACATACCCAAGAACGTTAGCGGCGGCAATCTGCCTACCCCGAGGAACTTCCAGGAGCCAAAAGAAGTATAATGTCCTGTCTTCAATTTTTAAAGATCTCAGCCTAACAAAATCGTGGCAGATACCTATGACCCCAGAGCCTTGGATGACTCCAGAGCCAGAAATTGACGCTCATTCATTACTTCCAGAACCCGAACTCTACGTTTGTCCACCACCAGTAATTGCAACCTGCAACTGCCGATCCGGATGTTCTTCCACTCGCTGCAAATGTTTCAAGTCAGGGCACGGGTGTTCTCCATCCCCATCCTCTGGCTGCAAATGCGAATCCTGCGTCAACATGCTCAACGATTTATCTTCTTTCTTTGGATCCCCCAAATCTTCCTACTTCAAGATCGCTGCTAGTCCCGACTTCCTGAAATGGATTCGGAAAGAGTCGAGGAATGGAAGATTTGACTTGATTTATCCGGACACGATTGAAGAATTAAGAAGTATGCTAATGGGTGTCAAATTCGGAGATACATCGTCCCCACCAAATTTCCCCGTTTTCTCGGGAAAACTTAGAGGGATAAGAAGGGCATGGATGAAGGCTAATATTACTGATGATGAAAGAGAAGATGTCAAGAAGGAGTTATTTAAAGAAGCTTTTGGGGTCATGGCGGAGCCGAAGAACGATTATTGGTGTTTTTGTAAGAATGAATGGAGGCAAACTATTCTTTGGGCGTTCTGCGCGAAATGCGATGAGTGTAGAGACACTCGAGAGTGGCATTGTGAAAAGTGTGGACATAGGAATATTGGGGAGAATTGTGAATGCAAGAGGGCTATCAAGCGAAAGAAGGGTGATCGGGGTCAGTAATAGGCCAGCGAATATCCTGCTGGCCATTTACGAGCGGGCAGTTTCTTTGCTCTTCGAATGTCGGGCAGGACGCCAATTCTAAGTTATAGAATCGTTTTTATGCGGTGGTAGAACGATATTTTCATCAGCAGCCTAATTTTACACGGACGACTATATTTTTGAACTCTTCGAATATATTTCTAGCTTCTATATATGTATTATCCACAAATTTAACCATGACGTTCAATATTTCAAAACGCGTACCAAAACTTCTAGATTATCAATGACATCTAATTCTAGATATTTCACCCGCGCCAGGTAAATGCTTTTCAAAAATGATTTTCATATGTTTCAGATGCGTTGTAATGTGCTCCAAGCCATCAGACAATGGATGATCATATTCTCTTTGTGAAGAAGGGCTTGGAGTGAGGGCTTGTGTAATGACTGACTGACCAGTCATGCGGTCGCTAAGTTAGTACTGGATATCTGAATTCAATGCTGTCTCGAAGAATCGATACGAGCACGATATCCAGCTTAAAGACCGGTCGTCAGTAATTGAGGTGAACTTATTTAGCCTTTGACTCGTTGTATGCTTTAGATCCGTCTCGTACTCCGGATATATCTCGAGTATTGAATGATTGATCTTTTGCTGTAGATTATAGTCCATTCTAAATATCGAGAGTGTCCATTCTATGTAAAACATTGAAACATTGAAGCTTCGTAAAAATCAAATATGACAAGTCCAACTTCAAGGAAGCCATTAAAATATTGTTTTTCTTCGTATTACGTTCATTGAGGACCTAGATAATTCAATTGAAAGATGGAGATTAAAAAATACACCCGCTAATTGGTAAAAGTACATTGCGTATGCTCCTTCCCTTCCTACTTCATTCCATCTCTCGCCAATTTTTCTTCGCTCTTTCCTTCTTCGGCGCAGTTTTTTTTTTCTTAACTTCTTCACGTTCCCTTCGATGGACGCAAGATAATTCAAAAATATTCTGAACATTGTAAGTCTGGAGATTTATCAATGATACTCATCAATGACCATTTACCATTTCATTTACAAACCACAAGACAATAAATAGCACTTACGTGGGCAACACCGATCCGAACCATAGTCATATTCGATGTTCTTTCAATCCTTATGTACATACAACATAAGACTTACGCTGTGTATATGAGCCCATAAGGAGGTATAGGCTGACCATCTGCCCATTGAACATCTTTACTAACATTTCCATGTAGGTATTGGTGGAGCCTTCCCCTTCCTTGTGAAGAAGAGCATCACTCAGCGGACTTCACTCAAATCCTCTATCTCATGATACAGTGAAAGCTTTCAAACTTTGGAACAGCTTTCTTTCCCGGACATATAGATATTACATGTTGCAGGATAAGAAGAGGAACAGAAATGTGTGCTGGGCTGGGCTGGGCCGGGCCGGACCGGGCTGGCGTTACCTCAGCCCGGAGACTTACAACAACCTGAGATAGGAATATGAGACCAACGCATTCACCAAATCAGATGCGAAGAATTTTCTTTTGTTGTTGTTGAACTACCTACCTAGTAGTAGGTGCTCAAGTCTCTTGAATCACTGAATCGGCCTTATTTAATTCTATTTCTGCCCGAGCTACCCCACATATCGGATATATGCGGAGAATATCCCAAACCAAATAACAATACTTAAACAAATTCTTGCAGCCCACACTCATCAATAACAAAGACAAGTCTTCGTGGCTCAGTTGGTTAGAGCGTTGGTCTCATATTCTTATATGAGGTGGTTGTTAACAATCCACTTTAGCCATCCAAAGGTCGTGAGTTCGAGTCTCACCGAGGACATTTGTTATTTTTGAACTTTCGATACACTTTCCTTTTTAAGGGAATAAAACGTTGCCCAAGGGCTACATTTGATGGATGGATGGTTTTGTTTGGTGTTTGATGTGATGGTGCAAGCTATTTATTGGTGACGGACGAAGGTGAACAAAGAGAGGGCTTTCAGCTCCCGTACATCATGCGAAATCAGGAAGAGAGTATTATTGATGTGGCTGTTTAACTAACTGGTCGAGGGGATATATTGTTTTTCGATGTTTTGGAACTGTTGAACATGGAAAGGAGATAGATATGTGACTGGAGTCATTCATCATTTTATGGATGCAATGGGAAGGATGGGTTTTTCAATCACAAAACCATGCTTACTTACACCATACGCAACACAACACCCGACATTTACATGCCATCATTATCCAAATAAATAATCATCAATGGTATTGATGATTATAGGTCTAGGTCTCGATTTTCTTTTTTCTTTTGAACACAAACCCCCCAAATAAACGGCATTGATGGACAGACAAGCAAAGACAAGCAGGACTTTAGGTTTGAGATTGAGTCTGAATTCTGGGATGTTTGGATCGATCATGTTTTATAAAAAAAAGAAGATCATTAGACATGAGAAAGTTGTGATGAATGGGTACAGAGTGGAATAATGTCTAGGATAATGTTTAGAGTAGATTTGATGATGTTGGTGGTTAGTTGGTAGGTGTTGTTTGGTTCGTGATAGTTGGTAGGTTGGATGATCTGTTTTACTATTGGGAGCAGCAGTTTTTATTGAAATTTGGCTTCGAGATCGTGGATAATGCTAATAATGGCCGTACAAAAATAGGTTCTGGAGTAGGTTACCCCTTTTTTTCGTTTGGTCGTTGAGAATACGAAAAGCCTCTTTTTCAATCAGGAATCGCGTAGTGTTATCGACATTACGACAACCCGCAGACACATCCCTTCAAATCTCAGGTTTTGGGTGGAGAATTGGGTAAAGATGAAACGTCTCCCCGCGGATCTGGAATTGTGGATGGTTGATATGGGTAATTATTGTGACTCGTGAGTCGTGAGGGAAAAGATTGATATTAGATATTTCAGGGGCTGTTAATCAAGATCGGCTTACTGTAAATATCTGGATAATGTCTAACTGGACGTAAGTGTTTCATGAGAGGTGTCAAGTTTAGATGGACCGATTAGGAATGATATGTATTATGTTTTGATTCAACGATATTAGTTCTGGTGGGTGATAGTTGGTGTATTTAGTCGTTGAGGCTTATATCAAACACGAAACTTTAGTGGAATCCGGTGTGGATGGACGAGCGCATGTAGAGTCCAGATTGATAGACAGGTTTTGAGTATAAGGCTTGTGGTTTGAGGTTAGACCGTATATTACTGCGCCCCTTTCCGCGTAACGCTTTCAGGAAGGAAAATAGACCGAGTTTGGGTGGTGAGTTTGGTGATAGTGACGGTGAGTGAGCGTGGGAATGGATTTTCCTGGTGTGGTATGATTAGAGGTGGAAGACAATATTTTAACCATAGGGTTAAATTTTTATAATGTTCTAAGCAAAAGCCAAAAATTGTTCATGTGTGGATAATACGAGGAGGTATGTATACGTATGATATTCGTGATTGTTCTTTTTAAGTTTTCATATTCCGTACATTCCGTACCTATTCGAGTTGTAAAAGAATTCTCCGTTTTATGGAAAAATAATGAACGATTTGGTGATTCTTTTGAGTTAATCTTCAAGGGGAAACCAAAACCAGCATAGCTAGCAAATAAATGCAACTCGGGTGTCTCGTACTCGAGTAGAAGATCTTTGGAACGATTGGCGAATACTTCTAGTGATAAGGAACTAATTTATAGAGCGTCGCATCGGACAACATATTTTAGTGCTTCCGACATGAGCTAAATTATAATTTAGATGTCAATTAAGGTTTCAGGGGCATGCAATCAGTGGGATTGATAGGTTGACTAGAAATGCATCAGAAAATGGTCGACACGAGATGTGGCTTGTTGCTTGTTACTTGTGGGATGAAGAAGAAACTTGATCAAAATGCGTCTGGTGAGGGTTTGAAAATTGGTCGATAGAAGGGAATTCATTGGCCTCGAAAGAGTATCGTTGGTTGTTGTAGACGGGTACTTACTTCGAGTAAGTTTTCTCCTATTCTCCTATTCTCCCAACTTTTGTGTTGGTTCCACCCATCTTCTTATGATCATCCCCGTCTTCATATTTCATTTCACTTCGTTCATTCGAATTCATTTCCCTCTATTCTCTAATCTCTCTATCTTACCTTCTCATACTCCATACTCAATCTCAATAAACAAGCTTTTCATGATTCGCATCATAATTCGCATAGCCAATATCATTTCATTATTTCTTCCCATGAATAGGAAACAAATACGATACAACCGATCCAATCATTCAAATTACGAATAAATTAATCAATTTAATGATTCAACCAATCAATTAACTCATTCATTGCCTAATACCTTCCTCTAGCTACTCGGATTCATCAATTAGGTTGTCCCGTGCCTCTTACCATTTTCGATATTGTAACTGAAGGAGAGATCGATTTATCATTTCTTCTCACCCAAAATCATATCAATATCATCCATTTCATCACACAACAACCAAATAACATTCTTTTGGTTCGTTCCAGAACATTGAAGGCTTACTGCTAAGGATCCCGACTTATCAGTTACCAAACACACTCTTTTCCTATCAGTGCAAGAGTGCGACCATTCATAAAGCTTATTCCGTCAACTCCTCCTACAGTCATTCGACCACTTTCCTGGAAAGGTTCAACCAAGTATCCCGGTTTTGATACTGCATACACAGTACATATACGGTACCTACTGTATGTAGTACTGCATCTCCCCACTCTTCCCAACCTCTTCATCCAAGCTATTCTCAATTTCTCCGACCTTGATAACAACATATCTAAGAAACAAGGATCTGGGAAGATACTCTCAGATATCTCTCCATCCGCAAATCAACCAATAAGCGTTTCATTCTTCTCCCCAGGATTTTACCCTTTTTGAATCGTTCAGAGTTTGGAGAATTAACTTTACGCAATCCAACCCTCAATTCGCCTTCCAGTTCCGATTTCGTTATTTGATTCGGTCAGGACACTTTCTACATCTCTTCCTAAATTCCACCACTGCCTCTGTTCTATCACCACCAGAGAACATTGAGAAACCTCTCGATTATACTTGGATAAATATAACAATTTGGCGGCTTAGAATAGACTTTCTTTGTTGTTAATACATCAACAATTGAAAATACTCAGGAACCTTCCTTTGATTCCGGACAATCCACCTACTGCAACATCTACGAATAACGCTAAGAACAATTCAACCCTTGAATAAACCGCCAAGATGAATGTCGGCAAGAAGTTTGGCAGAGTCAAGCAATGGGCGGGAGAGAAAATGGGCCAGGAGTCCAAGACGGAAGTTTCTGATGAATTCAAGTCTTTGGAGACAGAAATGCAATTGAGACATGAGGGTACGTCTGCCAAAAAGTTATATACAAGTTATACTAACATCTGCCAGGAATGGAAAAGTTACAAAAGTCCATGACTGTTTATGTTAAATCGCTCTCGAAACGAAATGAAGGAGATGACAAAGAAAAGATGTTACCAGGCGCGTTTATGGGTCAGACCATGATACATCATGGAGAGGATTTTGAACCGGACTCCGAATTTGGAAACTGTCTTATTGGTAGGTAGATTTCGAAGGTATTAAGAAAATAGCTAATAGAATTACAGCTATGGGTAGAGCAAATGAAAGAATTTCGCGACAACAGGATACATATGTTGTGGAAGCCACCTCCACATGGTTGGAATCTTTGGAGAGATCTTTAGCTCAGATGAAGGAATATCAGGTTTGTATAAATTCCCGCTGTCTCAATGGGTGATGGCTAATTTGTAAAGTCTGCCAGAAAGAAGCTCGAACAAAGACGATTAGCTTACGATGCCTCCCTTTCAAAGATGCAGAAGGCGAAGAGAGAAGATTTCAGGGTCGAGGAAGAACTTAGATCACAAAAGGCAAAATATGAAGAATCCAGTGAGGACGTTTACAGACGAATGCAGGATATCAAAGAGGCAGAGGCGGATAGTGTTCAAGATTTGGGAGCGTTTTTGGAGGCCGAGCTTGAATATTATGACCGTTGCCGTGAAGAACTTTTGAAATTGAAGAGGGAATGGCCTGCTGCGTAAGTTATTGTTGATATACGCGATAATTCCCGAGCTGACATGATATTAGACGCGGATCGGCGGTACAGCAGCCACGTCAGCCTAGACGCCCCGAAGGACGACCTCGTTCAAACACAGCTCATTCATACAGTGAGAGATATTCCACGTATGAAGAACCTGCCTCAGAGCTAGAGCCTCCACGTCCATCTATCCGATCTAACACTCCTCGTGTCAACACAACTCGAGTGGCATCAACCTCTGGACTTGGTAGAATGGAGGAATATTCCCCTCCAAGTTCCCCACAACGTCCATCGATTGGTCGATCTTCCACATTCCAAGGCCCGACGACTCATTACCGTGAATCTCAAACTTCAAATCGTCTAAATTCAATCCCCTCTGCATCAGACGCTGGTTCTTTACGCGTAAATCTTCGCCCAACTGCTCGTACCAGTATTACCTCCGGGGATGTGTTCAATGATCCATCTGATGATTCGACTCTTAATAGTAATAGTCCAGATAGATCATACGGTGCGCGTTCTGTTAGTCCAGCTACCAGTCATGGTAGCAGGGGAAGTCGATCGGCTAGTATATCGGCAGCAAATGCAAGAAGGGCACCACCTCCACCTCCTAGCAGAACCAAGAAACCAGCTCCTCCTCCACCAGTGAAGAGAGCAGAAATTAGTTCTGTTAGTGTTAATGGTCGTTACTAAAGGATTCCCTTTCTTTTGTTTGAGCGGTTTTCCTAGCGATAGTACATATAACTAAATTCATCGCCCATATTTCGGACGATTACGTTCTCTACTTTATTGCACATACAAACAATTTTTTTCGTTTCGTTTCCTTTTGTTTCTTTGCGCGTCTGATCCAGGGTCAGGAGGAAGGCCATTCATAAAGTTGGGGTCAAAGTTTAGGAAGTAAATAATACCATGGTAGTTCAGGGTTATTCAAATTGATTACGGTCTTCTTTTTTCTGGTTTCTTTTGGTGAATAGGGCTAGTTTATTTTGTTTGAAGGAAGAAAGTGCCTTTAACTTGTTAATTATTGATTGTGGTAGGAGAATTTACGGAGATGTGAAATTGGGTATGTGGAATTGACATGCCTGAGGTATTCATACACGTACAAAGCAAGATAGAAAAATTGGAGGTGTGTGGGTTAAATTAGGTGGATGAGGAGATGGCGAAAAGACGGTACTTAGCTAGATGTTGTAGTTTATGGATCGGATCGATTTTTTTATCATTTTTCTTGGTTACTTGTTTTTTTCTTTTTTGGCGATTTGGGGTTTGGGATTCGCGATGTGTTGTGCTGTGATGTGATATAATGTGGTTTTGAGTGTGATGAGATGTGATGAGATGAGATTATTTGAGTAGGTACTGACTGGTTGGTGTGCTGGGTGATTTGTTGTCGTGTTTTATTTTGAGGTTTGTTTTTGGGCTTTGAGGTAAGAATGATTGAGATTGATATAGAGGGTTTTGTAGAGATTTGGTGGAGATGAGGGATGGGACATGGAGGAGTAGAGATTTAGGTTTGGGGATTGGGGGAGGGTGTATGTGGATTTTTGGATTTTTGCGTTTTTGGGTTTTGGGATATTGGTGGTTTGGGATATTGGGGGGATATTTGAGATGTGGTTGGGGGCTAGGTAGTACTTTGTATTTGGTTGAGTAGGTATAGATGAAGAGGATATGGAGTGGATGTAGGAGTGGAGATGAGGAATGGAGATAGAAATCTTGGTAGTGGACACGCTCCTGGTTGAGAGTTTGGTTTTCTTATACTTTATTTATTTATTTGTTTACTTGAATAGCTAGTTAGTTGGTTGGGTTTTTAGGGGTTCTTAGGGGATGGGGAGGGGTGGGGAAGTGGAAGTGGAAGTGAGATTGTGTGAGATTTTGTTTTTTCAGGTGAGAAAGTGGTGGGAAGGGGATGTTATTGAGATGGTTTATTGATGGGGGTTCTGCGAGTGTAAGTGGGAGGGGAGGTGGGGTGGAGGTACGGTGTAGAGGTGCAGAGGTATGGGGTATGGAGGTTTGGTGAGACTGAGGGTGGAAGGGTAGGGTATAATTCGGAGCGGATGCGTATATTGAGTGTAGAACTTGAGGGTTTGGGTGTGTTTCTGAATTTGTTTTGCTCCCGGTATTTTTAGCCTAGGAATCCTCTGATATTAGTCGTATCTTGTAAGATATAGAGAGGAGATGTGGATCTGTGGTGCTCTTTTGTTATTTGTATCGTGCTTTCGAAAGAGAAGGAGCAGACGAGGATGGCAATATGGGGGATCTTTTCCTTTTTCTCTCCTTTCTTTTCTCTTCCTTTTTGAAGCCGCGATGCTGGTATGGGTCATTCGTTCATTGTTCTCATTTTGCATAAGATGTGGTGGTTTTGCTGTATAAGGAGACTCAGAGTATGCTTCGGTTTTATATGCGTCATGCGAAATAGATAATTGCAGACCGGGCGGCTTTTGGAAGAATAGTCATCGTCCCTTAGTTTGAAGCCCATTTTTGAGGGATTTGGTTATTCATACTAGGTGTGTATTATTTTGATTATTCTATAAGCGATCTGCTTTTTCAAAAGTCATGAATGATAGTTAGTATATTTCGAGACATTTTTGAAGGATCCTGATTTTTCATGTGGTTCATTCAGATCTACTGCTAGCTATGTTTTTTTTTTTTTTTCAAATAGTCATAATCCTCAGTTCTGGAGTCAGTTCTCAGAAATCTACCTATTCATACCGTACTTGTCATTTCTCACACCACTTATATTTTTGGCAATCATAAATATTCATATTGAAGTAGATTCATAAATATCATGAGCAATTGAATACACACTCATCTATATTTTCGGCAAAGACTATATGAATAGGACGTCGAAAATGATATTCTTTTGAATCATCATAATCTATAAAAATGTGCTTAAAAGAGTTGAAGTTCCCGCTCTGCTTTCTTTTCTTTTCCTTTCTTTCCAAACTTATGTTCTACGAAGACATTTTCTATGATATTTGATATTCGATACCTTACATTCGATACTTACATTTGACATCTCCATCTCGATTTCGATAACGCTTTCAATAACTTTAATAACGCTTTACATCTTATTCACTCTTCTCGCAATCACGCCGAAACGAGAAAGTCACTTGCAGGTTGTTCATTATGCGAAAGACTTGGACCACTGAGGCAACTCGTTTATGCATATGGCTTGCCCTAGGCGTGCGTGAATATGAAATGAAACAAATACGAGAAAATACGAAAGAAAGCAACAAGAAGTGGGAACTAACCTATAGTAATTACGGAAATACCATTTCAGGCCTCTGGTTTCTTGAGTCGGACATATATGAGTCCGTTGCAGATTTTATGAGCGTTTTGGACGAAAAAATATCCTTCGACCCTAATAGAGAATTCAATGCCTCCAAAATTGCAAGCTGTCTTTATAAATTTAATCATCACTGGCAAGTACTTGTGGTGGTCCCACAAGAACCAGAAATCGACCTGGGCGACATCTTACCAGGAGAGTTCAGTGAATTCGGTTTCTCAGCGGTTCTCGAAGCAACCATGCGTCTTATGCCTGGTACCAAGAATGATACTCCATTGTGGTGGGAAATTATCCAGAAGAAATGGGTGTTTATTTTCCAGAAATATTTAAAAAACCAGCTCCGAGTACGGCTCATTCCATTCCGCAATCCTATTACGAGGAAGAGGTTCCACTTCATTCGCCTGATCAAAACCCTAACACTCTCGTTTACAATTCCAACTTAGAGGGGCTTAATTCACATCAACTGCCTCCACAATCTTATTCAGGAGGAGGAGGGGCTCTGCTTCATTCGCCTGACCAAAACCCTGGCCCATCCACTTACACTTCCAACCCTTACTTCTCCGCTTACACTTCCAATGTAGGGGCATTCGATCCCCATCAACTACCTTTACAATCTTATCCAGGAGGAGAAGGAATTCCAATTCAGGAGAATTCGGTCAACATCAATTTCCTTCACAACCTAATTCAGGGGAATACGATCAATATCAATTTCCTTCACAGTCTAATTCAGGGGAATTCGGTCAACATCAATTTGCTTCACAGCCTAATTCCGGAGGAGAACATACATCTGGGTTCTTTTCATCTACCACCGGATCCCTGAGGCCAGAATCCATCTCAGGGTTATCAATAGGGCGGTATCTGAGGCTCATCCACTGTTGTCAATATGCCATCTTGCATTCCGCTCAATATTCGCAAGATCAGAGGAATCTCGGGTCTCAACACTCAATATTCGTGTTCCCTCGCCCAGTGCATTTCTTAATTTCTTTATGATGGTTTTATGGAATAAATGAAAAGTTAGAAAATCCTTGAGTGGTACAGGAATCTGCTCTTTTTTTCTTCTTTTTTTTCCTGTTTCTTGTGTTTCGATGTTTTTTGATTGGATTGAATTTGTGTCTAAAGCGGGGGAGAATCTCAGGGGTGTATGGAAAAGTCAAAGTGGTAGAGGCGATGAGGACCGAGGAGCGATGGAAAATGGGGAAGTTCTTGAGATTTTGTGGTTACTAGGCATAAATTCATATCCATTTATCGTTCAACAAAATGCATTTCCTCGGAAATACTCATCGTTGTGATGTATGTGATGATATCTTGACGGTTTGGTTGAATTGCCTGATTTGTTGATGGAATGGTGTGACTTGATTGTTAGTAGGAGTCGAAATAATATGAGGGGTACCTTAAGTGTCATTCATACGTTCTCTTTAGAGTTAATCTGTAATTTCTCCTAGGGCTGATTTTCTTATGATAATCATAAGTCATCAAGTTCAAGCTGGCTTGGTGTTCTTCCTATGATATTTACTTGTATAGTCGCAAATACTCAGTTAAGAGTCAACATGGTTTTGCTTCTTGATATTACACATACTTCTCACTGTTTCTGTTAATTCATATTTTGAGGGTATTCGGGATGATTCGCGATTTTCGCACACATCATCAGTTTAATGATATTCACTTTTTGAACATTCACGAACCTCAATTCTGGAGTCATTTCAAAGTGTATTTTGTCGATTACACTTATAATTTCATGTTTCCCAGGCCATCCTTTCTAACTACATTCATGACTCTGTAGTTCGGGGTGAGTGTGTATCCAGTTCATCTATCTACAGTCATTGATTCTCATTTTGGAGTCAGTTGGTGTTTATTCTCGCACGTCATTCCTTATAATTCTAGTCATAATTCTCTATATTGGAGTCAAAATGTACTCATCATACTTATTTACTGTCAATAATCCTTATCATACCTTCAGTTTCTACTCATTCTCTCCATGAACAGTCAGAACCCCGTGTTTTAGAGCATATTCATACCTTAATACTCGAAATAATCATGAATAATCGTGCTTTGGCCTCGAAGACATGATTCAATTTTTGACTTCAAATGTGCTTAAAAGAGCCGCGACCCCCCCCCCCCCCCCCCTCTCTCTGGTCTACCTTCTTTTTCCTTTTGTTCTACATCTACAACAACATCTATTACATCTCCATAACTTGGAGTTTCGATACAGATTTTACATAGCCGACACAGTTTAACATCATGCACTCTACCATCAGAAGCATTCCACCCTCGACTCCCAATAAGATCTTACAAATACTTGATGCTGCACCTCAAACCCTACATCAACCACACCCATTGCTACCATACAAATATCATCATACTCCATCATCAATCACTTTCCACGCCCCACTTCAATACTAAAACACAACGCCTCTTACTCTGAGCTACCGAAACTCATTTCTACAAGACCATCCACAAATTCTTCAAACTTTCGACGTTGAATGAACCTAATATCCATAACCAACAACAACGAAGAAAACGAAAGTATCGCTTATTCAGAGCTCCGTTCTTCGTCAACATCCACTCATTTACCTTCTCAATACTTCAGCCTCTAACTACTCCAAAGGCTCAGGCTCTTGAAGTACGTCTTAATTACCATCATGGACGCTACTCCAATGTACTGGGACGATGACTTGGAAGTATTAGTGACCTTCCTTGCATATGGCTTACAAAAATTTGATCCTGTAGCCCAATCTGGAATGTACAAGCCGAATGCATGAACATTTATAGTAGGCTTGATGAATGCACTAGTTATAAGCGGGTCCAAAGGCATCGATAAGTTCCGAGCGCAAAGCGTGAAGTGGAGCTTAGAGACTGAAAAGTTTCGTGCGAAGATTAGGCTAGATGCGCCACGACCAGCCATGCCGAATGAATCCTGGCTTCCCAAAAATATCTTGAACATCATATTGGGACATTCGGCGCTAGATCCATACCAGTGGGGAGGGATTACAGTGAGAGGTATTGTGGAAGCCATTAGAGAATTACAAAGGCAATATCCTCGTGAGGGTATACAGTTACCAGGCTGTAGAGAACCTTGGAGTGAAGAGGACGGCGAAATACTTACAAAATATAACCAAGGAAAATTTTGGGAACATGGTAATTTTCGCGAAGTTGAAGCACAAGATGCAAGAAAACTAGCAGAAAGTCAGCGACAAGCTAGTAACTCTGAAGGCATCTCGTATTCTGCGAGAACCTATCAAGAGGGAGTTTACAATACTGGAACCCAACAGCAAGGGACCTATGAAAGTGGAGCTTACAATGCTGGAATTCAGCATCCGGGAGCTTATGCACAGGGAGCCTACAACACTGGAATCCAGCAGCCAGGCACTTATGAAAGCGGAGTCTACAATACTGGAGTCCAGCCAGGGACCTATGAAAGCTGCCCCTACAGTGCTGGGGTTCAGCATCCGCAAACCTATAATACTGGAACCCAGCAGCAAGGAACCTACAATACTGAAAACCAGCAGTCAGGAACCTACGGAGGGGGAGCCTACAATGCTGGAGCTCAGCATCCGGGAACTTACAATACTGGAGACCGGTATTGGGGGACCTAGGCAGAGGGACTCAACGCAGTGGAAGGGTCAAGAAATTAGTCGAAGTGATTATTCCGCTGCTGATCAGACATCCCAATTCTCGTCTCCTAGCGTTCTTCTGCAGTTTCCAACTGTCTCAATGCATTTCACACTCTCTGTGGAGTTTTAACATTGATTGTATGGCAAAGAAAATAAACTGGAGGTGTGGTTTAAACTTTAGAGTCTGGCGTTTTTAACAAAAAATGTGTTTCTTATGAGATAGCAATGGGCTATTCTGCTCATGTCTAGGGAGAAGGTGTTTTCTAGTTTTTCAACTGTGACATACTGCTAGTCGGTACTACTCTCAGAAATGTTTTATTGTGGTTGTTAATAAGCTGTGCCGGCCATAGCGAGAGAACAGGAAATTTACAGTTTTAAGAATTTTAGCATTCGAGGTTTAGGGAAATACCAAAAAGAAATCGTTGTCTTTTTACAAATAACTGACTTAAAGTGACATCCCCTTTTTCACGCCAAGATGTTTTGAAGATGTGGATTCTTCATAAAAGAACTAGGTGAAATTCTTGAGGCAAGTAGAAAATTCCTAGGCCTTGCCCGTGACTCTTTCCTTTTTCATTTGGTGTTGCGACTTCCGTTTAATCAAAATCTTTCCCTTTCTACTTTCCTGGGACTTGATATTTATGGAGATGATATATAGTGGAACTTTTAACACTTGAATATAACACTTCTGCTCATACATCTGTTATTCAACTAAGTCTAGCATATTCTTTTTAAAACATTATGAGGACAAGTGTTCCTTGGAGTGAAAAAGAAAAAGAGTTGTGTAGTTGGCTGATTGCGATGTTGATGTTAGGAGGACTTGAGTATTTAAGTGGTAAAGGTCGGATGGAAATATCAACATTGATGACAGAAATTCATCTCTCCGCCGGAATATATGAGAATTCTCACAGAATTCACAGTGCTAACTCGATAAGGAACCATAAAAACAAGTTTTTTAAGCCAGAATTTGAATTCCCAGGGGCGTCTATGCCAACAAGGCCTGACTGGCTTCCGATAGAGTTCCAATCGCTCGGAAACGACGGTTTCACCTGTGAAGATATTGAGAGATGTGTCAATTTTTTGCGTGATGCGTCGAATGCTGACGGGCCGTCGCAAGTTGAAGCAAATGCAAAGAGTAATTTGGACGTTGAAAAGTCTCCTCAGATTACGGAATCTACTTCTCCTCACCGAGCCGATGGGCCGACCCAGAAATCACAAGATACAACAAACCAACGAAGGAAGCCATCTAAGTCGTCACCATACGCCCGAACATCAAGTAATAGTGGTGTCGCCTTTGATTCCGCCCCGCCGGCTTCAGCCGCTGGGATTAAAAATCCGTTCAAGGGGGACCCTTCAACAATTTGTCTTCCGCCGTTAAGACAATTCGTGGATCAACATTCATCTTCCGTCGCATCCACAGGCTTGAGCCATACGTACATGAGCGACTACAGCAATCATGCCCAGCAGCCCCAGAGCACTTTTGAAAATAAAGAAACTGCTGCTCCAAATATCATACAGGAAAAAGCTGAAGGTGCTCTCGGAGACATAAACAGCAGTGTTTCTAAGGAAAACCCATCTTCCAGAATACCATCCCCGCCACCATCAAACTCCCAGAAAGTTGCACAGGATTAAAATCCTGCGACACAAGCGTACGGCTTCCAACCCGCCAATCCTTCAAATTCTTCTGGCGCAAGTCCGTCGTACACAAGCAGCTCTGATACTCTTCAAAATTTGACTTGCGCTTCCATCGAACAGTCCATCAATGCTCAGAACATTGCAAACAACTCTCCTTTAGCAACCAATGTTCTTCAAGCGAGTCCGAATTTTGCGGAATTAGGCAGCGAAAAATGCGTTTTAACTTCACCGTACAAACATCAAACATAATTCCTCCGGTGGACTACAATCTGGCTGGCGGGGATAGTTGATTCTTCAACTTTGTGTCGAAAAATGAGTACCTATCTTTTGAAATGCAGCGACTTTGAACTCCTATTAAAAGCATATCCAATATTGGATGGTTCGGGTTTGGGAACGGAAATTATTAGCGCTGTGAAAATTATATTACAATACTAGATGCCGTCCTCATCTTTGATACTATGTGAAATCATATGCAGTACTAGGCCGCTCGAAGCTTTAGAAGATTTCGGACCTCTCTTGGCCGTATCGCCTGATCGAAAATTTCCTCCATAGCGGCAAGCTTTTTATCTCGCTTGGATGATTTGTAAAAGGTCCAAAGTCGCTTGGGACGGCCTTTTCGTATTCATGTTGGTATTATTCTTGCTTTGGGCTGAAGTGTCTCTTTTCTGAGGACCAAGAGTTTTTGCAGTTGCACCTGCATCCATCATGCCGTAGAGGGGAGGGGCAAAGCCTGTAACACGGCCTGCATCGTAGTCTGCGCAATATACTGGGTGAGATACTATTTCGTTCGCTTGTTGCATTGCGATGAAGTCGGCAAGGGCGGTTGGAGTAGTCTCCACGTGGAGGACACATTAATGGTAACTGCTTCTGATCAAATGCTGGTACTAGCTTCAGCACCACCGATAACTACAAAGACTAGTACGCCGCTGATTTTTCTTGATTTTCCACCTGAACTATGGGTTGATGGAAAGAGAATGTATGGAGTTGAAGTCACGTGAAATTGAACTTCATTCCAGCCAACTTTGGAGGAGGATATGTGTAAAGCACGAGACGATGATGGCTTTGATGTAAGTTTGGTGGAGATATGGATACCTCAGCAAGATGCTAATGCTTTAGATCTTGTTGATGCATTGGCATCAAGGGAGAAGCTCGCATTAATAAGGCCAGGACAAGTAGGCAAGTATGAGTATATCATACTTCCCCTGCCTCTGCTATTTTATTGCATCGTGCTGCCATCGAAAATGCCATTTTGTTAAGTAGTTATGTATATCGGGTTGATATAAAGACAAATGCATTATCCATAATGCATGCCTATATATGTATGGATGGTGGCTCTCAGCATTAAGTTGTTTGCTGCTGCTCCGAAGATATTGATATCTCCACTTTTATTATTAATAAGCAACTTAGAATTAACCTAAATGAAAGCTCTTCATGTACCCCTCGCGTTCTTTCCCTTGTCTAATCTTTTAATCTTCTGTTCAAGCAAAAGATATCTCAATTCATTAATCCTTTGCACGGAGTACACGGAGTTAGGTTACATCTATCCATTTGGCTAGTGCTTCCCAATCGCGCGAAATAATTATAATACGGGCCAACAACTTTCGGGGATTTCGGGGAGGCGCGCATAGATCAAACGAACCCTTTGTGTAGCGAGCATGACTTCATCACTCGTGACCTATGGTGCTAAGATGTGCTGCAATTTAAAAGGCTAATTTATCATATCAAATGCTCTTCGCGATTTGATGTCGATGAAAAAACTAACATCTTCGTCGGCGCAATGTTGTGCGATGCGGTATCAATTCTCAAAAGGGCGAGCGGCTCAATGCTACGAGAAATGCCGAAGAAGCTATGCACGGCAAGTTACCTATGGCAAGGTTAGGCTTAGGGAATGTCAAGAGTGGATGAATTTGAATCACACTACCGGATTGCCTACCTCAAATCCGTGATGTTACTTCACTATTTTGCCGAGGCAAGCCTGGATAAAGAGCGAATGCAATTTTGGAGTCTGATTGCTGCTCTCAGAGTATTTGGGAAACACATCTCGGCAGTACATGAGATGTAAAATAACATTCGCTCTGTCGCGATTTCCCAGCTCTGCGACATATGGGGGATTTTATTTCCAGTCTTTAAATCTACTCGCTCTCATTTCACGCATCTGATTTCATTCACTGTCCGCCACTTTGGTTTCAATCTGCTTGAGCCTTTGGAGACTGCAGTATTTATCCAGCCGGTATCTGGGGTAGTCTCCACATATCCCCAGATATCTCTTGTAGCCAAGACGTCACTACCCCTGTGGTACAGCAGTATCAAATTTGTTCCGCAGGCTTTTTATCCCACGAATCGCTAAGCGCACCTTAAATCACGGGCCATTAAACTTTACTTTTTTGCCCAATATATATTAGACTTGTTGTTTGATCGTCGTGAGGATCCCTTTCCACGCACATCATTACTTCATTCGCTAAACGTGTTCCCCTATTCTGGAAGGTTGAATGCGCGGATGCTTTCATATGCATGTTCTTTTCTGCCCCTGTTGTCTCTACCACTTTTTCTATATAAGCGCATCAATGTTGAACAAGATGTGTTGCTGCCAAGAGCGGCTTCGAGGTACCCTGTTCAATTGATATGGGCTTGGCAAGAGATCACTCACCATCCTAAAGGTTCTCTTCAAGCAGAAAATAGATTTAGGATGCATGTATATGTGCTAAATATGTTCTTCCTGTTTTCCTTCAGTCCATCAAATGCCATGCCCTTTTCCATTCCGCTAATTCCCAAAATCAAATACCTAAGAATCTAAAAATTACGAGCTCAGAATGCATTTTAACCTTCAAGCGATTCTGCTTTCCGTGTCGTTGTTCGTGCCATCACTTGTTTCTGCCCAGCTAGCTTCCGGTTATCCTATAGGCCCTCTTACTTCTTCAGATTCGAAATGGGCGAAGAAGGTCTGTGATGTCACCAAGTATGGCGCAGTAGCCGATGGAAAGACAGATTTAGGTACTCCTCTTCTTGCAGCGTTTAACGCCTGTGCGAGTGGTGGTGTCGGTATGTTGATAGGCCTATGTTTGCTCTTGTATAATACTGAAGTATGAGTTAGTGAACATACCTCTTGGTAACTATGCTATGTCTACATGGGTAACGCTATCTGGCGGCAAGGCATGGGCTATAAACCTCGAGGGTGTCATATTCAGAACGGGGTGAGCTCTCTCGTAACATTGCATCTATTTCAATTTTCTGAGAACTTGGTTGCAGCACTGCAGGCGGACACATGATTGTCAGTAAGTTTAATCGCCAGTCATCCATACTTGTGGCATTTCCTAATCTCAACCTTAGTCGAAAACTCGACCGACTTCGAACTCTACAGTAGCAGGTCAAGCGGTGCCATTCAAGGTTATGGATACGTGTTTCACGCTCAGGGGACTTATGGGTAAGACAACATGACATATATGCTCTTCGAGAATATTGTTGACACTTAGGGAAGCCCTCGTCTTATTCGGCTCATCAATGTAGTCAGTTTTGCTATCCATGATATTGCTCTTGTCGATTGTAGGTTACCTTCAAATCTTTCTGCATACGATCGAATCCCAAAATACTCAACTCAGTCCCATGCATTAAAGACATTGTACCCAATAAAATCCTCCCAATACTTCTCCCCATTTGCATCTTTTATAACTGCTGAACATTTCATTAGCTCCAGCATTCCACCTCATTCTCGACACGGTACAAAATGGCGAAGTATACAATATGATCATCCGTGGTGGAAACGAGGGTGGATTAGACGGCATCGATGTTTGGGGTTTCAACGTCCATATTCATGATGTTGAGGTTACTAATAAGGACGAATGCGTTACTGTCAAGGTATGTTTTCTAGCCCTTACAATCCTCATCTGTAAAGTCTACTTCATCTACCAGCCTAGATCATTGCATCTCTTGATTGCCTAAAACCATTATTTACTACATGAAATTAACAGAACTTAGAATCCATCCAACCACATGCTCATCGAGAATATCCATTGTAATGTAAGTGGAGGATGTGCAATAGGTAGTCTGGGGTCGGATACTGCCATTTCGAAGATTACTTACAACAATATTTACACCTGGCAATCGAATCAGATGTTTATGATCAAGAGTAACGGTGGATCAGGTATGCATTCTGTCACTCACCATCATAATGCCATCACACTCTAATAAATTCCTCCAGGATCGGTATCCGATAGCGTATTCTCAAATTTCATAGGCCACAGCAACGCATACTCTCTCGATATTGACTCGTATTGGAAATCAACACCAGCAGACGGCAATGGTGTTTTATATACAGGTCTGACTTTCTCGAATTGGAAAGGAACCTGTGCAAATGGTGCTGCTAGAGCACCTATCCAAATTATTTGTCCAACAGGACAGCCTTGCGCGGGCTTGAGCATTACAAATTTTGCCATGTGGACAGATACAGGTAGTTACGAGATATATAAATGTGAAAATGCTTGGGGTGATGGAGGGTGCTTGGTTCACGGATCAGCGCATACAGCTTGTGAGTTTGCATGATGTTTTGATGTTATCATTTGCTAATAAATGCTATGTTAGATGCCATCGTGACACAAACAGTATCTTCAGCTCCTTCCGGCTACTCGGCTGCAAAAATGCCAAATGACCTCGCTGCTGGGTATGCGCTCACGGCTAGTATTCCTATTCCTACGATTCCCACCACTTTCTTCCCTGGACAAGTTCCGGCAACGAAGAGAGCGTACCCATAGTATTGGAGTGGAAAAGTGCCAAAAATGCATAATCATATAAACATCAGAAGTGTAAATAGTTGCTGAAAGAAAAATGATTGAAGAATTTTACTTTGCCCAATTCCTTTATCCTCAGGCATGTTGATGCTTCCATTTGATGATATAGTATTACCAAAGAATATCTGGAAATGTCCGTCTAGAAATAGCAACCGTATCGCGCATTTTTCGTGATAGAAATTTCATATTTCGTTCAACATGCGACTTTCAATGTTTTGACCATAACTCCAATCGCCATGACTCCATTATTTCTCGCAGTGCTTGCGTTATTTATGCAATGTTATCAACCTCCATTCCCTGGTTCTCCGCATTTGCTGCTGTCTCTGAGGTCTCTGGAGCATCTGAATTATACTTAGCATCAAAGCCCTCATCCCAATTGTGAATCAATAGTACTGACCAGTCATTTTGACTTCTCCTTCTTTCATGGCCTGCTTCAATGCTCTTTGACGTGCACAGTTTTGCGCCTTCTGCAACTTTCGAGCTTTCTTTCCGGATACAGGTGCTAAAGGTCCACTGGTAGGGAAGAGAACAGTACTGGCTCTGGTACCTCTTGGATTCTTAGTAATTTTGTTGATAGCATTCTTGCGTTGAGTCTTGGCTCGGTTTGCGATCTTGCGCTTCTTTTGGGGAACGTTGGGATTGCTTTTGGATGCCATTTTTTTGTACTTTGCGATTTTCTAAATGGTGGACTGGGCTGAAGGATGAAGTTCTTTATTTAGTATGGAGAATTGGGATAGGAAAATAATTATTCTGGAAAGCTCGGACTTGTTGCAGGATTAGGAATGGATTAATACTTTCACCGAATCCGATGCTTGCAGCTGCAGCTGCGCCACAAGTCAAAGCCAAGTTTACTACCTGAGTTCCCGAATTCATCATCATTGTCATTAGTTTTCCTGAATATATTCACATTCACATTTAAACTAATATTGCTGATACACCACCTTCTTTCTTTACTACGTGTGAAAATCCAAAGTTCTTTCGAATCGCGAATACTTATTTTATCTGTTTACTACTTGCAGTCCAATTTTACAAATACCCAAACATTATTGTCTTGTTTATTTGAATAATCCATCATCATGTCGTGGGCAGGTAAGGGGAATACATTTGCAAACAATAAGATCATGAAGAGGACTGAACTAATTATAACTATCAAAAGGCTTTAAGAAAAATGTCAACCGGGCTACCACTCAGGTTATGATGAAGACTGGTAAGTGAACAATCTTGAGAAAGGTGAACAAGTTTGAGGAACTTTCGGGGGATTCGGGTGTCGACATCATAGGAATATGATGTTATCCCAAGTTCCTTGCGATGTATTGGATTGTTCATCTTCAGGCAGCAGGCTAATCTTATTTCAAGGCCATGTTGAGAAGACGAATGATCGAGATTATGAAGTTGAGGAAAGGTTAGTTTCAACTTCTTTACACAACTGTAGCAATGGTCGAATACGGCGCCACGGTGGAAAAGAAGAACAATGCAATAAAATCGCTATTGGATGAGCTTTATGCGCGCGATCTGGAGCTGCGAATAAATTGGGAGAATGCGAGCTATTCCAGCGACTCAGAATCCGAAAGCGAAGAACAGTCAGATTATCAGAAGAATTTCGAAGATGGAGAAGAGGCCGTACTCGAGAACCAAATTTCATCGCCCTCTCCCTTTGACTGCATCCACACTATCTCTCTCTTCTCTCGGCTACCATCCATCAAGTCCATATTTGCACTCTGTCGCAACGCAGTCCGATATTTCGAGCGATTACCTTCCATCCACTCCGTCCTCACTTTCAAGATCGACCTTTTCGGGATCAGAATCAGAATCAGAAGGCCTTGAATGGGATTGTTATGTTACAATGTTTACGGCAGCTAGAACGGAGGAGCGAGAGAGAATTGTTGTTGACCAAGTTTCTAGACGTTATCGCACTATGGAAGCCGCTTCATTGAGATTACAAAAGGAGTCGAAAGGCTACTTGGATTCATTGCGAGGTAGGCGGAGTCATTGGTATTTTTATCGAAGGTGGACTAACAACAAATGCAGCAATGACCGCTTCACAAATGCGCATTGCTGAGACCATTGATGCTTTCTATGGTGATGCCGGTGCGAAAGATGGTGTTAGTCGTAGTTACAAGCAAGCTGTAGAGGATCTCGATGCCGAGACAATCAAAGCTCTGGATGGTCCATATCGGTAAGAATTTTAGAGTTCCCAGCGCAAAATGGATAAGGCTAACTTCATTAGTACTACCGTTTTGGAGCCCATCTCTAGATTCTGTGCCTACTTCCCTGATATTAATGAATGTATGCATACTTAACTGACCCATTTTGATTCCTGCTAAACAGTGTTCAGGTATCAAGAAGCGTAACCATAAGCTTCTAGATTATGATGCCATGCGCGCAAAAGTCAAGAAGCTCGTTGAGAAGCCAGATAAGGATGTTACCAAACTTCCTCGCGCTGAAAAGGAGACCGAGATGGCTAAGGCGGCTTACGAGCAACTTAATGATCAACTCTTCAACGAACTTCCCCAACTTATCGACCTTCGTGTTCCTTACCTTGACCCCAGTTTCGAAGCTTTAGTTAAGATCCAACTTCGCTTCTGTGCTGAAGCATATTCTAGAATGGCACAAGTACAGCAATATTTGGATGCTGATACAAGAGAACAATATGCGCAAGGTCATCTTGATAGCAGGGTTGAACAAGTTTTGCAAGAAATACGCGAATTAAGCATTAGTGGAACAGTTTGAGTAGTGGGTACTTCATGAGACTTGATATCAGGAATGCTATCTGCATGGTAGTTCATGAAGATATGAATGGTGTTACATGGATAAGAGTTAGGGTTTTAAATGCCAAACGTTGTCAATTGACTTCGATACCAAAGGAAGGCGTTTGGGAAAGTTGTATACCATTGCCAGACCTAATTATAAAGGACTGAACATGTATTCATCTAGGATTTTTTTTATAGAAACTATAATTCTATCTTGCTGTTTGCGAGATTATAGCCACTAATTTGGGTCATCTGTATGTTGCCTATGATATGATATTTGACGCGCAATAGCGTCATAAAGGTTTGGCTAGATGTCAAGGAACGACTCGTCAAATAGAATAGCTATTGGCAGTGTGGCAAGCTATCATTTCATGAAATATCACCTCATGACAATTGAAGTATGTTGCGTGAATTCATTTTACAAATACCCTATTCTCGATATCGACGTTTAGTTTGCTCCTTCTCAGACATATATATGTGTGTGTGTGCAAACATGCATCCACCACTCCTCTTCCAAAAGATTTCGCAAAACTACTTCCATTCAATCTCAACTATTAATACCTAATATTAACAAAAGTTGGACTGTAATTGTAGATTTAGGTAGGTAAGATTACCTAGGATTAGGATTAGATGGAAGGAGTGAGGAGGGAGAGTGAGAGAGGGGGAGAGAGAGATAAGATGGTAATCTTATAATATCGATGTGAGGATAGGTACCTTGGGTTGGGGATTAGATCATATTATATCTTGTTTTATTTTTATTTTTTCGGATTCTGTTAATGTAAGGTTAACACTTTATCATTTTCCTCTCTTCTAACTATAACAAGTATTATAGGTCATCAAAGTAAAGTATATTCTATTATTGAAAAGAAGAAACTCGTCACTGAAAATTATTATCCTGTTAGGAAAGGGATGAGATGAAATATGATGAGGTGAGATGAGATTTGTTAAGTAAGGTTAATTTATCAATGATGTTTAAGGTATAGAAGGTATTACGAAGTGAGCGATTGGAAGTGAAATAAGGTTACTAGGTAGGTAATTAAATGAAAATATGATCGATGATATAGTTCCAGGGCTAACAAGGCGATGGACGGCTCGGCTTCATACCATGCAGACTACTATTATACTTAAACTTGTATCTATATGCACGCTGATTAATACTGCGTATTCAAGCGGGACATAGTGTACGGAGTAGACGATTCGTTGGATATTAGATGAATGGGGTGGTGAAAGGGATGAATTGGTGATATGTATGTGACTTATCATGGGCTTGCGAATTCGTATACTGTGGTTTTATATACTATATGCGAATTCTTTAGATGCTTCATAGACAGGGAAAGATGAAACTGAATGGTGAATATATCATAACAGTTGAAATGAGGGTTTGAATTAATTACAACTATAATTTGGCTTGTAATCGAGCGGGCGATTGTTCTTAGAACGATCAACTTCGAATGGAAGGAAAAGAAGAAGAATAATAGTAACATAAATAGCAGACCGAAAAGATACTCACCAAAACCTCAATCGACCAATCATTCCAAAGTAAGAATCCCAAATCATTTCATAGCCCTCAAGGGTCAAGACTAATTCTTCTTTTCGTAAAACTTGTATATTTCCAAGGTCGATTTGATATTTGATAGGATATCTATCTATACGCAATGTTAACGTTCGTTAAACGTTGTCGCAACTGTGTAACCGTGACATTCATTACAAGCGCGGCTCAAACACGCGCTTCCTGCAACGACCTATCTACCTACTTCCACTTCCTAGCTTTCAATCTGGGAATCAGAGGGAATTGCTGAAATATTACCTACTAACATATACCCTTGGAGCTAAAATATTAAACGATAGACGATCTAAGATCTTACATATAGTTACCACATTGCAAGCAACTATACGGTTTAAATAAAGCCGATGCATGAGGTCATCTCATCTCGATATCCCAAGCTCTTTATAAGGTAACAGTCACAGTTGAACAATTCCATACACTACAAACTCATCTCCCCAAAATCCTTATAAGTACAATATATCCGTATTTTCCGAACTAAAATCCAAAAATAAACCTACCTCAAGATATCTAACCTTATCTACATGCTCAAATACCTGTATTACAACATACAAAACACCCTTAAACACATACATATACACATAAGACTTACATATATAATATCGATGCCTAAATACCCAGGTACCGTTACACCAATTAGGTACTCATATTCTGTCAGAACCTTATTCGCGCGAGGGAGAGTTATGCATCGGCTTGAAAGTCTTGGAAGTCTTGGATTATTTGGTGGCGTGTTTTTTATGATAGGTCGGATATTTGTATAGGAGCTGAAAAGTTTGGAGGGTGTTGTTGTACAGGATTTAAGGGTTGGGACGATGGGATATAGATAGATGGGATTTTGGACTGTGTGATCCATGTGGTGATGTATAGATAGATGTATATGTTAGAATGGCTAATTATATGAAGCTTTAATCTTGAGATAAAAGATTGAAAGAGCGTAAACCGTACAACCCGTGCAAACAGTCAAAAAGTGCCAAGGTTGGGGGAATCAGTCAAACCTGCGGTCACACCCAAATAACATCAGTCACAGGACATGAATGAAACGAAACCCAGAATGTAGAAGATAGGAAATCAACCACACAATGACACATCTCAAACCTTAAAAATACACTTCCCGCATAAGGATCCAAACAATTTAAACTCGCAAATCAATTCATTGCGAACCCTGAAGTGATCACCAAAAGTGGAAGGGTAAATATGCTTGTCGCTCGTGAGGCTGAAAATGCCATGCCCTTGGCCATCCCACCTTCCCACCTTCCCACCGAATCAGGAGATGGCAGGCACGAAGGGATACTTGTATTTTCACCTGGACTTTCGACCTTTAAATATGAGTTCTGCGTTTACTTTTTCGCTTTCTGTATTTTTTTCTCTCTCTTTCGTGTATTGATATCGATATCGATATTCATATCCATATATTTTAAATTCTAGAGTGATACATACATACATACGACGAGAGACTCCGGATTGATTGAGCAAATCAAGAAGCTTTAATGATGGCTATCGCTGATAAAACTCATGTTCCTGGTGGGAAGACCCCGTTACTTGGTCTTCGTATTGCTCAATTAGTGCTTGCTATTATTATACTTGGTCTTTCGGCTTATGGAGTTTATTGGCTTGTGTTTGATGGAGATGCACTCACATTAGCCTCGGTAAGGCATATTCATTTTCTATCCTTTCAAACTAAAAACTAATATCATATGTTCCTCAGTCCGTTATCTCAATCGTCATCTGTGTCTATGTGATAGTAGCCAACACCGGAGCACCTGCCATATATAACTACTGGGCGGTACTCGGTCTCGATATAATTGCTGTGATACTTTGGGTCGTATCATTCCCTGTCCTTGCATCACAAATTGCAACTGCTGTCACCTACTACGACTACGATGACTATAGTTGTGGTTACTATTATTATTATTCTTGCTCTTATAAGCATAAACGTGGATTAGGTGTCGAAAAGCGTGCAGAGACTACCTGGGAGACTTACAAGGGAATAATGATCGCAACAGCTGCATTGGCGGGTATTCAGTTGTAAGTGTGAAAGTCACTGATTTATGACTTCTTGCTAATTTTATGCAGTGTACTTTTCGCAATTACTCTCATCATTCTCGCCATCAATATTCATCGTCACCGTAATGCTGGAGGTCATTGCGTACCAGGTTCTACAGCTCCTAGACAAAATGAGGTTGAACCAAAAACACAACCCAATACCACGGCGACTGTGGAGCAAAGCCAACCCGAGGTTTATAACCCACCAATCTCTCACACTCACTAAGTGTATTCGCAAGGCTGGTATATTAGGGTGAAGACAAAGGGAAGGATTTGAAGGTACAGGAGACAATGCATTACTGTGGAATATGGAGTCCTGGTTAGAGTGTTCGAGGATACCCGGATGTTTTCTTCGTGTGTATAATGTTATGGACGATTATGAATAATAAGACTGTATGAGAGGAAAGCGCTGAAACTTGTATGCAGCTTTCAATATAATATGGTTCCCATGCCCATCTTTGTACACAAAACCATTCGCGTGAGGTGTACTACTATAGATCGCAAGTTTGAAGGAGCAAGACAATTGATCTGTATCTTTCCTTTCATAATAAACATCTCATTCCCATCTCATAGTAGGACTATGAAGTATCTTGAATCTTCATCATTTACTAGGTGGAAAAACCACGTTTTATCCCCGCACAAAAGAAGCACAAGAAATCTATTCTTAGTCTCCCACGATTCAAAGACGTTATCAACACTAATACCACTAGGTACCTCAATAAATAACCTAACATCATACTACCATTTCCTATCTCTTACTACAGAAAAATGGCATTCGCTAGTATACAGAAAATTTGATATACACCACTTAATTAGTAGATGGAAAATGCAAACGAATGATAAATGGGTAGCTACGATTAGATCGTGACGGACTGCGCCTTAGGGAAGTTCGGTGATGACTCAATCAGTTCTGAATCCTAGATCTAGAATTTAGGTAAGATCTTACCAGTTACCTACTCAAGGCTAAAATGCACCGGTGAATGTATAGTAATAAACTAGAATAGAATCGAAAGTACTAATTTTTTTTTAAAATCTGGTATATAATCATCTTCCCCCTCGATAAAATCCCAAAAGAGTGTGTGTTGGATCAAACTAATAATTTCAAAAAGTTACGATTTTCGGCAGAGAAATAATAGAATTGATTACATTTGAAAGATTCCAGCACCGCTATCGCTAACACATACCACCAAAAGAAAAAGACGAACCCACCCTTGTAAAAATGACGCAGCAAAATCGCGTCCGTTGCGCGCAAAAAAACTCAAGGTTAACCTTACCGGCGACCGAGGAGCCAAAAAAAGATTTAGATAATTATATACTCCTACAAGTACGAGCACAACTACAACCACCACGTCAAACAACACTACAATTTTCAAAACAATCGGGATTACTTACACCACCATCCTCATTATCATCTTCACGCTCCTCATCTCCCACTTCTAAAACATCAACTCGTAAACAACGACGGCAAGCGCTTCTGGCACAATCTCTCGCTCTGGAACTCTCTGCCTCCGTCATCCCTAACTCTAACTCAAACTCCAAAAACAAAAACAAAAACAAAAACAATGACCCCAGCGAAAACCCACCCAACATCCACATAACCCACAATAACCTCTCCAACCTCACCCTCAACCTCACCCTCACAAACCCACCCACCATGCCCCCCTCCACCCGTCTCCTCATCTGCTCCATTGGCAACCCCGCCCCCTACACCAACACACTCCACTCCGCCGGACACACAATCCTCACGCTCCTATCCTCTACGCTCTCGCAACCCAACTTCATCAAATCCCGCAGTCACGGCAACGGTCTCCTATCCCCCGGGCCCATCTACACACTCTGGAAATCGAGCTCCTTGATGAACATATCGGGAACTGGGGTAAATGCCGCCTGGACGACATTTCTACGAGAATCCGCATCTTCCGCTGCTGCGGAATGCAAACTCGTGGTTATTCATGATGAGATGGAACTTGCGCCTGGGAAGATTAATGTTAAGCCCGGGAGTAATAGTCCAAAGGGTCATAATGGGTTGAAGAGTATTCGCGATTCGTTGCGTGGACAGCCGTATACGCGCATTGGGATTGGGATTGGGAGGCCGGAGAGTAGGGATCCCCGGGTTGTGGCGGGGTATGTGTTGAGAAAGATGAGTGCTGAGGAGAAGAGGAAGATTGAGGGGTGTGTTGGGAAGGTGGTGGAGGAGTTGGCAAGGTTGAGTGGAGAGTAGGAAGGGAGGAATATTTTTGGAGTATATTATATGGGACGATTAAGATGGGATGATCGAATTTTATTGGTACAACATTTCATGACATGGGACATTTGGCATTTGGACACAAAATATGGGACGGAATTGGGTTGGTTGCACTGAAGATCTTATCCATTGGATTTTGTACAATTCTTGTAACAAAAGAGACGCCCGCTGATGCATATGATACCCCCAATAGACTAGACAGAAAAAAAGGAAACAGGCAAGCAATCTCCCCGGCGTTTTAATTTACCATTCACAAAATAAATAGACAAATGAAACTAATTAAGCTACTCGAGCCTCATTGTTCTTTCCTAAAGTGCTCGGGCTCTCCGGCGATTCATCATCACTCATCAACCCCTCTAATTCAAACTCTTCCGCATCACGAATCTGCCTTGAATCTGTGTGAGTGTGTCCATTCATACGTGGGATCCTGGCTGGAACTCCTTCCCCATCCTTTGGTGGTACCGCGGGCGCGCTGCTGTTGACTGCATAGATATGAACCAATACGTTGGTTAATAAGAAAATGAGGAAGGCGAAACTGTATAGCACAAGTACGTAGGATACGTGAGTGATTCCTGCATCCGAGATGAGTCTCATTTGTTCCTCGGTAGCTCCCATGAACAAGAAACCTGATGCGTAGAGTAACTGTAATTATTAGCCATATTCATTGGATCCTGAAAAGAAGAGCTTACAAATGGTGGGACATATTGAAAGCTGTTAACATCACCATCCTCAGAGAGTGTAGCCTTGTCTCTCAAGAGAAATCCGATTTCAATAATTCTCGAAAGTCCAGCAGCCATCAAAGTATATCCAAAAACGCTGTGAACCATCGTACTGAGTGGAAGATGTTGTGGGTGACCCGACATAGCCCATCCGGTGATGAGGATGACAAATCCAGGAATAAAATTTCTCTTTGGGGAACCATCTCTCTTTCTGCTCAACCAAATTCCTGCCAAACCAGCAGCCCACCAGATGACTCCCATAGTAGTGTGTTGAATATCATTTGCAACCCAAGCACCACCCCATCTATGTTCGGTGAAAGTGTTGACACAACCCCAAGCTGCAATAACTGCCGAATCGAAGAATTCTTGGGATCGTCCGGTTTTTCTCAACCAAACTTGTCCGACGAGCATGACAATCGTGAGCAGAATACCATAACCGATAAATGCACTGCCCATGATGAAGTGTGCAAGACATTGGCCAAGATGATCATCACGGCAGAAACCCAAAGCTGCAATACCACCGAAAAGCATTTGTACCCAAGCTACGACTGGCATCGCCTTTCCAACAATTCCATGACCATGAACCGCAACTTTTCGAATCTTTCCGTGAAAACCTTTGGTGATGTGAAACTTAAGATAAATGCCGAAAACGACCTGAACGGCAAGCATAAGCATCAGGATATTGGCGAAAGCTGAATGAACGTTCTTTGCAAAAACTCGTCCTCCGTGAAGATGGCCCAAGAAGTATCCCACCACTGCGATAACTGTTCCTAATATTTGGACGGGAACATGCCATCTATTTCGAACAATCTATGACCTTATTAGCATACCGCAATAATTCATTTCACTTTCTGTCCCCTACTCCAAGAACCATTCCGGTCGGAAAGATAATGCCAAAGGCCAACATCTGCAGTAAAATATGAACCCATAATGTCGAATCCTACATCATCGTAATTATTAGCATTCGCTGATTCATCCTCTGATATTTGACGATGAACATACGATAGGTTCTACGCTCATAGCATCTCCATCTTGGATTTTCGACATATCTCCACCGTGTGCGTTCGTTCCTTTTGCAAAGAAGGCGATTCCAGAAGCGGCCATGAAGGCCAGACGACCACCATTCATGGTGAACATATTTGCAACAGCGTTAATGACCAACGGGCGGGCCCCTGTATTGTCTGAGTCTATAGAATTGTGGCAAGACGAGCAAGATTTCTATTGCAATGATGGTTTCGAGACGCGCTGTTTAGGTCCGAGAGTAGGAAAAGACGTGGCTGTTATCCCAAGGACAATGAAGTGTTGAGATGATAGGTGGCAGTCAAATCATGCGATGAAAATGAAAGAAAAATATTATGAAAAGGAGGTAATAAGATTGAGTTTCTTTCTACTCGTATCATATGTAGATGGAATCCGAGATATAATAATCAAGTACCTATGGAGTACTTTGTTTCTAATTCAGCGATATTAAATTGAGGCTTCGTAACCAATTCGAATCTCGCTGATCATGCGATAAATTTGATTGGTGCGGATGCTCCGGCTGATTTGGCACATATCACGTGTTATTATTGCACCGCCACAGTTCAGAGATTGAAAATACTAACATAGTTTTTGACCTTCCCCTTTAGTGCAGCGTTACCATTTCTCGTTTATATATGCACATCGTACTTTGTCATCACGCATGAAAACATGCGATAGCACTACCGCGGTATCCGAGTCATCCTGTCATCATAGGTGCAACTATCTAACGGGGCTTTTATAATATCCGTATACTAAATATATATGCATATGGCAAGGAAGCTTATATAATGTTTAACAGGGCGGCATGTTATTCTGCGGATTCTGTAGTCCTCCGTGTCCAGCTCATATTGACGATGAGCCTACCTTGTAGCTAGCAACAGCAACATAAGCTATGTATTCTAGCTGCGCTCTTCCTCCGTCCAGCAATTCTATGTTGTCTGTCTTTCTCAAATTCTCCTTGATGGCTTCAATGGTCTTGTCACAGTATCATGTCTGGCTTGGTCCAGCCAGCTTCTGTATCTTCCCCATTGAAACTTCAGGGCATCGGAATAGAGTGTATGACCTTAGTCCTTGTACACTTCTTTCACCAAGATGGTCTTGTCCTTCTCGGAGTCTCCCTACTCCAGCACACTACACATGAGAGCAGCTGTTGCACATTCTTGCATACCATCGCTCGGTAAATAAATTTAGGGGGTTCGAATGTTTTAGTTGCTGGATATGCTCCATATTTGAGACAGGTACAGGAAGTGACTATTGGAGTTCCGATGGCTTAAGTGCTCAGCACATCTCCTTCAAAACCCTATGTAGTCGTTAGGAAGTAGTAAAAGGAAAGCATTGCTGATGGGCCGAGAGAGATTGGCTGCCAATGCAAGTTTGGGAATCCAGCTGCATACCCTCGGCAGGCCAAGAGCCAGTGCCAGCCTGGCTCTCGTAAGCCTCTGTAGCTTTATTGTTGACACCAGTTCTTTTGATCGATATTTGCACTGATCCGACGGAAATGTCATATATGGCAGCAGCGGCTGCGACACCACTTTTGAGCCATTGTTACCTTCAAGTTCAGGACTGTTCTCTGACGGGGCTCACAAAACCTTATTGAGCAAATGGAATTTCCCCTGCTTACTAACAATAGCACAGGACAACGGTAACAGTAACCCGAGAGAGACTTATATCTGGTTCCCTATGGCATAAACCTACATCCTCTTGGCTCCGAAAACTAAATTAGCCACAAGCTGTATGTCGCTCGAAAAAGAACCCATGTTCTCCGCGGTCTATTACAGCAAAATAATCGTGTTACTAGTATGAAATCGGCCGATTATATAGGTTGCAATATGAAGCGAGCGTTCTCAACGTCAGTTCCTTTCACCCCATAGTAGTCAAGGTTGCTAGCCGCCACCACACTCAACCGATTCTTTCATTAGATATGCATGCCGATTTTCACGGCGTTTAGGATCCGGGCAAAGGACAGGTGAGTGGAGGGCTGACATAAGGGGTTGTGTTAGCACCAACCCCTTCAAGAGAGCTTCTGAATTATGAGAATTTCCCGAATGAGTCTGGGTTGACGGTTGGTATTACTAGTAGTGTCTCGGACTAAGCTCGCATATATTATGGCTTACAATTTGCATCTTGCCTCCCTGTCTTGCCAAATCTGGATTACTATTTTATAGGCCTGTTGCAGAATCGCCGTTTTTCCCTCGACGTTCACGGGTTCTTCATGATGAAGAATTGGAGCAAGGCCTCACTTCAAGCAGATTGGTTCCCCTCACAGACAAATATTCTGCATAAAGGTGTAAAGTCATGCATCGCCGAACGCTGCTTATTATCGACCATATTTTCCGCCTCGCTCAACAGGATCCATGCCCGGGCTTGACCACGCAGTGAGCCTATGCACGATACGTTTGTAGTCTCCCTGCTGCTATCAGCGTGAGGTACTGATTCATAAGATCATAACTATTCTGCAAGGCGATCAGCTAAGAGCTGCTGATGTCTAGGACCTTGAATGTTGTGCTAGGTAGCGGGGTCGAGGGGAACCGCATAGAAGCATGCCGCATCCGCAAAGGAGTACCCGTATGCTCTTGCTGGTTGCAGGCTGCAAAAATTCATGAAACAAAACCCAAATGTGCAAGTAAAACTTATCAGTTACAGGATCTAACCAATCAAAGCACTACCAGGAAGATGAATATTATCTGTACCTAGGTATTATACGTTGCTTTCTCTCCCAGTAAATTCCCACAATTCTCAGCTTAACATTCCCAACCAACAAGATTTCTTCCGCAAGCAATAATATGAGAAATCCATGACAACTTATTGTAGAATTCACTTTCAAAGATCGCTCCTATTGTCAAACACACAATAGGAACAAATCGCTAGCTTATCAGCACCCAGATATTCTCAAAGCCATAAAATTTCCAACCTCCTCACCCTCAACCCATTCTCACACACCATCTCACAAATAATCAACCTCCTCCATAACCATCTAGTATCCAAAATCAAAACTTTACAAAATCAACAAGCTAAAACCGCAAGGTAAGATAAAAAGATTCCCATTTCCATGAACAGAATTCTAATAACGCGATATAAGATCAACCACCCAATTCCTCCTTACGATCTAGCTACCAACAACATGCATGAATCTACTCCTACTCCTACAATTACAACCGCGCCGGTCACCAGCTCGAATACGGTGCCCTCTACGATTTCAGCAAGCGTCAATAATGCCCCCGGCAACAGAGCTTGTAATATTATGTGAAGTTATGGGTGGAAGGCGGGTGGAAATGGTGATGGCATGGCATGACATAGGTACTTTGGGAGAGTGATGGTTTGTGGGTGACGGAACGGTAGATATAGTTTTGGTATGCTATCAACACCGTGGATGCTTTTTCAGGCCAACCTTACGGCAGGATGGATGGTGGATAGATGGGAAGGATACACTACCTACACATTGTGCGATGAAGTTTTTACAAATCTAGTACAGTGATAGAATATCTCTGCAATCACCATCAAGTTTCTCACTGGATAAATTCTATCTCCAATGATAACCTGATACAAAATACATCGTTGTTTACAGATGTGCTGCGGGAAAATGCGGTTAACATCCAACTTCTTAACCTAAAAGTAAAATTATCACAACCTCCTCTAGTACATACAAAAAATAAACATTTTCACTTATGTGATCAGATTGCAGTATGTATATTTTAACATTGTAGAATTATCAAGTGAAAATTAATGTAAAAGGATGATCCAAAAGTGGGTGGGGTACTAGACATGCATGAATGCATAGCGGGATAGGAGAAATTAGAAACAATTTGATGAAGGGATTTTAGATGTCAGTCCATGCAGTCTTAAGGATAGAATGTAAAATAGCGAAGGTGGAAGCATCGTTATTCGTGTCAAAAATTTAATAACTGCCCTTATCAGATAGTATTCATCAAAACCCATTCAGATCCTCTTTTGACATATGTACAGTAAATATTCGCCATACAATCCGACTTGATTTCGATAAATTTGTTTTGATCTCCACGAGACACCGCCCTGCCAAGATCTGTGAAGACCTGCGCACAATCCTCCTCTAAGTGTGAGTCGATCTCCAACACCCAGCGTATGAAGGCAGCCAATTGCTCTTCAAGACGACCCCTGACTTCGCTATGAGGTTCGGCGAACCGAACTTTGAAAATTTGATGATCCGCGCAGGATTTATCTACGGGGCATAGTTAGCAGTGCTTGAGAAATCTTGAGAAAAAGAAGTACAAAAAGAATCGCTCACTAGAATGAACAACAGTGGGACTAGTAATATCCTTAAGGATACCTGATGGCGTAGTGTCGGAAGATATCTTGCTGTATTTGCGCTTCAGCTCTGTGTGCGGTTTCTCTCCGCTTTCGGTATCCACAAGGCTTTGATCGCGATCAGAGGAAGGTAGATTGTTGCTAGAGACTCCACCAGATTCACAGAGGCGATCACTATCCTTATCTTTAGGATGTTAGCACTAATCGCTCACTATTGGGTCAATTGCTGAATCACCTTTACGTTCCATTCCAGCACCCTGACCTTTTGCCGGGTTCACCCGTTTCCCCTTTCTCACAGACAGATTGAAACTCGCCCACTCATCGCATACCATACCATGTTTATATACGCTCTGAGTCGTAAAGTCACTTGTAAAGGTTCCCCTACGAATTTGATCGATCCTTTTCCAAATATTCGCAAGAAGCGATTTTTCGAGTGATGTATATACCCAAAATTGCTTAGCCTGGGAAAGGGACTGCATATTGACCAGTAGTTGAGAGACATTGTCCGATACAGGGGTAAACGGATGCTCCCCAACAGGGGGCATGAACACTCTGCCATGATCGTGGAGCTCAAAGCATATGCGGGAAACAGAGGCATGATCAGAACATATGCCAGCCTCTCGTATGACAGCGCTAGTGCTACGAGAATAACCAGCGTATGGATTCTCCAAGGCGAGGCATGTATCATCTTGGTCGAAATCAAGCGAACTAGCTTGGATAACGAAGTGGAGCAACTTTGTACGTATCGTAGCGGATTCGGGGCTCGCTGTAACCCCAACTGTTACGCTGAACCAAAACAGCAACTTCGGACTTGACTGCGTGCCGAGGTCTATATTCATTCGGAGATGTTGCATTGGCATGCCAATATAGTTGTATGGTTGAGTGTCGCCCCATCTAATAACTACGGGTACATCTGTACAGCCGAACGTCGGAGAAGACATGGCGGTCTATGTATTCAAGATAGGACACCTGAAAAGACGACTATTAGCGCCATTCTGATGGGTAATAAGATAATGCCGGTAGATGACATTTGACCATCCGACAAGAGGTGATACCTGAACAGCCTACGAGAGGTGCTTACTGGCCATCCTACGAGAGGTTGATACTGACCATCCTACAAGAGGTTGATACTGACCATCCTACAAGAGGTTGATACTGACCATCCTACAAGAGGTTGCTACTGACTATCCTACAGGAGGTTGCTACTAACTATCCTACAGGAGGTTGCTACTGGCCATCCTACAGGAGGTTGCTACTGGCCATCCTACAAGAGGTTGGCACGGAACATCCTACACGAGGTTGGCACGGAACATCCTACACGAGGTTGGCACGGAGCATCCTACACGAGGTTGGCACGGAACATCCTACGGGAGGTTGGTACGGAACATCCTACGGGAGGTTGGTACGGAACATCCTACGGGAGGTTGGTACGGAACATCCTACACGAGGTTAATACCGAACATCCTACACGAGGTTAATACCGAACATCCTGCAAGAGGGGATTCAAGATCCGCCTACTACAGGTGCTGAAAGACGTACCACCACTACGGTTGCTCTAAATAGTAGATACTGTAAAATACAACTCGATTGTAACACTAGAGGAGCGATTTTGATGGAAAGGTCGTACTTAGGGGTAGAAGATGTTGTACGATAGAAATAGATGATACGGGGATGGCGATGGAAAGATTGTGTTTGTATAGTCGTGATAGATGTTGTGCGATAGAAAGATTGTGGTTGATGTTATGAGAGAGATATGGAGATAATGATCGAAAGGAAACGAATGCTGACGTGGCATGGAAAAGGTTTTAATGTCGCGTTCTCACGTGACTAAAACAAGCGATAGGCTCCGCGCTGGTTCAGTAATTAATTGTTAAATTACGGAGACACGTTCCGAGTGCCAAAAACCCCCTGGGGTAGTAATATTGATTAAGGTGTGGAGCGCTTAGCCACTTGTTCAGCTCGAATCATTGTACTGGATTTCCAAAGCCGGATAAACCGGAAGAATGGCTCGAATCGCCCAGCACAATAAATATGAATGCGATTGACAGGATAAGAAAAAGCTTCTGAATAGTATTTATACAAGGCAGGGTGGGTTTTACATTTTATCAACCTGCTCTACGGGTATACGAAGGAGATCTGTAGTCTCGTGCTTGTTTTGCCGGTCTAGCTCAGCGATTCAAATGTTTAATAAAGAAAGTTTCCGCTGCCAAAATGAAAATTTCTATATCTGATAATGTGGAATTGAGGAAATCAAGGTACATATGGATTGTGGTTTAAAAGGAAGGGATACGGATATGCCAAGCAAATTTGGAGCCCAGCCATATTGAAGCGAGTATGGGGAAGTGGGTGGGGTCTATCAAATATCAGATCAGATGGGGTTCATTTAGATATAACAGCTTCTTACCTGGCTCTGCACCAAGTTGTGTTGATTGTTCTTCAGTTGATTGTAGATTATCTAGTACTCCGTACAATGGCGACCTGATTCTGATCGTCAAGTACAGGGTCTTGTGGTATCCTAGCGTCGCACCACTCTTAGCTACCTAAGGAATATATATATATATATATATATATATATACTAGGTATGAATATGAATTAGATATCAAGAAGCAAGTTCATCAAATCTCATGTGCGACAGATGTGTAGGAGTGGTAAGTAAGTGACACTTGTAAGTTAATACCAAAGCACTACTGTGGAAATACGGCGCCTATTTATCTACAAATAGTAGGAATTTTATTTAAATAGTCAAATGAATTTCAAATCACACTCTCGCCCACGGCCAGATAACACAGCTCAATTCAAGAGGATTGAAAGATGGGGAGATATGCAATTAAGCAAAAAGCTATGTGTAACGCCATGTGGGTACATATCCATGCCAACGCCTATGCTAATAACGCTTTATTCCCAGTGTTCAAGCCCCGAGGTACCATTCCTCTCCAGCAAATATCCTCATTATTTCTTCACTGTACCTACAGTCTAGCCGTTTCTGCATGCCTTTACAGAATGCCAGTGAGCCTGAGCTTCTTCCTTACGCCCAAATTGCAAAATTTACTGTTTGTTATTTCGTCAAGCATTTGTGCGCTCCTTCGTTCTCTTTTATCAACCACTCAACCCATCCAATCATCGTTCATCGTGTGACGAAGATCATTCACGGGTCATGGTTCACCGAGGAGTCTCGCTGTGATGTCACCCATATAAGCTTCCTCTAATTCGTAGTCCTCTCCGTTATTGTGGTCGATATGGACGTAGTTGAAGGCTTCCACAACCTTTTCAATGTCAAAGCCCATGGATACGAAACGATCGACGAGAGCTTTGTTGTATCCTTGATATCTGTTGTAGTTTTTTGTTAGCCTATCATTTTACAATAATCATACCAGAGAAAATAGCTGAAGGAAAAGCGGCGTACTTCAACATTTCCTGTCGCGCCTTCTCTTCCTTTGATTGATGCAATACCGGTGCTGAGTATGAAGGGCTAGAAGCGGCGGTTTGAGACCATTTTGTGACTGGAGGAGCACCGGCATGATGAATTGCCCAGTCGCGTGCTTTTTGTCGAAATCGCTCCGGATGGGCAAGGTACATGTTGGCTACTTCTGCATCTTGAGGATCCTTTGGCTCGGGTGTGCTAAGGAGGGATTGGAGGGACAGGAGTGCTGACTTGATCGTCAAAACAGGAGACCAGGCCGAGCCCAAGGTATCAAGGCAGATAGCACCCTATTCAAACGTCAATATTCCTTTCTCTGACCTACAAAGTGAAACCTACAGTCTGACTGCTGATATTCGGATGCCACAGTTTAGTTACGAAACTCATCTGCGGAGGACGGAATGGGTATTCGTTGGGAATCTTGATATCAACAAGATATGTGCCTCCTTCATATGGTGTATCCGGTGGACCTGGAAAGGAAGCTCGAAGGCTGGTTAAGTCGCTGTCACTACCATCCCTTGATTGGCAAAAAATTTGAGACTCGGGATCGTTTGCAATATCGTTGAGCTCTTTGGCAATGCGACGAACTCGGTTCGAAGACATATTTGTAGTGTTATGTTAGATGTGGATAGAGGTTCGAGTTTCGAGATTGGAGGTTGGAGTCTACTCTTTACTTGAGATTCGAGGGTAATGTCTTAAGTTGACTCGGCAATTTTGTTACTGCACTGTATGATTCTGATATTCCTCTGGCTGGTGAGTTGCTATTACCCTCAAGCTATTTCAAAGTCAGATTAAGAACAAAAGCAGGGTAGGCGATGATAAGGAGTAAGGCCAAGGTAACATTTATACAAGACAACTTACGAAGAGGACCTTGAAGAGGTTGTGGTGTAACCAAAGAAGTCACCAATCCCGTGTTGGATTGATACTGTACTTGACTTGAGGATCTTATTAGTTTGGCGGGGTCATTGATAAAATGGCATGGCGTACTTCGTTCTGCTGGTTCTCCGTAGCTGTCCCGCCCACTTTCTGTGAATGTACGGAGGGCACGGTGTTGTATATTTCGCACTTCACAACTTATGAGACCGGAGGGAAGAGAATTAAATCTGCCTGTGATATATCCTGAGTAAGTTAATACGTGTAAATGTAACAATAAAGATTGTTAAGTTTATTGTCAAGTGAGAGTGGTTGATTGTGAGCGGAGGAGATATACGGAGTACGGTATACCGAGTTTTAGCTGTGCCAAAAATAGAATTAAGTGAACAAGTGCCTGATAACCTGACGCTGTGATAAGGCATAAAAAGGCCATGTGCATGATTACATAACAGTCACTGGACGGGGTCCAAGCTCCCCACTAAGAACCCATTCGCGTCGTTCTTGTCGCCTTGTTGCGTTGCTTCGTTTGTAGAGAAGGCTAAAGATTATCAAAGCTGTTGTCATTACAAACAACAATATACCGTCCTTCTCAACTTCAACCACCACAATCACCAAGATCTAAGTGTCTTCATTAGGATTCCGAATATTGTGAATATCTCTACAACTCTACTCAAAGCTTCTTGATATAGCAAGAACAAGATGGTAAGCTTTAATTGATGAGTTGTATGAGCGGCAATGTTAACATATTCTCAAAGGGTCAACAACCGTCTGGTCTTGGTGGTAAACAACCAGGAGGAGATGGAAAAGATGATAAATCCAAGAAGGTATGTAATATATTTGCGCTTTCATGATAGAAATGGATGATGGACTAATTACCCACCAATAGAAGGATAAGCCAAAGTACGAACCACCACCAAGACCAACAACTAGAATCGGCCGCAAGAAGCGTAAGGCTGCTGGTCCAAATGCATCCGCAAAGTTACCAGCCGTGTATCCTACATCTCGATGCAAACTTAGGTATCTTCGAATGCAGCGAATTCACGATCATTTACTCCTCGAAGAAGAATATGTTGAAAACCAGGAACGTTTAAGAAAGGCCAAGGCTGCAAAGGAAGGGACTGCAGCGCCCGCGACCGCTGGAGGCGATGCAGATGCCGCTGACAGAAATGCTGATGAGAGAGGACGTGTGGATGATATGCGTGGTAGTCCGATGGGGGTTGGAACTTTGGAGGAAATGATTGATGATGATCATGCTATTGTTTCAAGTACCACTGGTCCTGAATACTATGTCTCCATCATGTCTTTCGTCGATAAAGATCTCTTGGAGCCCGGTGCAAGTGTTTTGCTACATCACAAATCCGTCTCGATTGTTGGTGTTCTCACTGATGACACTGATCCTTTGGTTTCGGTAATGAAGCTCGACAAAGCTCCAACAGAATCCTACGCAGATATTGGTGGTCTGGAATCGCAGATCCAGGAAGTGCGGGAATCGGTCGAATTACCATTATTACACCCTGAATTGTACGAGGAGATGGGTATCAAGCCACCCAAGGGTGTTATTCTCTATGGTGCACCAGGTACTGGAAAGACTCTGTTGGCGAAAGCGGTTGCAAATCAGACGAGTGCGACATTCTTGCGAATCGTTGGTAGTGAGTTGATCCAAAAGTACTTGGGAGATGGACCTAGACTCGTTCGACAACTTTTCCAGGTACGTATATCCTTAATGTCCATCTGCACGGTGCGTATGCTCATATTTATAGGTTGCTGCCGAAAACGCACCATCGATCGTCTTCATTGATGAAATTGACGCCATTGGTACAAAACGTTACGAATCTACATCTGGTGGAGAACGTGAAATCCAAAGAACTATGTTGGAGCTTCTCAATCAACTTGATGGTTTTGACGACCGTGGAGATGTCAAAGTTATTATGGCTACAAACAAGATTGATACTCTTGACCCTGCTCTCATCCGTCCTGGGCGTATCGACCGAAAAATTCTTTTCGAGAATCCTGATCAACACACTAAGCGCAAGATCTTCACCCTTCACACATCTAAAATGTCCTTGAACGATGATGTCGACTTGGAAGAATTCATCAACCAGAAGGACGATCTTTCGGGTGCTGATATCAAGGCGATCTGTTCTGAAGCTGGATTGATGGCATTAAGAGAGCGTAGAATGCGTGTCCAAATGGCGGATTTCAGGGCTGCAAGAGAACGTGTCTTGAAGACTAAGAGTGAGGGTGAGCCTGAGGGCTTGTACTTGTAAGGCGGAAGATGAACGATGAGGTGAGGGAAGTGTTTGATAAGCTAGAGCGCCTGCTTCTTTTCGTAGCTCGTGTATTCTAGATATCCCACGGTTAATGCATCTGATGTTTCGACGAGCTTTTGCTCTTGATTTGTTCTTTTTGTTCACTGTGTGTCGTATTCACACCTACTAATACATGATTTTTGTCAGACTACTCCATGATTATGTCTGTGCTTCCCATACTGCCACATAAATGCACTATAGGTTTGCTAGCCTCTAGCCAAGCGGCTCACATCAAAATCGAAAGATTTTAATCGACCGAATAAATACGTCGTTGAACACCGAGGTATCATTCTTACTCATGAGATCATGTGTGGTTATGTCGGAAAATTCCAAGCATGGTATGGCATTTCATAGTAGGTTCTGAATGACTAGATCTTCCGTAGAAAATAGGAGGCGTCACTTCCCTAAGTGTTCTCTCGTCTATGTCATTCACAATTTCACATATCTGGTAGTAGTAGTAGTAGTATTGCTATACACATCTCGATTCGACCCGACCCATGATGGATCTTCTCCCTAAAATTCTAGGTAGCAAACTCCATCTTGCAAGGCAACGATGCCGGATATGGACAACATGGAAATTGGCAAATAAAGATTAATTAGGAAGCAAATCTAAAAATGGGGAACATGGCCCGTGGTTGGCTCAAAATTATGCTGCTCACTGACGCTAGTGGAAATGGCTGAGGAAGATCACGTGGCTGCCTTGAGGTTGCCTAAAATCACGAGGTGAGGGCGTTGGTTTCGTGTTGACAACGCGGAGTTCTTGCATTATGCATTGGTACAACTTGGTATGTTGGGAGTCGCGTAAGATTTATAAATGAGACGGGTTTCTGGATGTTGATATCTTTTACTTTTTTCAACGTCCATTTTATATCATCTCCCTTCTGTGAGATTTGGTTCAATTCTATCTCATTGCGAAAGTATCCCTTGAAGATTTCTATCCTACTCAGGATCTGTAATTTCATCATCAGAGTTTAACAACTACACATAAATTGGACCAAGTTTTTTTAACTTGTATGAGAATTTGATTCACATTGTCTCTATATATCCCACTTTTCATCAATCAAACGTCAAAAATACATATTTCCTATAATTCTTCAATTCTCGACCCAGTCTTTCCATATCTCATCATCATGGCATCAGAAACCCTTCCAGAGCGTCCAGCTCCAATTGAGCTTCCAAAACTCCCTGCACCAGTCAGGGATTTCATCCCCTACCTATTTCGAAACCCTACCAAACATATCTCTACCATTGTCGAGCCCTATAAAGCCTATGAATCAGAGCTTCGCAAAGTTTACGCCCAACAGCCCGATCATGAAGCTGTCAAAGATGGAGCTGTCAATTTAGTCCCTATTTTCTCTGGCCATGAGCGTGATCTTAAGGTTCAGGCTAGAGATCTCAAAAATGAGACGAAAGAGGAGTCGGAGAAATACATCATGCCATTGAAGGATGAGGAACGCCGACCTAATGGCTCGCCAGCTGTCGTTAGATCCTTCAAAGATTTCCAGACAAATTTCAATCTCTTCTCCGAGTCTTCATTGGCTGATCTTGATTGGAACAATGTTGTTGCAGCTGGTAGTGCCGTCACTACATCCCTTATTCCAATTCCTGAGAAATGGGCCGGCAGCAAGAGAGCTATGAGAGAATATTATCACCAGCATCTGGCTCCGGCATCTGATGTCGATCTTTTCCTTTATGGACTTAGTGAGGCTGAAGGACTAGAAAAGATCAAGCAGATCGAGACTAACATCAAAGATGCCATCCTTCATGAGACAACTACGATTCGTACGAAAAATGCCATCACAATTGCAAGTCAACATCCCACTCGTCATGTTCAAATCGTTCTCAGACTTTACGATTCTATCTCTCAAATTATAACTGGTTTTGATGTGGATTGTTCTTGTGCTGCGTATGATGGAAAACAAGTTTACATGAGTCCAAGAGCTGTTGGATCATTCATTACCCAATGCAACACAGTTGATCTGACTAGAAGATCGCCAAGTTACGAAAACAGATTGAGCAAATACAGCCACAGAGGTTTTGAAGTTCATTGGCCAATGTTAGATCGCTCAAGGATTGACCCTACTATCTTTGAGCGGTCATTCGGGCGCACCGAAGGACTCGCGAGATTGTTGATCTTGGAGAAGTTGCCAAAAACAGTTGTAAGTGTTTATGTGTGGCTTTAGCAATGATCACATGCTAATTGGAAGTATAGGACCGGGAAAACTACATGGATCAACGTCGAAAAGAGCGTGGCAGACCATCCCTCAACAGAAGTTTTCGCAACCAACGTAGATTGTACGGAAATCTGAAAGACCAAGAAGAGGATGAGGTGGCAGATTGGGCAGAACAGGACGAGATCGCCAACTATCACACCATGACAGTTCCATACGGACAAAAGTACAATGCAGCAAAGATAAATCGTTTGCTGTATGCCAAAGATTTGCTTCTCAATGCGGAATGGAACCAGGACAAAGATCGCGAAGTTTATTTGCATCGTCATCCATGCTTTTTCGGCACTGCAGAAGAAGTTATCAAAGATTGTTGTGGATACTGTCCCATTCCTACTACGGATGAGGAGAAAGAGGTAGCTGAGAAGGAAAGCAAGAACTACGTCTCGGGTACTCTCAAGTTTATCACAGATGATCCCGGTCGTCAGGAGATTGGAAGTTTCAATCCTATAAATGACGATGAATGGACTACTATGAGTTATGTTGGTGATACGGCACGCCTTTGTCAAGCTATCGTGGATGGAGATCTCGAGCATGTTCAGGATTGGTGCTCACAAGAAGGTGTAGATGTGAATCGCCGAGACTTCACCGGACGTACACCTTTACACCTAGCTACCATGACTTCCACTCCAGAAATCGTCAAGTGCCTCGTCGATCACGGAGCCAGAATGATTGCTAGGCTTGTGGACGGTAGAACGGCATTACACATCGCTGCTGCTAGAGGCAACCTGGAAATGATTAGCATCCTCATGAACAAGAGTTTGGCAAATGAAGAGGAGGAAGACAAGAAACAGGCTGGTAAAGTTACATGTCTTGCACCTGATGCTGAGGAAGAATCGGATTCGGCATCAGAAATTACCCTCGACAGTGAACAAGAAGAGTCTGATGCTATGACAATGGGAAGTTTTGTCAAGATACCAGGAAACAAAGAAGAGGATAAGGATGATGTTGTAAGTTTCGTTCCTCCTGGTCCATTTCTCGTTACTGATTGGTTTCCTAGGCTGCGGTTATGGATGATTCAATGGAGGATCCTGATATCTACGACATCAATGTGATTGCTTGGGATTACGGTCTCTCTCCACTTCATCTTGCAATTCTTAATGGTCACCTTGAAGCTATCAAGCTTCTTGTCTCGGAATATGGTGCTGACGTACTATTTCCCGTCAAGTTGATAGAGGCTGGTACAACCAACGCCAAGGGTGTTGTCATGACTTTGGTATTGGCGATGTCGCTTCCCAACGAAAAGGCCAAACAAGTGGTGGAGCTCCTGTTGAAATTAGGAGCAACATCTGCACAATCCGACACCCATCATTTCACAGCCCTTCATTACATCGTTGCTCAAAACAACATGGATGTTTTGGATGTCTTATTTGCTAATGATCGTCCAGCTGCTCAAAAGGTTCTCAATAAGATTGGAATGGAAGGAGGTTATGGTCAGGCCAACACGCCACTTTCTACCGCTGTAAAGAAGACTTGCGGAGAGATGGCATCAAAACTTTTGAAATTGGGAGCACAACCTCAAATCGAATTCGAAGATTGGGTCAAAGTATATACGGCCATGAATACTCATGCCAGAAAGCAAAATACGGAAGCAAATATGAAGCAATTCCAAATAACTGTCCAACAGCCCATCATTGCTGCTATCTGTAAGGAGATGGGTGACGTGGTAGGAGAGCTTCTTTCACATGGCGCCGACCCTCAGACCCTCACAACTATTGCATGGTCGGCGGTAAATAATCCTGAACACCGACACTATTACAACGACCAGAGAGAATCAATCTTGGATGTCATTCAGCACAAATTGGAGGCCCTTCGTGAATGGAAAGAGCCGCCGCATAACCAATGGCAATATCGTCCCCAATATCTCGATACAGAAAAGCCCGAAACCCTTCGTGACGAGGATTTCTACACGGCAGACTTGGAACCAGGTACTTATAAGTACTGGACAGCCTTACAAGATTATCGAAATGAGAAATATCAGAATAAAGTCAATCATGAACGATACGAGAAGTTACTCAAGGACAAAAGGACTGAATTGGAGAAATACAAGGAAGACCGCGAAGCAATTCAAGAAGCGATCAAGGATCTTGAGAAGGCTGAAAAGGTGCTAATCGCGGCTGGCGCAAAACCGTTCACTGAGTTGTTTCCGGACATTCCTCGGACAAAAAAGCGCGAAAGTCATTCGCGGGGCTACAACTATGGGCAAAAGACAAAATGGAAGGCTTACAAGACACAATTCACCTTTTATGTTCCAGACCTGAATGATGGAAAGAGACAGGGCTATTTCATGTTGTTTGAGGCTGCCTGGAACAATGATCTTGATACCATCAAGAATCTGACACTTAGTCCTTGGAAGCGAGGGAGCAATGAATATGCACCACTCAAAATCGCAGTCTGTGATGAAAATGGATTTATGCCTTTCTCGATTGCAGTTCTTCGCGGACATTACGATCTTGCACGTAGGATTGTGGAAATTTGTCTTGCTCAGTATCACAACGCAGATGATGAAGATACTAACAAGGGACGTCAGCGCTGGGGTGTCACGGTTAATAGCAGTGATGATGAGTCGGAGGAACTGCCTATCTTCTCTGAACTAGTTACTGATAAATTTACCATTGACACTCTCGAGGAAGTTTCCAATGTTGTCAAAGGCGATATGCTTCCTTTGAGGATGATTGAATTTTACTGCCCGGCACGACGATTCATCGATAAAGATGAAAGCTCGAGATTAAGCGAGAGAGTTGATCTCTTCAGATATGCTGTTGAGCAGGACGATTTGAAAATGTTTAAATTCCTTTTGGAGGTAGCAACTGAGCAAAAAGCTTTAACGGCTAAATATGAGGATGATCAGCAATGCTACAATCTAAATTCTTCAGTCTTCAACGAAGCTCTCTCCAAAGGTAGAACCACAATGCTGGCAGAAATGATTAAATATTGTGGTGCAGGTATTCCATTTGGCGAGTTAGTCTCAGAAAGTGGTGTTGAACTCAAGACGAAGCCAAGATATTATGAAGGCTTGACAATTGGTGGCAAAAAGAGAAAGGATTGGGCACAACCACCAGGTCACATCCAAGATCTCAACCAATTTGAGGGAAGTCTTCCACCTTTGCTAGAGGCTGCACATATGGGCAACATTGAATCGGTTGAGTGGTTCATGAGTGACGCACCAATGAGACGTTACAAAGAATTTGCCGAGAGAAACAAAAATGATATGCGAGTTCGAACATTAGAATCTGGAAAGGGATTTGAAAAGACAATTTCGAAATGGATGGAGATGAATAGTAAGTCACTATGCTACATTATTGATGTTATGATGATACTGACCATATTCGATAGATGAGCTTCTACTCCACGTTGCCATTCTTTACAATCCGCAAACAGACGATGAAAAGGTCAAACACCTCAACCTTGTCAAACATCTCGTGTCCGTTCTTCCCGAATCAGTCCTTTCACTTAAATCTTCTGCGGGATATACACCTCTACATCTTGCCGTTGATAGACACAACATCTCAATTATTGAGCATCTTCTCTCGGTTGGCGCCTCATCCCGTTCTCGCGATAAACAGAATCGAAATATCATGCATACTCTCGCAAGTGCTGCCGCACGGGTGGATGAGAACACAATTTCCCGTCTAGAATCTATCATCAATTTATTCGACAAGAAGGATGTTCAAGAAATGTTACTAGAAAGAGCAGATGATTATCCAAGCGCCCTTACGCCTCTTGCTTTGTGGATGAGCAAAGCCACACAACACGATATTGAAAGTGTACTAGAAGTACTTATGAAACATTCTACTGGTGAGGAACTAGAGATGATTAATGGAGAGGGTGATTTACCTTTACACGTTGTATGTCCCCTACTCACTCATAACCCGAATCAAAGATACTAATAACCAATCCAGGCAATCAAAACCAACAAACCAAACATAACATCCTTCCTCCTCCGCCAAAAGCCAAATCTTCTCTACCGCGAATCAGCAACTGGTCGTACACCTCTAGAAATGTCCCACGATAACTACATCTCCAACTTTCTATCCCAACCACCCTCCATTAACGAACACTGGCAATATCATCCAAATAGTATTAATAACTATACGCTCAATGCGCGCGATACAAAACGTAAAAATGATGCAGCACCATATTATAAACGACATTTGTTGATCTGGGAGGAATGTTTAAGAGTTCAAGGAGAGCTGAAGAGGAAATTTGACGATGAGGAAGTTGAGGGAAAAAGTAGGGAAGAGGGCGGAAAGAGAAGATTAGTTAGTTTATTTGAGGCGAATGAGGTGGCGAGAAGATTGGCCGGAAGTCATAATAGGAGGGGAAATGGAGTGGGTACGCAATGGGATATTGTGAGTAAGTGGATGTGAATGTAGATGTAGATGTAAAGTACTGGGTGGGACATGAGAACTGGAATTTTTTATTTGGGATGAGGTTAATCTGACGGATCATGATGATGGATTTATAAGTTATGGGCTATCATGATATTTATTTATTTATTTTCGCATAGCATAGCATAGCTACATTATACTCACTGGCCACCTAAAGTAGCTTGAAATCTATTCTTTACTCCGTACAGCCTGTTGCGCAATTCTGACATCCTCAAGCAACTTACTTGAATTATTCCTCAATGTAAAATCTTACTAGATTGTGAAGTGAGCTATTAGTTGATATCGAAATAGGGAAAAATAAGAGTATTTGTTAAAGTGAATGGTTCCTGCGTAGCACGTGCACAGGGCACTAGTCCTGTTAGGACTAGATTGAGAAGCTCTCTTACAGAGAGCTTCGCACTTCCGTAGAACTTAGAAGAGAGATTAACCTACTAAACCAATATTACCTCAGTTCTGCCCTATTGTGACGGAAATCCCTGCTTTCCTCCCACCTTTATTATATAAGAAACCTCAGGTACATTAACCATGTCCACACATGATACGATTACTCGAGATTAGTATGCGATTTAGGTGACCTGACGATCAGATCCGGACAAGTACTAGGTATCAATGGTTATCGGTAAAGTAAGATCATTGGAGGAATAAATATGACTTCTTTTTGCCTAGCCATTGCGGCTAGGCCATTCATTTGTGTATATATAGAGTAGCTATCCCCATCTACAGATGCTCTTCACCTATAGATTCTAAGTTAAATACAATTGCTGGTCTATAAACACCCTTTTGGTCACACCTATCAGCTTCCCACTATTCCCTGTGTGAGGTCATTCCTTTTAACAGTATTTATAAATGAATTAAGTTAATTCATTGAATAAAAAAAGTAATATAATTAATTAATATATTGGTTTGTTAATAAATAAATTTATATATATAGTTTATTATAGTCTTTATTTTCTTTTTTCTTTTTTCTTTTTTCTTTTTTCTTTTTTCTTTTTTCTTTTTTCTTTTTTCTTTTTTCTTTTTTCTTTTTTCTTTTTTCTTTTTTCTTTTTTCTTTTTTCTTTTTTCTTTTTTCTTTTTTCTTTTTTCTTTTTTCTTTTTTCTTTTTTCTTTTTATTTTCAATCTTGAATTCTAATAAACTTTGTAGATTTTAGCTTTATATAAACTATGACGCCTGACACCTCCGGGTCATGTGGCATGCCCTGTTTGTATTTAATCACAGGAAAACTCTCTACTCTTGTTCATGGTTACCCCAAGCCCCCCAAACCTCTCTAAAACACTCTCCGATAAGGCCAGCAACCTTCTCAATAAGGTCAACGATGCTCAATCCATCTTCAACCCAATTACCCAACTCCTAGATACCTACCTAGGCTCTGAGGAAGTCCGTGCTCTCCCACCAAGTTCACGAAGACTCTTTATCTCTCTTTGCTCTTGAGTTTAAGGCAGTTATCGAATAGTACTTCGATGCCTTTGTTACTGGTTATCCTCCCTTTAGAGGAGCTATTACTCTGCTTGTCACCTTCCTTTCTCCTCCTTCCCCCTCAGCTACCATCTACACAAGTACACCCATAGTGCTTATAGGCCCCAAACCCTTTTACATTCAGAAAGCCTCTACTTCAATCATTGCCTTTACAAACAAGATTCCTTTCGATAATCGCTTATTCGTATGAATCAATCAAATATATTTAGCCTGAAACGCTGGATCTTTTGCAATCCTCACAACCCTAAAAAAAGTCCTCGGATCGAACGCCTCCCTCTTAAGGGAGGTCCAAAAGGTCAAAATAAGCTTCGCTCTCTATACCAGCTCAATAGTCAATCTATTAGCCCTTGAAAAACAGAAAGCCATTATATCATCTGTAATCGGAGATTGCAAAATTGAGGTCTAAGAGAAATGGACCATTTACTGTCTAAACTATATCCCCAAGAAAGTTACTATTTTCAATGATCAATTCAAAATAGACTTCATTTTAATTATAAAAGATATGATTTTTGATACTATAAAGGAATACTCTGATCAAGTGCTTACTTATGTTATCTAATCCCAAACAAACCTTTTATCTAATAAATATTACTCAATATGGATAGTAAGCTTCAAGATAGGAGCAGAACTACTCAAAAAGAATCTGAAGATCCTAGGGGCCAATATCAGCATATCCCTCCTAATACAAAAACCAAAGATCATTTAGTGCAACCATTGCTTTCAATAACACAATGTAAGAATATGCCTCAAATTACAAATCTGCTGCTTATATAGTTCGGGAAAGCATACAAAGAGCAATCATACTATCAGTTATAATATTGAACATATATACCCACCCAAATGCCTTTATTATAATGGCCCCCATCTCGTAGATGACCCTACAAATGCCTTCTTCGCCTATAAGAAAGAGAAAGGAAATCAAAATCAGAACGCTAGACAATCTGGAAGATATACCTCGAAAACAGAAACTTTATTTGTGTAAAGACTGGATACTCAAAGCTATTATCCGATGCACAAATGGCCGATTCCCTTACCCCTCTTTCCCCCTCGGACCAACTTAGGCCAAGAACCCCCACCCGCCTATTCGGCTTCACTTACTCCACAATTCTCTTCAGCACCCGCTCCGCTAATCGATTTACAGCAATCGCCAACCCAACCCTCATCCCGTTTAATGAACTGTAAACCGCTTACAATAACCCAAACCAATATAGATAAAAAAGAGATCTCATATAATCTCGCCCTTAATCTAGCAAATATAGATCAAATTGATATCATCACGACCCAGGAGCTATACATATACAAAGATACCTCAAGAAAAATCACCAAAACATATTCCTTCTACAAAATCTTCATTTTAATAGATGATTGGAAGGATACTCCCCAAATTCTGATCTACATCAGAAAAGGAATCGGAATACGAATCAATCAAATTAGACTTATAATCTCACGAGATCTAATCTTTATACAATTACTCCTTACAAACAATTCGATATTTACTATTATAAATATATATAATACTTTAATACAATATATAGATGATAATCAAGCTATCACTTCAATTTTCGAATTACAGAGATTCCCAATAAACGCTATCCTATTAGGCGATCTCAATCTCTATTACCCCAACTGGAATCCTCTACACCTCTCCCCTTTAATACTAATTGAATCCTTTGTAGAATAATCCAACTCCCGAAACCTACACCTCATCTCCCCAATCGGGATCCCTACTCACACAAAAGGGAACGTCCTAGACCTTACCTTCCTTTCAGGGCCCTATACAACATATACTTCCCTCGCTGAACATCTAGATTACACCTCAGATCACTTTACATTAAAAACTCAACTCTATTGGAACTATCAAAGCATAAAACCTATACAAAAACTCAAAGTGGATATATTAAACAAAACACTCTTTAAAGACTTACTAAGAATCAATTTAACCTATATTAAGATCGATCTCGAAGCACCCTCCATCAGAGAGCTAAACCAATTAGCAGAGTCTCTTATACAAGCACTAATAAAAACCTATATAGATATTACAAAGAAATCTACAAAAAGCCTCCTTCAACAACCCTAGTAGAACGAGGACTATACGAAAGCCGCTCACGATCATAGGACCACCAAGACTCCTATATCCAAATGCTCTCTCCGAAAGATAATCCGAAAAGCAAAACACATCTTCTATATTATAGAAGTAAATAAAGTAAAGAATATAAATGATATATATCGAATAACCAAATAGCATCAATCTATAGACATATATCGAACCCTACCTCTAACAGACCCATCAAAACAGATTATTGCAAACACTATCGAAGAGAAAAAGAAAACCCTCATCAATAACCTACTAACAAATCTAGCCGAGATTGACGATATCCTATTCGATACCCTTATAGCCCTAAGCAGATCTATTATCTTCCCTAATATAGCTATACAAGATATAGAGCTGACTATTTTAAAAGCAGGGAATACAATATCTAATATAAACGAAATCCTAACAAAAATCCTACAAATCATATGGCTACAAATAAAAGAAGTAACCCTATCCCTTTTCAAAGGTTGTCTACATTTGGGATATTACCCAAAATGCTTTCGATTAGTTACCATCGTAATCATCCCTAAACCCAACAAGCCAGATTATACCAATCCAAGATCATACCGACCAATTGCCTTGCTCTCGATCCTAGGCAAAGGCCTTAAAAGACTTATTGCGAAGAAGGTATCATAACTGATTTTAAACTACCAAATTCTAACGAATCAACAATTCGGAGCTTTACTCTTGCGATCCTCAGTAAACCTCATCACTTACGTTACATATGATATTGAGGTATCCCTAAAACAAGGGTTAAAGATTACCCTGCTCATAATGGATGTAAAAGATGCTTTTGATATAGTATTACCAGGAAGATTAATAAATTGCCTTCGGGAACAAGAATGGCCAAACAACCTAATTAGATAGGTTCAGTCCTTCGCCATTAATCGATCCATCAAGATCTGATTAAACAACGAGATTGGCCCAAAAACAAAGTTAGAATATGGTCTTCCTTAAGGCTCACCGATCTCCCCGATCCTGTTCATACTCTACATCGCACTTCTCTTTTGGATAGGCAAACCACAAAGCAGATTCGGATATACAGACAATATCGCGATACTAGCGACATCAAATTCATTACAGACAAACTGCGATTCTCTAAAAATGGATATACAAGAAACTCTCGAATAAGGAAAAATCAAAGGTATCACTTTTGACTCTAAGAAATCTAAGCTTATATACTTCTATAAAGAACATTGAACATTAATGAATACCTTTACAATATACACCGGATCTATGAATATAGAGATCAAACCTAGCCCGCTCAAATGGCTTGGAGTCCACTTCGATAGGAAACTGTTGGTACGAGAAGGATACGGAAGACGTAGCACCCACGGATTACGTAGGTCCTGTATGTCTAATTGTATTCTGTCTAAAGAGCTAGCTACATATTGAAGGTAGTAAGTCTTATATAGACTTACTAAAAGAGCTAGTCTCTTTCGCGTTCGCTTAGTTCTTTATTACAGTAGTAATTGAATTGAAGTCATTCACTTCGTTCACACAGAAACTATGCTTCAAACCATATATCCAGATCCTCGCAACCAAAGCCCTCAAAGAAGCTAATACATTGAGATCCCTTAACAATACACATCGAAGAATACTCCCATATCTCACCAGAAGAATAACTGAAGCTTACATACTCAAACAATACTATTTCGCCTTGGAAACTTGATGGCTGGGCTGAACCAGATCAAAGAAGAATGCTCTAAACAAACTGATCTCGATCTCGAATATAATGGATAATTATATAAATCTACTCAATAAAGTGGTAATTATCTATACAAAGGCAATCCTCTTAATATACAAAACTACAAATACAACAATACTCTACAAGGAAGCCAAACTCAGACCATCCGAGATCGAACTAAACCTGATTTTACAATTATACATAGTACAAACCATTAGATTAGACCCCTACCATCCTCTCAGGATCAGAGCAGAGAATATAACCAAAGCCAGAGAATATAATTTCACCCTAAATACAAGATTCGCAAGGCTCATTACAACATTACTGGAGACTGAATACATAAACCCCTTGGCCTTTCTATCCTGGGAAATCAGAGAATCGAGGGTAAAGGCCAAGGCCCATATCAATAGTTCGATGAGCAAAACGAAGATACAAACAACTGAAGACTTCAAAGCCTTTTACACCAAGATTCCAAGAAGCGATATACAAATCTTCTCGGATAACTCAAAAAGTAAAAGTAAGGATAGCATAACTAAGAGCGGATTTATAATCTCACAATTCGATATTCAGATAGTATATCATTCTTTCTTATTAAGCACAAATACAGAAGTATTCGATACGGAAGCTACAACCGCAATAGCAAAGATAACAAAAGCCTTTATACTAATATCAATCAAATTGATTACAGATCTCTGGATCTTCTTAAACAATTACAAGGTTATTCTTCGATTAGGATCCTATTTCAATAGTTCCTTACAGAGAATCTTTGAAGACTTTCTGAAGTTTATACAAGCTTGGGCTATTAGACCAAGGCTCCTACACATCTCCTCTAGGAAAATCCGCATCCGATGAGTCCCAAGGCATCTAGATATCCCTGACAACGAAATAGCTGATAAAGCTGTTAAGGAAAGAACAAAACTCCTCTTTCCCCCCAATCCGATCTATATACTAATATCCCTAAAAAGAATAATCAAAATAAAAGTCAATAAAGCAAACAAACAATTATGGAATATAATCAGGCTACAATACTACAAAGACCTTCAACTCAATTACACTTTTAATACAGATACCCTCTCTCTAAAGAGAACTATACTCTACTATATTCTTGCTATCAGATCACAATATAGCGACTTCACAACATATCATAAATACTTCAATCATATTATAATCTACATCTATTATTCATATAATAAAAAAAAAACTCCACTACACTTTTTCTTTTGCAAAAAAGGAAAAGCCTTTAAAACATTTACAAAGAGCCCCCCTTTCGAAGTTATCCCCTGACTTCTAAACAATCTCACCGATATAGCCAAACTAGCTAAATAACTAGAATACACCAAATTCTACACAAAAATCTGCTTGTGGCATATAGGTGCAAGATAAAAAAAAAAGAACTTTCTTTCTTTCATTGGATTCAAACAGAATTAATAGATCTCTAAGAGTGCTTTTCCTTCCTCTTTTTCCTCTCTTTCATCTTTCCCTTTTCTTTCATTTAAAAAAAAAAAAAAAAAACAAGTATACATACAAACAACCAAAACAAGTACAAGGAGACAGGGAGAGAGATCAAGAGGTAGTGATCTAATAGACGAGGATGACCACAATTACAACCCCAAAAGGCCTACCGGCCCAACCCCCCCCTGCGAAGGCAATTATATAAACCCTGCCCTAGCCCCTTTAAATTGTATAAAAATACTCCCCCTAGCTAGTTAGTAAACTACTCAGAGGCTTCTCCTCTGAGTGTCATTTGTCCAAAACTGGAATAGATGGCTAAGGTTATCATACGCCAAAGCGCATGGGCCTATGGCCTATGACGATAAACACAATCAATCAATCAATCAATCAATCTCTACTCTTGTTCGGATGCGAAGACTCAACATCTGTACGCGGTGCATCCTACAAACCTCCAGCTCTCTTATGAGAGTCTGCAGAGCTAAGTTTGAGTCATTTGATGGAGTCATGGTAATTGGAAGAGGAAGAGGTGCCTGATCACAACGTTTTTACCTGTTTGCAGTTTTTTGACAATCGCATTATCGATGCACTCTCTATAATACTACCTTTATTACGAAACAAAGGACAACATCATCATCTACAACAATACACTACGAAATCATCTCACTTCTTAAAAATGAGACTCCTTTGGAATATAGAGTACAACTCGATATCTTTAATGTATATATATTATATATCGTATACCTCCTATAATCGATACAATTGAAACAATAACAATTTATATACCTTCCACACAAGAACATCGGAGGAGTATTGTTGAAGGACCTGAGCTAATAACGAAATTTACTCTACTCTCATTCAGTAAAGGTATACTATTTATGGAATTGGGACATCTATACAAGCTACTATTTATACATACTATAGTTATACTATATAAGGATTGATGCTCCTTCATAAGCTTTCTATTGGCAGAATAATCAGAATGAGGACAAGGCAATCCCGATGGTGGGCGATTACAGTACGTTCTGGTATATAAGGAGCAATTGGATTGGTGGTATCGGGAAGGGGATCAGGGATGAAGGGTTTTCGAGTACAATGTTTTAACAACATGAGGGGAAGGGAGAGAGATCAAGAGCCAGTGATCTAGTGGACAAGGATGACCACAATAATAACCTCTAAGCCATTGGCTTCAATCTGTCGCGAAGGCAATCATGTAAACCCTGCCCTAGCCCCTTAAATTGTATACAAATACCCTCCCTAGCTAGCTAGTACACTACTCAAAGGCATACTCCTCTGAGCGTCATTTGTCCAAATCTGGAATAGATGGCTAAGGTTATCACGCGCCAAGGCGCGTGGGCCTACGGCCTATGACGATAAACACAATCAATCAATTAATCAATCTCTACTCTTGTTTTCCTTCTTCTTTTCTCCTTAGCTTAGTATTTTCTAAAACAAGATACTTTACCCAGTATTCTTGAGTGACATAACCTTTAATTATTATTTATTAAGAATATTATAAAATTGTTAAAACTGTTAAAATTGTTAAAATTGTTAAAATGGTTAAAATGGTTAAAATTATTTAGAAAAAAATATAAATATAAACTGTAGGTCTCACTAGGTATCAACCAATACAATCCATATGATATCATACCATTCCATTTCTACATCTATCACTAACCACTAACCACTAACCACAAACCTTTGCAATCCCACCTCTAACAACTCCTAACCCCTCCCAATCTCCAACAACCTTTCCAACCCCTCCAAACCTTCACAACTCAACCCTCCCTCCCCATTAGTCCTCAAAACCAAATCCTCCCCACGAACCATATGAACTACAATCGTAACCCCTTTAATACCGTTCATTTTCTCTTTTCCTGCCATTTCACTTCTTAACCCCTGTTTATCCCTCACTTTACCTCTACCTCCACCCCCAGCATCAAAATCTATAGCTCTCCTCTTCCAGATACAATCATTTTTTTCATCATCATTCTTATCCACATCCCTATCCTCACTTCGCACAAGATCATCACCCAGATTTCCCTCCTCGACAAACGCTTCCCTCCCCTCACTCCCACCACCAGAAACCCATCTCATCCTCGCGTCAAAATACCCCCCACTACCCCGCGTCAACTCACTCCTATTCACCTCCACCTCCATAGCAACCCCCCTCACACTTCCCATCCCTCTACTTCTCAAACCCCCATTCTCTCGTCCATAAATCTCACCCCTCATCCCTTCCCATCCAAACCTCTCCTTCAACTTCCCCCTTGCACTAGCTTTCGAACCTTCCCTTCTCTCCCCAGCCCACTCCGACTGACCACAAATATCCGAAATCTCACAATCGCGATCGGTCGAACGTCTAGATACTTGATGCAAAGGAGAATTCGACATCCGTTTCCAATAAAGATAACTTCTTGGAAAATTGACCGATTCTTTATCTCTCCATGGATTGGATGTGAAATAGCTTGGTGAAGAGTTAGTTGGAAATCGAATATTTGATTTTACAGCTCCCTCTCCAATGGATGGATCTTTGGTTCCGTCGGTGGGAGTTGCTGTATCGCGGTTTACGGTAACTTTGGGACTTGCTTCTCTTGGAGCTTTATTGATGGCTTGTCTTCTTAATGGTGCTAAACTTTTTGGTGTGATCGGTGATGAAACCCATGGTGATGGAATTTGATCCATGGATAATGTATCACTTGCCTTCCTGATACCATTAGGAGGACTCTTCTCCAATACATGACTAACCTCCATCGGCGTGTTCCACGGAGTGCCAGATCTTTGAAGAGGAGAAAATTCATCAGGACTCCCTAACCATTCGGAAACACTATCATACTTATGAAGTAACGAACGATCATAAGTTTGAGAACGAGAAAGTATGTAAGGTTTCCTTTTCTGCTTCAAATCAGGATGTTCATTATTCAAAACAAAAGAATCATTTAAAGAGATTTTCGCCGGACTACGATGATGATGTATCATAGGTTTGTGAACCTCATTTGTGCAACATCGAACACTATGAACTGTGCTCTGGCATGCAGAACACTCGCAATCATCAAGACAATGTTGACAATCTCCTAAAATACCTGAACTAACAGGACTACGATCGCAGTGTCCATGACCAGTCCTTGGATAACCGTGACACTCTACGTAATCTGATCCATATTTTTGTTGTCCTGCTCTACATATTGGTTCGTGGGTAAATGGGTAGAAGTTATTTAGGAGTTTTGAGTCTTCTATGTGATCGAATCCGTAGCTGGATTGTACTGAGTGATGTGTCGATTCGTTCAGAACACGATACGAGCTTTTTGAATCTTGCGTATTTTCTGCATGGTCTACACGATCCATCGCAAAGGTATGTTGCGTGTTAGGATGCATTGAGTTGTCTAAGAATTGGTCTGATCTAATAGAAGTTCGCGGGAATTCTCGGTGGTCTGATTCATGACTGAGTTGTGTTGCTCGATTTTTAGATCCATTCAATCGATACAATCTCATGGAGGGTTGTGATGCTTTCGAAGAATCAGGATAGGATTGTGAACGGTAGATGTTCTCATTATTGGTACTTTTCGCTGTAATACCACCATCCATGGCTAGAACATCATCACTACGGGTAAGTGAGTGAGGAGTGGAACGTTGGTAGGTAAAGCTTCCATGACGACTAGGTTGGCAACTTTCGCACCTGTGGTCATATGTCTGTGGTGAGTGTAATTCTGACCTATGCTCGTTGGCGTTATCCTGCGAGGAAGCATCTGTTATAAGATACGGGCGATGTGCTTGGGAGGCGTCCTCGAATTTAGATGTAGATTTTTGAGAATCCTCGGGGACATAAATACCGGGACACGAATGTAATAATTTAGAAGTCGTCAAAACTGGATTAGGCCTAGTATTTATATTTTGTGGTACAGAGCTACTAGGATGAAATGAAGGAAATGGCTCCGTGCGGGTTGGCTTTTGTTTTGGTGTGATGTCCTTAGCAGTTTGTACTGGAAGTGGTAAAGGTCTCAGCATAGACTGCTTTGTGATCTGTCTCTTTGCTGGTCTAGGTGTTGTTATACGCGGTAGTCTTGATGCTGCTTGTCGATTAGCAGAAAAGACTCGATCTTGATCAAAGCTTGCATCTCTGCCTCCGTTCGAAAATGGTAAAAGTCTATCACAAGCTTTACATAACCGATGTCCACATTTCCAACATGTATTTTCATTCTTATCATGAATCCACATACAAAGATGACAGACTCGATGTCTTTGAGGTTTATGGATTTCTTCACGCGCCACTTCGGAGGATGCAAGTCCAGGAGGTCTTTCAATACAATAAGTATCAAACAAGTCTCGAACACTTTGCCGACGAAGTGTGGATGTTGTACGTGTAGATACCTCAGAATTGCTCATCTCATTTTGACGTGTCTCTTCCCTTTGGCGATAATGACTTGACACCTGATTTTGTTTGTGAGATTTTTGAGGATCCGATGGTAATTGTGTTGAAACATAATTGTCCTCTAACCGTTGAATACCCTTGCTGATATCTACCTTGTAACCAGCAATCTTTTCCCGACATCTACTGGACGTCTTCAACGTTTCAGCAACAGAAGCCCAACCACTAGCAAGAGCATCTTCTCGAACCATACCACGCAAACTACTCGGCGAAGGTCCAATTCCATCAGCCCTTGGTGTACCCTTATACCCAGCTCTAGCATGTCCCACATCATGATTCGATCTCGGAGTTTGCAAACCCAAGAACGAATGATTTATCCCAGTCTGAGGTTGTTCATTCGGCTGCGAATTTCTGGAAGCTGGGGTTCCAAAGATATTGGTTGGTCGACGACCAAAGCTAGAGCGAGAGTTTTCCCGTCTCCTATTCAATGGCGGTCTAAGATGAGGAGGTGATTGTGATCGATGAGGTGATTTACTACTTCTCTCTCGTCTTGTTCTTGAAGTCGATCGTATTTGTGGAAATCGAGAGGGTGTTTTTGGAGGTGATTTATTTTTTTGATTGCCCGCAAGCTTTTGAAGGAACAAGATACGAGAAGCGACGGTTCCCACAGTTATGGGAAGATTATTAGGACGATCACTAGGTAATGATGAAGTGGAAGCCGCAGAATCGGCATGTATATTTCGGGCTGCAGCTGATCGCCAAGGATAGTTCATGGCACTTAAGGATACATTAATCTGGGATTGAGATTGACATAAAAGAATGAATGTAACGACTGGATACATACAGGCACTGCGCCTGATGAGTAGTGAAGGAGCAATAAAGAGGATAACCCTAATAGGAAGATGAAGATGAAAGTGATAATGATATTGAAAAAGAATATAAAGATCGAGTACTCTATTTGAAGCTAATGAGTCTCATGGATAAGGAGCCAACCTCGAAATGGTAGGAACGGCCAATAACCATACCTACCTAGTCACAATATGCATAGCTGTCTTGTCTAAATTGTACATCATAGTTCCCCCCGATCATTCAGCCCATCAACCAGTAGTAAAAATCCCATTGAAAACTTATTTGATGAGGGTAAAAATTGACCAGGCTTGTCCATTTAAAAAGCTATGATACTGATTTTCACACAACGCAATAAAAAATAGTTCACTGATGTACATTGTGCAGGTCTCTATCATCTAAGCATCACCAGGGTAGAGTAATTCCTCTACTTGAGATGTGCTTGCAAGGTCTCCAAAACCTAGATGTAAATCATTAGTCCTTGCCCTATCCACATTCAACATCTGAATATCAAAACTCACCTCCAACTCAATCTTAGCCTCAGCAATATCTTGCTCACTTCCACTTCCTCCAACAATCTTCTGAGCCTCAGCAATTTGTGACCTAACTGCCTCTACACTGAAATCCTCCAATGGGAATCCCTCTACTGCATTAATGCTTAATGAAGAGTTTGGTTGAACGACTGCGAATCCTCCGGAAACTGTTTCAATATCCCATTAGCCTCTTGTTTCCTCCCATTTTATAGATATTTCATGGATGATTGCTGTGACGTACGGAAAAATTGCTTGCTTCCACCACTCTCCTCGATAACCTCAACGAGACCTGGCTTCAACTGTTCGATGGATGGAACGTGATTGGCGAGGATACCCATTTCACCGGATTCGGCGGGGATGTTAACTTGGACGACATCTTGGGACCTGTAGACGGACTGCGAATGTATTTGTTAGTCACCTTCTTCCCATGTCCCTATCTGCCATCTCTCCTCAAATGCCCTCCTCTGCTCCTAATCAGCCCATCCCACCCACCACCTATCATCTCCCCGCTCCCTTTCCCTCCCCACCCCAAAAACAAAACCAAACCAAACATACCTGATGAGGCAAAGCCAAGCTCAACTTAATCTACCGCACAGCCAAAAAAAGTCAGCACAACAATTCACCCAAATCCACGCCATCCATTCATCCAACTCAAAACTCAAAACTTCAAAAACCCAAAAACGGAAACTCCCGACCTTATCCGCAACAGCCTCAGCATACCCTCGGCGCATGACCGGGGCCTTCAAAGCCGTAGGACGAACCCGCAGAGCGGCGCGAGCGAAACGCATGGAGTTCATGATGGGTCGAGGTATCAATTGGGGGCTTGACGTTGGTTTTATGAGGGGTTGATGGGAGCTTGCTGGGTGATGTCGGAATGGCTTTCGCTAACTATTTTCTTTAGCTTGATTAGAGGTCACGTGGGATGATTTTACAGAAATGGGAAATTGGAAGGGTTTTTCATTTGATGATATGATACTATTTTGATTACATTCTGAGATATTTTTTGATTGATTTGAGAAGGAATTATTTTCAAACTTCTTGTCGGGTCTCACGTGCTGCGAAATCATGAATTCTTTTCATCAAGTTATCACGTGTTGAATCTGGTGCTTAGTCATTAATCATTAATTATTAATCATCCATCAATCATCCATCCATCCATCAATCCATGATTCCAAGTACCAACCATCGGATCCCAGCACCCAGCTAGGTATCCCGAAAACCCCCATTCCAAACATTCCACACCCCACCCAGACACCCCAATCCGGTCAAAACACGGGAATCCGCAGGACCCCCATCCCATCCACAGCTACCTAGTACCTACCTACCTACCTGGTACCTCAGAAACCACATGAATGACAAGCCACCCACATTTTCTCATTACCGTATTACCGTATAGTACTTACTTACCTTACCACTTTATAATTCATCAAAGTAAACTTCAAAGTAAAGTAGGGAAAACCACCGACGCGGAATTACGGCGCATCACTCAAACCACTTACTTATTACACGATTACATATGATTGCAATATTCACTCACTCTCCTTGGACCCTAACTACCTACTGCGTAAAGCTCTTAGCTCTCTAATCAATCTAGCTATCTATCCGTATGTACTATGGAGTACAGTACAGTACAGTACATTACATAGTATATAGTACGTACAAACTCAGTACATACAGTACATACTACAAGTACAGCACCAACATCAAAGAAAGCAAGCAAAACAAAACAAACATCCACAAAAATTCCACTGGTCAAATTAAATCCCTCATACAGAGTATAATCATATAATCACACAATCATATAACCACAACACAGTTCAAGAATAATTTCAAATTCCCCTACCCATTTACATAGTAGTATCTACATAGCATATACATACCTACTACCTAGTAAATAAAAAGGATATTTTATTCGTTCCGCACATAGTACATACAGTAACAGTAACAATAGCAAGCTACTTTCAAGTTTCAAGTTTCAACTTCGAACAAGAAGGTTCGAAATTCAAATAAATAGAGAACAAAGAAGCCAGCCAAGCCCCAAAATCATTTTTGATGGGTAGGCTACCGGTACTACTAGACTTTTATGACTAGACTAGACTAATAAGGAGCAGACTACGGTAGGTAGTACGGAGTTGACAGCCCCAATTTTCAATTTTTAATTTTCAATTTTCGATTTTTGATGGGGATCCCGAGTCCCGTTAATAGGCCGATCGGATGAAAAAGTACGCGCCGAAAAGGGAAAAATGAGCTGTAGATCTCTTGTGGATGTTTTTGTGTAATTGTTGTGTTCTTATCATTTCTGTGTTCAGCTCGGTCGGTGCTTTATGAAATTTTGAAAATTTTTGATCTATGGAATTTTGAAGTTTGAATTTTGAAAGTTTGTTGTATTGTGTTGTGTTGTGTTGTACAGAGAGAGAGACTAGAGTATTATTGTTATTATTATTATTATTATTATTATTATTATATGAAATCTGTTGTACAAGCAAAGGTTAAAATTTCTCGGCGAATGTGGCACTGCATATTTCGGCGTGGATTGTTTATGCTACTTTATGCTATGCCATGCTTCATTTATGCCATGCCAATTTATGCCATGCTTTACCGTTAACTCATAAATCATCAATCAAGCATTTACGATCTCTGATACTTTACGTAGGTAGTAATAAGTACATACAATCTATTTCCGCCAAGTCACTAGAAGGGTTCGCTCCTACAACGATCCATTGATCCATTATCGATCCCATTGATTCCAATTCTCTTCCGGAAGACAAAAACAGTTCATCCATAACTAGATACCCAAAGACATAAAATGGATCACCACGGGATATTAAATTACGAACATGAAGATCGTATCGCAATAATGTAGTAATTTGTAGTTGGGAGGCTTTTGCACGGTTTCTTGGATGAGCTTTGCACCGCTTTCAAGGAGGTTCACAGGGAGATTTTGATTCAGATGCGATCGTGAAGTTGGGCCTATTTTTGGCCTTGTGTTTGCAGCATTCATAAGGTGGTGAATGGTGGTTGGCACGCTTGGAGTTGGGAGGATCTTCTCCCTTAGAATGTTGCAACTACTCGAAGCGAAGGACGCCAAGGGGGAGAAAGCGGTGTACTCCGTACGTACATCGTACGCACGCTGCGTACGGAGTAGCTATGTATGATTTGGATTAGATTTTGAGGCTGATGAAGGAACTGGTTCATGTTGGGTACAGTTGGTAGTAGGTACAGGTACAGCTAAGGTAAGAAGTATGATGAACTGTCAGATGATTTTAGTCGATACAGTAAGAGCTTACCTACTCAGCTTCCTCCTTTTCTCTGCAAGGAGAATCAAATCTTTCATCATTTTCGCCACTTGGGAGGTGAGCCAGCACATTGCACAAAAAAACACCAAGACGATTAATCAATCTTATGCCAGCACCAATGCCGGTCTCCCAGCGGTGAGAGGGAAATAAATGAAGAAATATCATCGTATATGTAGGCGAAAGTTGTACAGATAACTCTTGATACCCTCTCTACCCTATCCTAAACTCAAGCTACTCGGAGCCGAACACGGATCAAGCTGTCAGCTTGTCAATGCAGGATATTGCTCGAGTATCACATCATTTTCTTATTTCCATCCAATGGTTCTTCGGTATTGGGAATGGCAGATATGGCAATCCGACACGTTTCTGCATTTAAAGCCTTTGCTCACTCAGGGAGGGGTAAACCCTTCCATTGTATGATTGAATGTGGGGTTACTGTATGGATTCCAATTTCCAGCGGTCAAAGTCGTACGGAGCAGTAAAATGCTAGGATTACCATTGGTTCATCGTTTTCCATCCGATTGAGGTGTTACTTCGGCAATATAGATGAACCTTTCATTAATTAATTAGCATCCTATTGGTTTATAGGAAAATGATGTCGTCAGTGAGGACTCCCATCCTTTCCACCAAAATAACTTGATGGTAAGGTGGGATCCCGCCAGGTGAAGGTATCACGAGCCTGTTTGATCTGATACATGTTACCTGAAATGACATGAGCCATGGAGAATGTGACATGACTTGCGCTATGCAAGATATACTTTCCCGCACGTTTCTCGTAGACCCTTTATACCTAAATGCAAAATGACGAGTGCCTTTGAAACGATTCCAAGTAAAATATAAAGTTTGGCACTTTGGTGAGTAGTTCACTGACAGTCTGGTGGAGTATGTGTATCATCAGATGAAATGGATGGATAGAACGGCCAAGAAGATGAATCCACATCCCCCACGTTGCATGATGGTGGAAAAGAGGGATTCATGGAGGAGGAGGTTGGTAGGTAGCGTTTCATAGGTGAGCAGAGTCCCCCGTGTGAATACATGGATGAATACCAGCACTGCTGCTAGAGGTCGTTTTGAAAGGTAAACGGAGTCCTGCAGCTAAGGTTGTGCTTAGAGGATGACTTTTTGCATGCGCGCCAAGGGGAGCACGAATCCGTGATGTTGGCTCTGTAATATTTTGATTTTGCCGCGTCTGGCTGGTTCAATTGCGATGAAGAGATATGATATGATATGATATCTCACGATGTATCATCATGAATGGCTTACCAGATGAAGAATATATTGAACCCATAACGGGAATCAATTGTATGGTTTGGGGAATGGACTCCGAGATTGTGATTGTAAATTGTTAGATGCAGCATCTATTGGAATCGAAGGACAAGATAAAAATGGGTGATGGGTTGATGGATTGATGAATCATCTATAATCCAAGTCATGGGAATGAGGAATGAGTTGAATGTGACACCAACAGTCAATCTGAGAACAAAGGAAAGCAAATCAATTGATATTTGTCCATGTTATGACTTTGAGATGATAATAAAGAAACCATCGGTTAGGGCGATGGGGGCGTGGAGGGGGTAAATTGACAATGGGGAAATTGGAGATGGATCCAATAAACTCCTTATCCAAGTTTCAACGAATCACCAAATTATCATGAGATCTCTAAGAATTGGTCAACCCAAATAATAATTCAATCTCTCCGAGTTCAGGCCGTCCCAAGAGCGGGTGGGAAATTTCATTATTTGAGTTTGCTGTAGTAGCTGTACATGTTTGAATTAGCTACATAATAATAAGTATAAGTGCATGTACATCTTTTCTGTATCCTTCCTGTAGGACGGTTAGGTCAACGGGCGTGCAGTAGGATGGTTTTGCTTGGCTGATACCTCTGTAAGAACCTATCGAAAAGTAAATGAGATTTTGGTGTTTAGCATGCAATAGTTTTGGGTGAGGAATGTTTTGAGTTTGCTTTCCCCTGTAGCTCGTGAAGAGTTGCTAGCATTGTACTCTAGAGTCTACAGGCATAAGAGACCTGAGCTGGTAGAGTGTAACCTAGGTACATGATCATGTCAAATCTCAATCAAACAAGCTGGAAGGAAGGACATTCATTCATGGGTTGACTGGAATAGAATAAATGATATAGTAGTTCTATCGCGGGATCCACTTCTCGATTTACATGGCAGCAGCTGCTGCTGAGCTGCACCACCAAAATTAGAGATGGGGGGAGAGTTATTAGGAGAGAGAGTGGAAGGACAAAGAACGCGGGATTTTTGAGCGGAAGTATGAATGAATGAATGGGATTGGTATGGCAGCTGTCTTGTCACCATGGAAGGTATGTGCAGAGGACAAGAGTAGTGAGTGAATGGCATGAGCGAGAGTATTTTATCTGGGTTGCTTGCGATATCGCGATTTGAATCTTGAGACAGAGACGGTTTTCTCCGATATTGAAATAAATCATGGATCTTCGATGAAAGAAAGTTTTTCTTGTACAGAGTAGTTAGCATCTAGAAAGTGTTGATTTCTGCGAGAATGGCGGCGGATTAATCAAATTATTTTCCATTTGAATTTATTGCATCAAAATAAGTCATTCTTTACCAATATGATCCTTATCCTTCCTTCCTTATCCTTTCTAAGCCCTTCTTCCTTTCTTTTCAAGTTTCGAAACCATTGAAATTCAAATCACCCACTACTGACTGACTGAGTTTGCTAAGATCCCAACCGCTAATAATAACATGATAAACAACACACCATCTATTTATCTGAACCAGATTCAAGATTCATTCAAGTCATTTGTTCATAGTTAATCAGTCATTCGCATGGTTCGCCTCTTTCTCTCTTCCTCTATGGACGGGAAGTAAAACATGAATGATTTCTTGGTGTATGACTAAACCCACATCATATATGCCATATCGTATATGCCCGATTCTGATGTTATTCTTATATTCTTATTATATCCTTAAGCCCAAGTACAAGTAGAAGTAGAGGTACGGGTACAGTGCAGTACAACTACAAGTACAAGTACATACGCTTAAGCACTGGCACAAGCACAAATTACCACATCCCACATCCACCATCCACAAATCCACAGCCACCCTAAAATTTCCAACCCACTTATCTCTCAAAGAAAGGAAAGAAAAAAAAAAGAAAAAAGAAAAAAGCTTTCCCAAATTCCCAATCCGCTTATCCGTCACACATCCGTTACACTATCCTGTACGCATCTTAGTGTGTTCATTATTTATCCACCTCTATTTGGGAAGTGCATATCTATCCACTTACTACCTACTTTGTACTTTCCTCACTCTTCCTACTTACTCTGCGACCTTTTTCATCCATCTGCATTATTTACCAACCAACGACAGACACTCTCCTCTCTGGACCCTCTCACTCTCTCACCCTTACACCCTTCCACACACGCTTACCACATTCAAAGCAGCTTTCGCCAGCATAGAAAGAGCAAGAGCCTCTTGGGAATTCGGGTCTCTTTTATAAAGTCGTGGTTCTTTGATTTCATGATTACTTGATTTCTTTATCACTGAAAATTCCTTCAAATCGAGGATCGAGGCAGTGGCAAAAACAGGTCTTCTTTTCCGACTGGTACTGGCATGGGGACTACTTTACTTTTTTATACCTTAGTATAAACCAGAAAACCAAAACCAAAACCAAAGAAGATTGATTTTTATTCAATTTGTGTGAAAAGATCAGCCCTGGAAAAGGAACAAGACTTCACTTCAGCCCTTAATTGAACGTCATTTTATAAATCCGCAGCACCACCCACCAACTAGCCACCATCTAGCACCGCCCAACAACCCCATAACAAGCAACCGCCCAGCACCCCAAAAAATACACCGTACTTTTCGCTGAACCTAATACCTGTTGCTTATCGACTGAAGAGAAAGACCGTTACGACATAAATTCAGAGTGGAAACCAAACAACAACTTTATTATACACATCACCACTTTTTCTCTCTTCTACCAACAATAATCCTCCATTAGAGAGAGATACCACTTTTTTCTTTCCTTTTATTGCTTTCCTCGCAGTAACCCGGATTAATCTCTTTTTCTGAACATGATGGTTTCTCGACAATTATAGCAATACGGTCCTTAGGGACGCTTTAATTCAACGGTCCTCCTCGGCCCTTGCTTTTCTTTGGGAAAGGCATCTGACGACGAACAACTCTACATTTGTTGCATTTTTACCTCTTACCACCAATCACCAATACGTCGAGCCTTTTGAGGAGTAACTCGATTGTTTCACTTCAATCCACTTCAAATCAATTCAACCACAAAACAACGACGACCTTTTCCTTTAAATTCGGTCTCCCGCAACCATCTCGGAAACCACATTCTGATTTTCATACCACAACCTTTTTTTAATCGACCATATACCAACAGTCGATCCTACTTATATTAATTATACACACACAATGAATCTCAATCACGATCGGAACCACACCATGGAGGGGCAAGATATGTTAACGTGGCGTCCACAAGCGACATCCACTTCAAATATGTCTGCAAATGGCGACGAAGAAATAATATCCGCAGAAGTCGATGAGCCTCCTGAATTACAACCAAACGAATTTACAAAAGCTCCCATTCGCCCTCAAAACGATCGCGCGATTTCCCTTCTTGCAAAAGGTTTGAAAAGCCCGGAATCCGAGACACAAAAACCTGATATACATATTACCACCGACTTAATGCGCCGCCGATCCCTAATGAGCACAGTAAGCTTAGCATCGACTGCCGAACTTACAAGCGATGGAGGCTTCACAAGTCCTGCTCGCACCAATACACCCAGCCCACCATTTCCAAATACATCATATTATTCGATGACTCGGAAACCAACATATCCTCCATCTAATTCAGTCGTACATCATGAAGCGGCTGATCCAATCATTGCAGTTCACACGGAAATTCTTAACGTTTCACCAAAAGCAGCACCAGTCGTACCTCTTGAGGCTGCTCCAAAGAAACGTTGTATCAGTTTCGCTTGTGGTGCGCGAAAGGACCCCGCTCCTAAGACAGGGGTAGTTGCCGTCGCGAAACCCCTTGAGCCTGCAGCTCCCGCAGTTGAAGCTCCAAAACGCAAATCTACCATTAAATTTGCTTGTCCTTCTAAGCCTACGGAAAAATCTGTAGCGAACGTGGAACCCACTGAAAAGACATCCTTGAAACTCGCTGTGCCAGATACTCTACCGCGAAGACGCGTTCCAAGCCGATCACCATCTACTTCAAGAAAGCCTAGACCTGCTACCACATCTTCTGCTCGCCCTCATCGCGAATCCACAGGAACCGTAAGACGTGCATCGCAAAGTCCTGTTGCGATAAGATGTAAGCCCAAGTATGTCATTGCTGGCGAGAAAGATTTACAATCCGAGGCTGCTCGATTTCACGAATTCTGCAGTGAAGGTTTGGAGGAGGATGATTGGATTCGCACAGATGGCGAGATTCCAAAAGCAAAAATTACCATCAATGACACCCTCGCAAAGGAGATTAGAATTCGCAGACTCGGATCGGAAGCCGAAGAAGAAGCTCTGGAGGAAGAAGATGATGAAGACTTTGACGATGGGAACGACTCCGATAATGAAGATGGCTCCGATGAGGATCAAGATGATTATGAGGATGATGAGACTGATCGTGTTTACTCTGATGACGATGCTACAGATGGAAATGAGACAGATAACGAAGCTGGTTTCGCTGATTCTGATGACGAGGATGATACCGAAGGTGATTTTAATTTCTGGACACCAAATAAATTGGAACAAGCACGATTTCCTATTCCAAATGCCGAAGCTAGCACTTACCGTGCTTCTGCAAACCGAACTGCTTCAGCATCATCAATCGAATCTCTTAACGGCACGGCCCCTATAAGAGAATTATCTAGGGGCAAGCGAAGACCGAGAAAGCCTCGCAGCATCAAGATACGCCCAGGAACCCCAGATCTCCCTGATAGTACCGATTTTGTTTGCGGAACACTTGATGAAGATCGTCCTCTCGAAGATGCTTATGTTTCTTGTATGGAAGCGAGAAAATATGCCAGGCACATCGCTACCCCTCAGGATATTGATCCATCTTTCCCAACCTCTGATCCTGAGGATGAAGAAGACGAAATTGATGATGTTGCAAAGACAATTGAGAGTGATGAACATGTTTGGATGCAAGGAAAATTTGAAGATTCTGATTCGGACCGCCGTCGTGCTAGGTCTCGTAGATCTCCGGGCCATTCTCCAAGAAAGTTACACTCTCCTCCACCAAAACAACGTCTTCGCTCTCCACCTCCGAAGCAACGTCTCCGATCACCGCCACCTAAGAAACGTCTCCAGTCACCACCACCAAAGAAACGTCTTCAATCACCTCCGTTACGCAAGTTGTTTGGGGATGAATCTCCAAACAGACCATGTTCTCCACCACCGGCACGCGTCATTGATTCTCCTCCAGCTTCACCTTCCATCACCGGAAGTCGAGCAATCAAGTTTGCTCCTTTAGGATCAAGACCAGGTTTGACTCATACCAAGTCTCTTCCTCGAACTCCAAATGCTTTCTGTCGTCAATATACTGCGAGTCGTATTGCTGCAGCTAATGAAATCGCTGCAAAGGATGATGGTGATGGACCATTACGAGGAGCAATTGATATTGTCAAAGGACTTGAGCAAAAGCGACAAAGACGAAAGGAGAAATTTTATCAAAAGCATTGCGCCAATCGTGCACGCAAAGGACAACCAGAGCGTAGACCACAACCTGGTAAAGGTGCAGAACGTATGCGAGAGTTGGGATTACTTATGGCTGGCAAAACTGGCACTAATGACCCATATATGCTTTCTGCATAGACATATTGCAAAAGCAAACATTTTCTAGTTATTTTCTATTCTTGAACTGTCAGGCTTTCTCTTTCCTCTCTCTGGTAGAAGAGTGTTTTATTTTTTAGATGAGATATACCCCTTCTTTCGGAGTTTTAAGAGGAATTGGAAGAAAGCCTATCGGGAACCCGTGATTGATCGGTCGAATAAAAGACGACGAGACGGCCTCGTCTTCTGTCATTTTTCCATTAATGGATAGATGTTACGGATGCGAAATCCCGATTATTTTATACACACTTTATTTTGTAAATAGGAATGAATAAAATATTCAATAAACATTTATGATGATTTTAATGTATTCTGATTGTGATTCTTGCTCTGTTTTGTGAATTAAAAGTGTGATGTTATACGTGTATTTACATTATTTATAATGATTGATTGATTGATCGATGAGATGAGGTATGATGATCTAGTATATTTTAACCTTTTGGTAGGTAAGATACCTAGTAGATACAGAAAGGTAAGGAAGGTAATGAGGAAATAAGACTCTTTCTTACCTATGATGCAATCACAATCTTTTATTCATTAGCCCACCAACCCCCCAGCATTACCCCGCATCTAAACAAACAAACACAACAATTATAGCAAACTCGGGGTACTCAAGTACTATTGTTATAACTACTAAGTAGGTATCTAGTATCTAGAACACAAATCTTTGACTTTTTTAGAAGATACTCTACTCATTTACCCATCACCCAAACAAAACCATGCCCCCGCAACCACGAATCCTCCTCCTCGGCGGCCACGGCAAAGTCTCCCTACACATGACACCCAAAATCCTCGCCCGTTCCTGGTCTCTGATCTCTCTAATACGGAATGAGGGACATAAGGGAGATATTCTTGAAGCGGCGAAAAAAGCAGAGGAATTGAAGAGTGAAGGAACGGAAGTTGGGAAGTTGGAATTCTTGGTGAGGAGTTTGGAGGAGGTGGGGTGTGTGCGGGATGCGAGGGAAATTTTGGAGGAGGCGAGGCCGGATTGGGTGGTTTGGTGTGCGGGTTTGTGTTTTAGTTTCTTTTTTTTTGATTTTTTTTGAGAGGTTTGGATATTTGAAAGCGGGAGGGGGAGGAAATAGGAGGATTAATAACAGCTATGATATGATTACAACGAATAAAAGCTAATCTAAAAACCCACAACCCACAGGAGCCGGCGGCAAAGGCGACAAATCCCGCACCTATGCCATCGACCAAAACGCCTGCATCCACTTCATCCGCGCCAGTATCTCCACCCCCAGCATCAGCAAATTCCTCCTCGTCTCCGCGCTCATCTGTCGTCGTTCGCGCGCTCCCTGGTGGACCGATGAGGATTGGAATTATGTCGAGAGGGTTAATAGGGAGGTTCTTTCGGATTATTATAATGCGAAGTTGAAGGCTGATCAGGTGCTTGTGGTGGAGGGGGGGATGAGGAAGGATTGGGTTTGGATGGATTTGAGGCCGGGGACTTTGGGGGATGGGAAGGAGAAAGGGAGGGTGTTGTTGGGGAAGACGGGGGGGAGGGGTGCGGTTACTAGGGGGGATGTGGCGGAGGTGGTGGTTAGATTGTTGGGGGTGGAGGGGGGGAGGAGTGGGTATTTTGATTTGGTTAATGGAGATGGGGAGGGGGATGGGGATGAGGGGGTGGAAATAGGAGAGGCGGTTGAGAGGGTTTTGGATAGTGGGGTGGATGCTAGGGATGGGGAGGAATTTGGGGATTTAGTTGGGAGTGACTTTTTGAAGTTGTGAGGTGGGAGAGAAGTCAGGGGGATCAGGTGATGATTCATGGTACCAAACTGAGCTCTGGAATATATAGAGATAACTAGCGCAATAAAAATGGAATTTTGGACTATGTATTTTTTTTTTAATAAAAAAAAATCTATCTAGGTATCTATGCACTTATTTCCTTCAAATGTAAAATAATAAAACGAAAATAGTCGAGAGTTAAATTATTAGATAAATTATCTAGAACCATTCAGTGAGTAAGTGGTATTGGAATAGAAAGATTATTCAGATAAATGACAAAAAATCAACCTCAATCAAGATGAGCCAAAAAAGGCCAAAAAATAAAAGATGATGAAACAAAAACATACAACAGTGGGGATTCGCTGGTGGTCACCCACCCAACTACTAATCCACCGATCTGAAGCTTGTGTATGGCAGAGCGGACGGGATGCCCAATTCTCTTCAGTCTATGGTCGTATGTGGCGATTGGGATTTTGCATTGATTTATATTCCCTAATTGATAAGGTAGTTATAGTATGTATATCCCATTCCATTTACCACTCACACACTAAACCATCTCAATCACTCATTCAATCCCTCCCTCTCTCCGCAGCAAAACTCCCCATCATAATCCGTACACCCCTCTCCCCCTCCGCAATCTCATCATACCCCCAAATCGTATCAGCGATACTACGAACTTTCTCCGCCAGAAGCGGAAGATTATCAGAGATAATCGAATCTTCCATATCGAGTATGCGACCATAGTGGTTACAGGTACTTACGGCGATTGTGGCGCGCGGTTGGCGAATTTGTGTGTAAGCTGTGAAGAGGGAGGGGAGGGATAGCGATAGGTGATGAGAGGGGGAGGATTGGGTAGGAAATGTGGATACTAGGGATGAGGGGGCGTTAGATGGAGCGAGAGGGGTAGAGGGAAGCTGGGAAAGGAGTTTGGTGAGGATGTAGACGTCTTCGACTGATGGGTTGGTTTGATGGTGATTAGCTTGTTGTTGTATACTCGGTTTACTATGGGGAAATCGGAATCACAAACAGATCCTCAATAAACAATAAACTGAACTACCGGGAAGACCTCAGGTAAGTGAAGAAGAAAATGGAAATACATACTACCAAGACCAGCACCCTGCCCAAAATGCGGTGCAGTAGTGTGTGCAGCATCGCCGATTAGAAGGATAGGAAGAGTTGGGTGGTGGAAAGTGGGTGCTGTAGGATGGTAAAATGTTGCCCAGTAAGAGGGGGATTTAATGAGCTGAGAGAGGTTGTGTCAGTGAACGTAGTTTGGGCTTGAGGGGATCTGGGAGAAAGTATATTATGGATAAAGGAAATAGGGGATATATTCTGAATGAAATGGAAAAAGGGAAATAAAATTTGAACTTTACATGAATAACATGAGATGGAAGTGGTCATTCAAAAATAGTCAAATAATTTGATGGCTAGAAGGAAATGAGGAAAATACAAAGACAGTAATATGAAAATACCAAAGAAGATAAAATGCTTTAGGTGAAATCTAGCAAAAAAAAATCAATAACATAAAAAGGTTCAAACAAAAGAAAGCACATGGAATAAAATCCAGCGTTCAAGAAATCATCCACTCACCCTCATAACCCCCTCCACATCTCTCCCCCATCTCCCGTCCAAATAATCCCTCTCCAATTCCTTCTCCACATTCTCTCTCACCCAGTTCCCCTCCCAAACACCTTCCTCCCTATTCGCAAAAGCAACAATATTCATACTCTTCCCACCCTCCACCGGGAAAGAAACCACATGTCCCCCATGTCCCAAATAAAATATCCTCTGTCCGGCTTTCTCCCCTATACTTGCCTTTGCCTCTTCCATTGGTATTAAACCCCTATATGCCACTTTCCCCGTAAAACGTGCTTTTAATGCGTCTGCGTTATTGGTCGGTGTGAGTACTATATCCCGACATAGGGATTTGACGCCATCGGCGCCGATTACTAAGTCTGTGGTTGATGTTGTGCCGTCTTGAAATTGTAGTGTGACTTTAGAATCGCGGACGTCGGAATTGGAAGGAAGAGAAGTAGAAGTAATTCCAATTAAACGTTTTCCAAATCTCACATCGGCAGAAGAAGGGAGGAGTTTGATGAGGACATCCATCAAGGATCTTCTATGCGCGGTACTTTGACCCTCTCTTCCTTCTTTCATTCTTACTTGTGCTATTCTCTTTCCTTCCCATTCTTCATCCTTTCCATGTTTCTCTTGTGAGCTGCCAACTCGATCACCGACTATAAAATCCCACCAGACGTCATCGTCGCCCCAATTTGCAATAGCTTTATAACTTTCCCAGAAATCGGGATGGAGTAGTTTCATGATCCGGTGGCCACTTGCGCCGAATCCAATACCGGCTCCAATTTCCGAGTAGCTGTGGTGAGATTCGTAGATGGTGTAGCGGAGATGAGATCGCTTGTTAGGTGGGAGAGCAGAAATAGAAAGGGCGAGTGTGAGACCAGTCAGACCCGCTCCAATTATGGCGATATTGAGAGTCTCGCTTGGTTCAGGGACGGAGTGGGCTAGGCTGGGGTTTGGCATGATGGGAGTTGGAGGTTGGGCGTGTTTTAGATTGTGAACAGAGATATTGAAGAAGTGAGGAGGAAAGATGTACGAAGATTATTGTAGCGTCCAGATTATTGGTGGAAACTAGACGAGGGTTAGAGACAAGCTGGCGACTTAGTAGAAAGAGGGGGGTAAACGAAACATGAACTATTGAATATGAACCATATTGTAAAGTTTAAAGGTTCTGTAACTCAAACACTGACTAATGATAATATTGTGATATCCAAAAGAAAGGGTAGCTGAGTGGTGATATAGCACCAGAGACAAAACAACCTAAAGATCCCGCTGCGGCACAAGTCGTGTAGCTAAGACAGGATAGAACAAAAGAGGAATGTTTCAAATCTTTACAATGATAAGAAATTATGATCGAATCAAGAACCTTCAACATAGTTCAGATAGTTCCGAAGGTACACTGCATTAAGTATGTTAGGTAACTTCGGAACTGAAATACGAATCCGCGAAACCCAAATGCAAATGGTTCAGCAAGCTTCCGAAGTGAAACCTATGTGTGACATAAAAGTTCCATGCATTGAATCTAAAATAACGTTTAAATAGACTCGCTACTCACGCTACTATGCATCCTAAATGAAGAAGCAAGAAATGCTTCAAAATGGTATGATTATTAATCAGCCAAATTATCCCTAAGCTATGTACCTAGGACTTCTAAAAATTGTGATACCGTGAAACTTTTCCGCTATATCACCACCATGCTGGAAGAAACTACCCCGAGCGCCTACAAGCCACTAATACGTACCTCTAAAAGCAAAGTGACTATCGCCAACCCTATCGACGTCACATCTCTCCAGTAAATAATCCACTTTACCGGCAGCTCTAGACCTATTTTCTATCCACGAGAAAAAATTGCTTAAATAGATATAAGCCCAGCAGCGCAATAAGTCATTATTGAAACGGTTGTATATCTCAAAACGAACAATTGTGCTTCGGTACTTGCAAAACAAAGTGTTGAAGCTACGCCGTCGAAATTACCAATGCTGACTTGAAGCATTGTAGTAGAGCCAATCTTGTATGTTCAAACAATAATATTTGTCACAATGGTCCATAGCATCGGTTGAGCAACATAAATTCCACATGCGAGGAGATATACAGCTCCATACTTGGTAGGCACGTTGGTATGTTTCTGATTAAGGAGGATAACAGTACCAGATATAATCATGCTATATTAAAAACGATCGAATGCTGTAGGATCTTTGAAATGATCGGATAAGACTGAGGAGATCAGTGCAGATTTGCTGCGGCGACAAAGACGAGGATTCACAGAATTTGAACGTGGCGAGAATCTTGATGAAGAGCTATACCGATGTAATCGTTGGAGTAAATATCGCGACGCTATAAAGCGTGATTGTTGCGCATCCTAGAATTATGCCATTACACTTGATTAGCCTAGGATAGCCATTAAATCGAGGTATTCACCATATGTATGTCTTCCAATCTTTAAGGATAGTGAACGTGTGACGATCTGACTCCTCATCCGTCTGTTCAAGAAGTCTTCTTTCTTAATGATATCAGCGAGTGAAGTCCTTTCCTTATCGGACAACCATTTTGCTTGATGTGGCCAAGCCGGAATAAATGGGTAAATGGGAATTGCAACTGGAGCAGTAATACAATTTTCGACGATGAGGGACAGTCTCCACCATGAAGGTCTATCTGCACCCATGATAGTCATTACTATTATTTATACCAGCAATAGCAAATGCAAGCAATGCAGCAAATGCGTTACCAAGAGCGTTGCCAACCATCAACGTGCCTAATCTCCACTGGATTTCGTACGGAGGATAGTACTGACTCAAAATGTAAACACTTGCTGTGGTTTTGGAGGTGTGCTGATTTCTATTCTGACTGATGGTAATACCTGGTATAATTCTCGCTTCTAAATAGGCCAACGAAGAAACGCATGGCATTGAATCCTGCAAGATTTGTGACGAGTCCATTACCAATACCCGTGATCCCTATGCTATTTCAATTCTAGATAATTTATATTTCGAAAGATTTCACAAACCGAGGAAAATTTCTCCAGCAAGAACGATCTGTGTTGAACTACACCGAATATGAGTAATGTGTTACATGGAATCTCGAAAACAATAAGAACCATGCCGACGATGGAAAGATTTATGATGAAATCATTGCCTTGAATATGAAAATCTTTTTGAATGCCGAAGATGCTAGCGCTTCCAATGTTACCGCGATTGAGGACGGTAACTAGCCAAAAAGCACATAAAGCTAGCCAAACATGAAGATTAATCTTCCAAATAAACCTTCAATATTATTTGGGAGGGAGTGGAATGGGACTTGATGGTTTAGGAGACGAAGATTCTCAATTTTTCTTATTTTTAATGTCCCTAATTTCAATACCTATTGCCTTCTCCATTGTTATTTGTTTTCAATATGCTGTGGAAAAATTGATGGATGCTTATCAGAAACTAAGCTTAGACTAAAAAAGATGAGAGAGGATGGTTAAAGTAAAAATTGGGTGGATGGACTGAGTGAATGGTATGGGCTCCGATTATGAATAAGTTAATGAATAATAAAAACTGACTGATCTTTAGTGGAATAAGTTGCAAGCTGTTTCTACCTCAGTGTTTGAAGTTCGTTTTGAAGTAGAAGCCAATAACCTCGACGAGAAGTCATCAAATACACATCCAAAAGCTTTGTGGGACATGTGAAATCGAAGCTAGAAATTTGTTCAAAGCACTTAGAGTCTTCACGGTTTCCGTTTTGTGTAGAGCAAGGAATATTGCTGCTTTCCCATGACATATCCTCACTTGAAGGCATCATTGCAAAGATTTGAATGTCATGATCTACCGCCATTGAACCCAATGTAATCATAGATCATGTGTTTTTAGCCGGTCTGAATGGTATGGCAGACGTGATCCGTGAACCGAGACCTGGATGCTTCCTGGAACTGGAAGACACCGCATACCTACTGGTGAGTGACGCTGCTGCTGTCACTGGACTTACAAGATTCGAAAGAGTATTCAATATCAAGATAGCAATTTCTCAAGCATGTATTTAACATATGTTGCAGAAATTCATATCGAACTGGGACGAGAGTTGTTGGAAGGAACCTTGGAAGAGGGGGAGGTCGTCCGTGACGTTTCAGCGGCTAGACCTAAAGTGGATTAGTTCGAGTTTAATCCAACTCCCTCAAAGTTTCGCTCCAACATCATGATCTTTACTTTATCGTACTATATTAACACTGTCGCTGTGTTATACAATATGACGATACTGCTCTTGCTGTGTTACAGTTCTTGCATTTACAACCCAAAGATTATCAACTGAGACCTGCGTAGAATAGTATTCCAAATTTGCACGTGCACTCGCCGAGCTCTTCGTATAGAATGAAATCTAACGCACCACAATGCAACCTCAAGGTCGCAGTAAGTCACGATTAGGACTCCTGAGGTGACGTAAATTGTTTGGAATTCTCACGTCTTACCAGACTAAGTCTCTGTCTCAGCTATGCAAAATCAACCGCCGTGTTACCTCGATTTCGTCACACCAGAATTCTACCGTAGCACAAAATCGACACGGACTCACGATATAAAAGAATTATTATTCGAATCGCGAATGGTATGGATCTTGCACTACTTGACAAGTGTAGTTACGTGAACTACCAGAATCATTATGGTTACACCGAATGTCCTATTGATCGGTCAACATTTCTTTCACTACCTGCTTCTAAGTTTTGAATGGTATCTCTAAATCTTGGAATATCTAGAATATATCCGTGTCGAAACTGGTACATCATCGCCATCCTATTGTGATCTCGAAAATTTACTTAAAACAACAGTATTGTTCATGCTTTTAATTTTTATAAGGACATGAGGTAAGATTCCTATAGCTGGCTCGTAGCGAAAAAAGTCATGATGACCTCAAAAACGAATTGTGCGACTTTAAGAAGTACAATGAACCACTATCCAAAGAGTTTGAAGGGTCATGAAGTATCATTCCGTACCTACTCGTGCAAATTGCTTAGAATTTTACTCTTAAAGTCTGTTTAAATCTATTCTTCTCTCATCTTCCTCGAGAATGGTTTGCGAAAGTTCTACCTCTTTAATAAAGCCAAAATAACCGTCAATATCATGTCTGAGCTAACAGATTCCGGAACAGCTTGGCTGGCTACTACTATTCCACTTTTATTTATGTCCATGCTTGCTGTCATATTCCGTGTTGCATGGCAATGTGGGCGTTTGAACAAGGCAGATGTAGGCATTTCGATTGCTCTTGTGAGTGTTCTGAATGCGAATATCTAGATATTTATATGTAATTAATTGACACTACATATGCAGGGCTTCATGATCGCTCATGAAATCGTGGGGTGCGTTGGTGAGTACACCCGTCCAAAGGAGCCATTGACCAACCTAACAAAACACTGATAAGGCATATTTACTTGGGGACTGGGCCATGATGTCGCCTCTCTCCATCCCGAAAAGGCTCAAAAAGCTATCATGGTAGGGAATCCTAGATACTAATCAATTTCCCTACTTTTGCTCCAACATGTCAGCTTAAACTATACTAGTATCTCTACATCCTCCAAATCATTTATCAAACCACCATAGCCACGATCCAAATATCTCTACTCTTCTTCTATATCTCTTTCCACCTGCCAGGTAATTTCAAATCCATTTATCATATCACCACTCTATCAATATGCCTATCCATGATCGCTTTCGATACCGCAACAATTTTTCAATGTACACCAATTCCTTATATATGGGATCGCACAATCGCACATGGCCGATGTATCAATAAATCCACTCTCTCAATAACCCACGCCATCACGAATATATTCTTCCATCTCCTTCTTTTCATATTATCCCTACCTATCCTACGTTCTCTTCATTTGAGCCGTAACAAAAAATACGCAATATCAAGCATTTATCTCCTCGGCTGCTTGTAAGTATTCGTACTCCTCCTGATTCCTATCAAAACATCCCATCCAAAATTCCAATCATCTAATCCCTATGCAAAAACAGTATCCTCACAACCAGCATCCTCAACCTCACACCTCTCATCCCATTCTCCATTTTCATCCCCCCAACTCCCCAACTAATCAAAATCCCCAATCCCCAATCCCTCCTCACACACTCCCTCGAACCGCTCCTCTCACTAATCCTCCTCTCCCTCCTCTCTTTCCCCACCTCACACACCACTCCGCCCAAAACCACCACCACCACCCTCACCCGCTTCCCTACCAATTCCCCCTGGAAAACCCTCAAATCCTGCTCTTCATCCTTCAAATCACGCTCGTCGTTTAAATCCCTCTCTTCCAAGTATTCCCAACATACACATACACATACACACCCCGCCGCTTTACATATGGATACTAGTATTCTTGATGAAATGATGATTTATGTTACCGTGTTGGAGGATAGCGGGGTTGTATTGAGAGGAGATAGGCATGGTGAAGAGGTGTGAGTTTGAGTGGAGTGGGTGCGTCAGTTAGGTTATAGATGACGAGATGAACGAGGATGGAAAATTGAATCATTTTGTGATGGTAGTTTAGTTACAATTATTCATTTGATATGATGTGATGGTTGCTTGTGACGATGGAGAGTTTCCTAGTTTGTGGATAAAGCTATTATAGCTAGCTAGCTACCTATATTATATGTATCAAGAACATCCTCCATTCATCTCCCTCTCCATATCGCAGAATTTGACAATTTATTGCTCAAATCCCTCATGAAGTAAAAAGCCCCATATTCCCAGCAAATAGTAGACAAATTGGTATCATAAAGAAGAAATCATAAACCAAATGCACCAGTAGCACCGCCGCCTGCTCCTTATCCTCTGCCAACTGTCCTATACCCCTCATTTAGGTTCTGTCTATTAACTACCATCCCCATACGAAAATGTTCCTTTACCACCTCCCCATCAACTTCTCTCAATTTCTCGCCAAAAAAAACTAATCAGCAATATCCACCCCAAACTCCTCATACAACTCCCCAACTCTCACACCCCTATTATCCGCAATCATACCCAGTAATCCCTGTCCAACATCCTTAATATCATTATAATCGTGCAACAACTTGATATGTCTCTTGACCGTTTCCTTAGCAGGTTGCTCCAATCCTTGCGTGATTTCTTGAATTTTCTCTCGTTTCTGAGCGATTTCGATTCTGAGATTGGCGTTGCGTGTTTGGATTGATGACTATGAACGGACGGTAGTTAATTGATTTGCAGGAAAGTTAAAAGTGCCGGGGGGAGTAGACTTACGAGTTTCATAGCTTTCATCTCGGCTAAGAAGGCACCTTGTCGTTGTAAAGAGGATGAGTTGTTTGATGATGTAGAAAGTTGATTTCCGGAGACTTTGCCTTTAGAATTACGTGTAGCAGATGGGGTGATAATATCTTCGTCTAAAGACTCCGAAGTTTTTGCACCCTCTTTTCCCTTGTTCTTGAGTAAGGTTGGTCTTCCTCTCTTCTTCTCAACAATTAATTCTTCTTGCTCGTCGGCTTCGTCCTCGACAGTTTCCTCAGATTCAGCACAAACAAGCTCTGAATTTGCGGATTTTTGCTGTTCTTGTTCTAAAATTTCCGAATCACTGTCGCTAATATCCCTAGCTTTGGTTGCAGCAGGTCGACCTCGTCTTTTTCTCTGTGCAGGTTGTTCATCATGAGTCTTTGTATCCCCCTCAAAAGTCTCATTACCCTCAATTCTAGTATTTATTGCCTTGGTCAAACCTTCCTCGACAGTCTTTTTTTCTTCAATACTGAAACCCAAAATCTTGGTTCCAGATGGTCGACCTCGTTTTCTTGGCTCTGGCTTGACCTTTTTGACCGGCGGCGACTCATCTTGCAGCTCGTCCTCCTCCTCATCGGAGTTAACAATTTCTGGCGGGATATTCTTGCCAGTAGTATCAATACCTGACATGTTTTTGGCACTTCCAGTACCAAAGCCAGAAGCGCTGCGCGAGGGGCGGCCTCTCTTTCTCTTCTCTGGCGAAGAAGTTGCGGATAAGCTAGCCTCAGTCGCTGGTTCATTGATATCTGCATTCAAAACTTTATGAGCAACAGGTGTAACGTCGTCGTTGGGAGATGACTTAACAGTCTCAGCAGAGTTCTTATTTGCAATAATTAGACTGGAAGATTTACGACTCGAAGGTCTACCTCGTCTCCGCTTCTCTGGCGTAGAATTGACGCTTGGTGGCCCATTGCAATCTGAATTTACAGCCTCTTGCGTCACGATGCAATTAGGATTTCCCCTTGCAATTTCATCTGTAGCAGCTTTTTCAGCACCCAGCTCAGAAGCCTTGCGACTACCAGGTCCACCTCTCTTTCTATTCTCCGATGATGGATTGACAGGAGGTGGCTCATCGTTCCACTGCTCAACAGCAAGAGGCGCAATAATACCAATATCTGCAGCTCTTGCCACTTCGGAATCCGGAGCTCCTTCTAATTTTCCCTTGCCAGCCATCTTTTTGGAACTCTGTTCGGATTCCCCTTGGCTAGCAGTTCCACCCTCTTTTCTTTTCACCGGCGAGGAACCAATATCAGCTAATCTCGAGGATCCAATGCCATTCCCAGAGCCATTGATAATGTCTTTTGAGGACTCTTCCGCATCAATGTCCTCAGGGGGGTTTTCCGAAGCCTCATTGACTGATGGCTTCTCGGGATTCATTTGGGACAACTTTCGACCAGGTCTACCTCTCTTTTTCGGTCGTACAGGTGAACCATCATCCAAATCATCATTTAGGTTTTCATTCAACGTAGTTTCTTGGGCCACAACGTCATCATGTGGTAACGATGAGACCTTGTATGATAATTCTTCAGCCTCCGCGTTTTCAGTCTCAATTCCAGAAGACTTACGCCCTGCAGGTCTTCCTCTTTTTCTCTTGACTGATGAAGATGAGATGGTAACGAATTCGTCAGTGGATTTGTGATTGGGTGTTAAATCATTCATCTTTACATCCTCGAGAATCACCACTGAAACTGTAGGTAAGTTCTCTTTTGCAGCTTCCTCGGTGTCTCCTTTTTCTAGACTTAAAACGGACAAGTTTTTATTGACTGGTTTTCCACTCCTCCATTTAACAGGCGAAGATAAGTTCATGGCCAGCTCATCCATTGTTTCGTTGATTGCGAGCTCTTCAACATCATCAGCATTATCACAGAGATTTGCTGCCATGACACCATTCGATTCGCCCAGATGTCCGCCTGATTCCTCCGCATCTTGCTTCCGAGAACCCAAACCTGAAGACCTTCGGCGAGATGGCCTTTCACTCTTCTTATCTTCTTCCATGGAGGGGATAGGAAAGCTTGAGATTGTTTCGCCTCCCGATCCGGAACCAATGTTTGAATGCGAACTATCTTCATCCATCGAAGCCATCTCTTTCTCGGAATTTTCAACATCACAACTATCGTTCGTAACATTAGATAGTGTAGAAAACTTTCTCACAGCTGCTCTACCTCGCTTCCTCTTCTCCGGTGCAGGGCTATTGGGAGACAAATCATCGGTTGGTGTTCCCTTTGAAGATGAATGCTTTGTTACCTCATCTGCTTTATCGATAAAAGCCACTTTGGAGCCACCTGGTGCATCCACAGTTGCTTTTTCCTGTTCTGTAGCAAGCTCATCAACAGATAATGAAGAAGCTTTCCTACTAGATGGTCTGCCTCGTTTTCTCTTGTCGGAAGCAGGGCTACTTGAAGATGTTTCACTTGCCCGACTTTCCGCAGAAGATGAGTGCCTGATTACCTCGTCTGTTTGGTCGACAAAGTCACCAACAGACAGCGAAGAAACCTTCCTACTAGATGGCCTGCCTCTTTTTTTCTTCTCTTGCACAGGTGTGCTTTCAGTCAAATCGTCCTCAGCCTCCATACTCAACGCCTTATCTGAATCAAATTCGACAAGCTTTGCTTTCTTCTCGATAGGTTCCTTGATGTCACCTTCACCATTAACTATCCCAGATTTCTTTCTTCCTGGTGGCCGACCTCTCTTGTTCGTCTTCTTCTGTGGTATAGTTTCAGAAGGGCATGTCCCCATTTCTATTTTATCTTCGCTCTCAGATTTCGAATCTGCTTTCGGCTTCTTTGCAGAATCAACTGGTGCAATCTCGATTGACTGTCTATCTCCTATAGTTGTATCTATTCTATTTTGAAGGCTCTTAGCTCCCATTGTTTCCGGCCTGTTGAGATTTTTCTTTGGGTCAATGGAGCTTGTTGCACATTCTCTTGCAAATGAGCTTACGATATCTTCGGCCTCTCCATCGCTTATTTCTTCCCTGCTTCCATAATTTGATATATGTGTCCCCTCATCCTTCAAATTATTTATTGGACTATCGAGTGTTCTGTCAATATGACCAAGCTTCCGTGGAGATCGCTGACTTGACTCTGTGATCGCATCGCTGTCGGGAATTTCTATCTGACTTTTTTGTACCGGAGCCTCCATCCTGGGCAACGGAGGCAATTCAACATCTTCTTGCACGCTTTCATCATTCACAGACGTTTGATTAGCGATGCCGAAATCTTGCCCCAGTGAAAGAGCGTGCATATTGTCACTGTACGCAGCGTTCATGATATTTGCATCAGTAGTTTCTTCCGTGGCAGGGGAAATTTTCTCGAGAAACTCATTCTGGGTGGTAAATTTCATAGGTGGTTGGTCGAGAATAGACATTGAACTGGACTTTCCTTCAAGATTTCTCAGATTTTCATAGCTGAGTAAACCGCTAGCCATACTTTCAGCGTCGTGGCCTTCGATTTCGAAATGTGCATTTGTATTGGCGTTCGTTCCAGCTTCAACAGTAATCTCTGGACAAGTTGTTTTTAAAGTTGAGGTATTGTTGAGAGATTCTCTGAATCCATTAATTTCCCCATCTGCAGGCTTATCGATCAGTGGTTCGACTTCCATCTTGCTGGCGGCCTTTCCCGTACTTGACATGTCGTTGTGGCTTTCCTCTGGCACATGTGTCTCGCCATCTAAAACTTGATCCTCCATCCTATCATTCATCTGACCTTTGAAATAATTGCTCTTTTCGAAAGTATCTGCTTCTACAATGACACCAGATTTGACTGTCATTTCAGTCGTAGTTGTACTTGACTCTGGAATATTCTTATGAGTTCCATGAGGTATGTCGGTATTACCAAGGTCGACCACTTCTTCATCAATATTCTCGCTTCCAAAGAAATCCGAAATGCTTCCATCACCATCTCCCTCGCCTCCTACATCATCACGTTTCTCCGGAGTAATACCGCTACCCACTTTATTCAACTCGACATTTTCCACCACCACTCTTTGCTCTTGGCCCTCGGAAGTGTTTTCGTTCAAAGCCTCATCCACCAAGTGAGTGAAAATGTTTGCATGATCGTGCCGAGAACCTATATCGATATCTTCTTCTCTGGTTTTCAACATGGACACGACGTCCTCGGCCTCTTCGACCGGGCCATCATACTGTGGCAAATCCATTTGTCGCGATCTCATCTCAACATCATCAATCCGTATTTTTGATATTGATCCAGTCTCCTGATTCTCATGCACATCATCAGCCGACCCATCGTATTGAGCCAAACCAAATCTCCGTGATGTGCCCTCCTCCACCTCATACACTCTTCCAGCCCCACCAATATTCTCCTCCCTTTCCATAACCTCCTCTATATTCTCTAAGACCACTTCTGTCTGCACCACACCACCGTCTTCTTCCTCCAACTCCATACTCTCCGCCTCCCTAAACCTCTGCCAATCCCACTGTTCATAAAACTCCATCCCCAAATCCATCTCCAAAGTAACTCCATCCATTTCTAATACCTCCACTTTTCTCGTCCCTCTAGTCTCCTTTCTCCCTTCTCCCGACTTCTTTTACAGTTATCTCCCCTATTCCTTCCCACTAATTTTCCACCATCAAAACCCGTCCCGTGGCGATGATAAACTTTAAGTCTTGTATTCAACCTAGCTCAGGTGTTGCTTGGCTGTTATTAAAGTAATTGAAAATGCGATCTTGCATAAATTTAAGATAAGGTAAAAAAATCAAACATATCCTGAAGTAAAAAAGTAAAAGTAAAAGTGAACTTTCTTTCCCAGAACAAACGCGTCGATATCACCTGCGCCCTGCACGGACCTACAAAAACACGAAAAGAGCGGGTTAGTCACGTGGCAATATCAGACCAACTGGCTGTAAGGTTCTGGTTAGATTGAGTGAAGGTAGGTAGTTTACGGGACTCAAGGACTTTGTTTTATATATAAATATAGTATATGTTTCTAGTATGATGATTTCTAGAGGAATCAGACAACTACTAATATTCTTGACGGTCATATGCTAAAAAGGCACAGTTTTTTGTGCCGAGACTATTTCCAAATACTAAGGTCGATACTAACGTGGTGATGTATTGATAAATTGTATATGAAGCAATGATTAAATTGGGTTGTTGACCTGGTGGTCTATCAGAATACTTTGATGTGTGCTGACGGAAGATACCGCGCTGTGCTTGCGGATGAGCAATATGCCTGCTTTCTTTTAGTTTTGCATGTTTGTTTTCGCAGCATGAAAATCACACACATTTGCGAGCCAAAGTTTTGCCATGGAGATAAAAAATATCTCCATTCAAGGTCATTAAACGACCCGCTCGCTGTATCTAACATATCCCGGCAGCAGAACAGACGAAATTTTCCTGGTAGCTATGCCTTATAGCATTCATTAAATGATGAACACAGAAACCAAGAGACTACAGTCTCCAATCCCCCACAGCCCCACATATATACTTCTACCACTGAAGAACTTAGTAGAAACTCTCCACCATAGTATCTTTGTTCTTCCCCGCAATATCACTTGGACCTTGTCCCTCACCCAGCCTGAACACACTCTCCACCACACTCAACTCCGTAGCCGTGGTATCCAGACCGGTAACCGCCATCCAGTCATTAACAACCATACCCGCACCGACCACACTGCTACCTCTGTTCACACTACCCGCAACCAATGGAACCTGTAATAACGAAGATAATTCGTCTTGATCTTGAATACTAGTTTTAGGATGAACGATACCGCCCTGGTTGGAAAGTGCCATATAAGATCCGACAAGGACGTTATCGGCAATGGTCTGACGGAATACTTCGACACCGAGAACATCGGCGATAATTTCTTCGGTTTCGCGCTCCAGATCCGGGTGAACGAGAGCAACGTGATCGTTGGATACTATGACGTTTCCGAGAGCCGAAAGTCTCTCTTCTATTCTCTGTTTGGTTGTACGTCAGTATTGTTGGAAGGAAGTGGGACCTTCAGGGAGTTAAATAGGGCCTTGAAGCAGGCCCAGGCGTTTGGAGTATCGCCGAGCTTAAAGCTGAGAAGCCCAGGACTTCAATTCTCCAATGGCAAAGGAAGAAAACCCACCTGTATCTTAACGCTATCCGGTAAACTATTTCTCAAATGTTGCAATTCCTGATCCGTCGTACTCGTTGGCACCAAAAGTCCCTTCTTATTACCTGCAGTCAAACGTCCAATAATGCGAGTTCCGGCAATTGTCGCATGGCAAATTGGGATAACATCTTGGAGTTCTGCCTCGAATACACTTTTTTATTGGTCTCATTAGTTTTTTGCTTGTCAATCGAGGGGCAGTCAGGATGCGCCGGAGTCGGAAGTATAGTAATCTGAAGATATACATACCTGTAGAAATTTTCACTTGCGCCCACAGCCACCAAGGCATATGAGTTTGTCAATGTAGAGAAGACACCGACTCTGATGAATTCGTCTCGTTAGCATCACATCCAATATTTAGAACCTCTCTCCCGAAGGCAGCTCATCTATCCTCTCCGCGGATTCCCATTTCAATTCCCCTACTTTCCGGCACACCATATCGATTGTGCCTCCAAGTCCATTCATTCCATCATCTTCCGCAAAGATCGGAGGAGGGGTAACATACTCATTTGAGTTCTCAAACTGCGCACGAACAGCCATTTTTAAATGTTTCTCGAAAACTTGATCTTGTCTGTCTGTAATTGTTTCTGGTAAGGTATGAATCTAAAGTCTATAAGAAATGCGCGGTTGTTGTGAGTTGTAGATTATTATTGATTTGCCTGAAGATTTTCGAAGTTCTCTGCACTGGATTTATTAGAGAAATCGGCAAACCCTTCTTGATAACCAAAATACGCTAGCAGGGATTTTATGTGGGATGACTCTTACGGCTTTTCGACTCATTTTTGCTCAGAGTGAAATGTGGCGCTACATTTAGGATTTTCGACTTGCGGAGTATAATTAGTTTGTCACGAATATTATTTATGTGGTCCTGGTATTAAGATGCAGTAGCAGTGCGTCTTAAGGATGATATCTGTGCTAGGATATATTGACATTACTTGGGAGTCGTATTGGCATAACTACTAGCCATAGATACCTAGGTAAGTCACTCATTCTTCGCTCGAAGTGAAGGTGGCGCTGCGTTTTGAGTCACGCTTAGTAATCTGTCATCGAGGATATTGATAATTGATACTCATGTCGTGTTGAACGATGCAGTACGGCTTAAGGGTTCAAATCCCCGTACCTAGGCATACCGTATATGGTATTTTGCTCAGGTTTAGAGAGATAAGTGATCTCCGATCAAGCGATTAAAGTCTATCAAAATGAACATCTAGTGATTTTATTTGTGATCTTTCAAGTGATGAAGATGGTATGCATGAAATAGAGTGTTCTGGACAGTGCAGTCATAGTCAGTATGATGATCTGGATTAGGAGTCAAAGATGCTGAATATATCTCGATTCATATTTTTTACCAATACCGACGTCGAGTGTCTTCGGAGACAATGATTCTTGATATCACTTAAGATTGCGCTTCAACCTACTTCAAAGATATCGTGAAGCACTGAAGATAAAGAGAAACATTTTGAGAGCTGGACATGCCAAAATCCAGCCATTTCTTTATTTTGCATAACTTTATTGGGAGGAAAAGAAGAACCAGGAGGTTCTCGGCTGCTTCAAAATAAACAATTCCATGCATTTTTGCGGGTTATTCAATTGTCTGAAGAATGCTAACTGCAATATCCCAACGTACGCACGATCCCAAAACTCAAACCTTCTATACATTCCCATACTTCCGGAATCCTGCGAACAAAATACTCGTCTCTCTGAACTTGTCTCTACAACATCGTCAGTCGCATCCATCCGCCTGCTCATCATGCAACCCCAAAATCCGCGAAGAGCCTTAGCAGAACTTCATGTCCATAATTTCGTATCCGGTTTTGATCCGACTCTTTTAAGATAACCACGGCGACGGACTGTCACTCGGCATATGACTCTTAACAGGCTTAGGGACGATCCCGCGTCCGTTCCACCCAAAATTATAGTGTATCCTCTCAATTTCAAAGGATTCATAACAAGGCCCATCTGCATTTTTCCATTGAAAACGCACATCCTTTCCCACCGCCCTCTCTGCTTCCAATAAATGAAGTCGTTCATTTTCGTCTTGAAAATCCACAGCACAATGCCCATAATAAAACCAAGTCAGGTAATCAATAAAGGGGAAGTTCTTTCTCCCCACACCTTCCGGACAATTCTCTCCAAGGCAATATCCCTTCCTAAGTGGCTCCTTCAAAAGAAATGTCATTCCAAAGTCGCAACAAGTACGCGGTCCCAATTGCTCAGGCTTCCAATATTTACAAGGCCTTTTAAGCCCAGTTACGCAAAACCCGATATGCCCATCATTTGGATTTTCCAGTGGGGGTACCCAAGAACAGTTCTCCCAAGCTATTATTTCGTAGATGCATTGCTCTCCATCTCCATGCGGGGGAAAGTCGGATGGAACAGATGCACTGGCTCGTGAGAATGCTGGGAATGACCATTGCCTTTGATAACTTTCCATCGTTTCCCAAATACAAGGTGTTCCCACGTCATGGCCATGGCGGTTGAATACATGATGACGACCTGGATTATGTTGTTGATAGTTAGGCTCCCACATGTTCTTTTTGGGAGGCATTGGCAGAAGCACTCGCAAGTTGTTTGATAGTAAGCCACCTGCTATGGGACCAAGTGCGATAAAGAACAGCTGCGTTTGTCTTAGCAGGTATTTGATATAGTTATACTTTGGATAAGAAAGTGATTAGAGAGAAAATGAAGCAAAAGAATACTCAAAAATATTATTGCATATGAGTAAGAGAAGTTTCGTTCCTTTAAAAGGTATTAATCTACAAAAAAAAAAAACAATCTGTTCGTTATAATGCTAACACTGTTCACTCCTTCTTTAAATCTATATTACTCAGGCGCAACTACTTCGCTCTTCCTCATTTGACTTGATTTTGAAGAAACAATTGCAGGCTCTCAGTGCATTCTGAACTCAATATGAAATATCAGAGTTTTGGATGTACTCCAATATCCGGGAAAGTTTCTCGAGCATTCGATAATTCGTGCCGTGCACTACATCCATTTAACACCACACCACATCATGGAATGCATACATTAACTCATTGGTATACAATCATCATATGCACAAAGTATAAAGGCAAGCGCTTAATTCTTAATTTCAAGGTTGCAGACCTACTTCTCCCACGGTACCGGGTATTATGCTATTGTGCTATTGAATTTGTACATTGTGTCCATCTCCAACGTGTCCTCCTTCAAGTTCATACATAAATTTCCGTTCACCGAATACTCCTCATGTTACCATGTTACCATGTCTCCTAACTTCCACACTATCTAAACCTATCATCAAAATCTTAGGCCCGCATACCTAATGATCATTGCTCACCCGCTTTTACTCCTCTCATACTGCAGGAGCCACTCTGTTAATTTCTCCACGATTGTTTCCGGATACAACTTTTCCGGCGAAACCCCCTGGTAAAACCACGCATTGAATCGATATGGGGGATTCGGAACTGGTCTATCCTTCGCGTCCAACTGCTGAAATCCCGGACAATGTGGTCCATAACAAAACCTTTTTCTCTCCTCAACAACCATAATATTATGTTCCTTGCAACATTCATACACGTTCGATTGTGTTTTTACAATTTCGCGCATGGCCTTGCATAAAAAATGACGCAAAATCCTTTATGTTTATCATGCGCGTCCGAATGTGCGCACTCCCACTTTATCGCTTCATATATAAAAGGATATTCTGGAGGAGGGCGACAGGGACGACGAGGAACATCATCGCGATGAGATTTCCCAGATATATATTGTATGGATGTATATGTTGAGGTGGGGTGCTCTGGAAATGCCCAGTTAGTTGGAATCATACTCTGATCCAAATTCGCGTCTGGAAGTCCACTAGAGCTTGATCTTGGGTCGTTATATTGAGTATCGCTTGAACGCTTGGTTATGGCCATTTCCTTGGGTGTATGGGGCTTCTTGGTATGCTCGGAAATGGGTTGCTGGTACAGTAATAATAAGATTGATATTCAATAGAGAGATTTCATCAAACCATGAACTCTCTCTGCTTTGAATGAGGTGTTTGAGTAGCGTTGGATAAGTTTCTTTTTGTCTTCAAAGAATAATAAAATTTTCAGAAACGGACAAAATAAAAATGGGAATTTATACCATTAAATATACATCCTAGGTCTACTAGAAAGTTCTAAATGTCGTCAGATAATCCGAAATGAATCAACCGAATCACTCATTCTGTGTTGGAAGACTCAAATAAAAAAACAGTCAGAGATCCAAAGAATCATGGCATTTTGAAGATTCATTCCTGCTCATTTTTTAAATCCATATTTTCGAATTGAATTTTTAGTCCTCTCTCTCAGTGTTCTGATACACATCCGACGTATTTCCAGCCAAGTTGGTCGTACATGAGCAATGATTTCCATCACTTCCATGATAATACAGCTAGCTCAATCTGTATGAGTCCATTATTACTATTAGTAAAATAATATTTGAGTGAGTATCTTGTAGTTAGATGTAAGAATTTACTACTTGGATTCATGGCATTTTATATAATATTTATATTTCTGTTATTTATCGTATCTGGTTATCTGGGTTATAGAGCGCTTGCGAACAGTGGTTGCCAGGATGACTTTCCTTCAGTGGGGAATTGTGATGGATTGATATCATGTGGAAATTCAATATTACATGGAATCGGAGTTTCGGGGAGCCCTGTCTTGGGTGAGTAATAAAAATTTTGGGTTTTTTAAATATGATAATGTAGTCATGGGATATATAGAGTATTACGCATGCTTCGATGCGAGGCCGACCAAAGAATCACTTACCTACTTGTGGATAATTAGTGATAAGTTTTGCTTATTTTGGTGGGAAGGAAAGTATTACTAAAGGATTTGAATGAAGATTCAATTATTGTGTTGCTGGTACAATCTGGAATTTGGATGTTCGTGTCAGATGAACTCATTCTCTTGAACCTCAGGTGGGCAGTTGGTTGTTTTTTAGGGTTGAAGGTGTCAGCGAGATTGAATTTTGACCACTCATTTTTGATATCACCTGTAATGAGTATATATTCCAGTCTGAACTACAACTACAGGAGCGATTCTATTGTGAAAAAAAATATCATCTTAACGATATCTTTCCCATATTCATGAGCAACGAGGAAGCCGATGCAGAGCTATGAATGTCAACCAATATCACGCATGATTCAGATTCGTATTCAAGCACTCATCAGCATACAAAGAACAAGTATGACACCCAAGTATATCCAAATACATATATGAGCAACTCCTAGTACTTATGATTCTTCAAGATAAAAATGAGTAGTTTGAATTTAAGATTTATGACTTGACTCATGATTTCCTGGTGCATCTGCCCTATATCTTTATTCGTCTCCCCATTTTCTTTCCTTTTCTGCCTCTGAACTTCATACTCCAACAAATAAATCTGGATTAAGTCAATATTTTCAAAGCATACTCAAATCACAACATCCTAATACAAACAAAACAATAAGCTTTTCCATCATCGGTCTCAATTTTACCTCATACTTAACATCATACCAGCCCATCCCTGTACTCACAACCGACTTTCCTACAAGAAATATGTCCGGACGCAATCGTCAACGCTACACTCAACGTAGTGGCTACACCCGCAACTCACATGGCGACATCGACAGGTCCTCCTCGCTTCGAGGTACGGATGTGCCCGTTACGAAACCATATGAATTTCCATCATTCCTCCAAGCAGGTGAACCCCCCCAACCTCTCAATTATTTCCACCAAGCACCAGAACTCGAAATAGAACGTCGTGGCGACACCGCAACTATATCATCTAGATACACCTCATCTCAAGGTCATCTTCTCCTAGCATCAAATCAACAAGAATGCGTCTATAAAGCAATTGCCTGGGATCAATGTTTCAAAACATGTAACTTGGGAGATCAAGGTATTGCAAATAAGGGAATTTGCATCCTTAGTCATAAAACTGCCTGTGCCAATTACAGAATCGGGCAACGGGGTCCCTATGTTTGCTGTGGTACACCGACATTTGAAATTCGTTGGGGCGATAGTAATTAGTGTTTTGGTGAAGGTTGTCCGGGACTTAAGGAATATGCGGACCTGAAAATAGAACCGCACCTTCATTATTGGGATTATCATTTGGAGTTTTATTGTGGGCATGATGCTGAGAAGCTTGCGGAAGAAAGAAAAAATCGACAATTGAAATGGGCGCAACACTTGAGGGAGCAGGAGAGAGATCAGAGAGAGAATAGAGAATTTGCGGCGAAGAAGGATAGGGAAATATCGGGAGAGTTGAGCCATTTTTATGGTGGAAATACTGGGGATTTTGATGATGGGTTGTAGGGCTTTGGCTAGTACATTCTGGCAATGGTACTAAGCTAATTCGGAATCATGTTTGAAAACATAATTTTGGATTACTGTATTTTGTCTTGATGGCTGTATTGGCTCATACTGGTTGGTTAGTGGACGAGATCGATCTAGTATTTGTTTTGTGGTTGGGTTTAGAGATACTTGAGAGGCCACCAAGGCCTGGAGAGCCGATCTTTGATACTTCCGCGCGAAGTAAGCGTTGATATTCAATAAAAGAATAAAAGCATGGATTTTCTAATAATCCAAAGTCATTAAAGGAGTGAAGAATACTGATATCATATTGGACAGCGTTTTCGGATCTAACAAAATATCAATATATAATTAAATAAAAATATAAGTCCCCTACCCTACATTCCGACCGCCCCCTCATTCCGACCACCTTTTTACACCAAAAACCATAATTTTCACTTAATAATAACTTTATAACTAATGAACAAAATTGATTGAAATTTTTATTATAAATAATATATATAGATATAAATGGATTCCAAAAATTTCAGACTTTTCGTGATTTTATTAATTAAGATATTGAAAGTCAAAATCACTTATAATCGATGACAAAATGTTACGCCGAGTAACAGGAAACTCTCACGTGCAATCAATATCATGTGATTGGCTCAGTGAGGGATCAGTGAGCTCAGTATTGAGCTGTATTGATCCTATTGAGTAATCATCAACATAAAGATCTATATAATCTAGATGGATTTCCTTTATATAAAGCTTCATATTCAAGATCAATCATTTAATATACTCTACTATTAATTACGAATTGTATTATTGTTATTACTTTAAATCCTTGTTTGATATTTAGTTATAAATTATCTCGAGAGCTTAGAGCACTTCCATATGATCTAGATGGCAAACCTTATAACATTCTGTAGAACTAAGATTATAGGTGATTTATATAAAAGGCCAATATAGCCTCAGTTCTACCCTATCAGCTTCTCACTATTCTCTGTGTAAAGTCATTTCTTTTAATATAATTGTAACGATACTGTATTAAAGGCAGCGGCTGCCTAAGGTTCGTCGGTTGGTAGTTATAGGTTAAGGCTTTATCACTGGTATTCACTTGAAAGTGAATTCGTTACTAGATCAAATAGAATGTAGGTAAACTAATTGATAACTAAGTTGAGCACGAAGCTCCTAAACTATGAAACTACTCTGACTATATAATGAACGAAGAAGGGAGCCCCCAGGAGCTTTCTGGCTCCTCAGGGCTCCTGGAGCTCTAGGAGCTTTGAGGGCTCCTAGGGCTCCTTATCACGTGATTTATGATGGTGCGTGCATACACGATCTTCAGGTGACCAAGATCACATACTAATTCGATGAAATCTGATCGTGTTTGCACAAGGCCTAAGCTCTCCTAATTAATCAGTTTGCTACCATCGTAACACCATCAATCCTAATGGTGAATCGTGACATCGAGATGATTTATAACTAAACATCAAACAGGGATTTAAAGTAACGACAATAATACAATTCGTAATTAATAGTAGAGTATACTAAATGATTGATCTTGAGTATGAAACTCTATATAAAGGAAATCTATCTAAATTATATAGACCTTTGTATCGATGACTATTCAGTAAGATCAATACAGCTCAGTGTTACGAGGTTTGCCGTCTAGATCACGTGGAAGTGCTCTAGGCTCTCGAGGTGGTTTATAACTGGACGTCAAGCAGGGACTTAAGTAATGACAATGATGCAATTCGTAACTAATAGTAGAATATACTAAATGATTGATCTTGAGCACGAAGCTCTATACAAAGGGAATCCATCTTGATTATATAGACCTTCGTGCCTCGTTAAAAATCGATGGCTATAAACCCGACAATTCGATCACCGCAAAACCGGTCTCGATTTGTCGGTTTCTTGATCATGTGATCAAGAACGTGACCTATGTTACTGTCCGACGTAACACTTATACAAATTGAAAATCATAATTTCAATTTTCAATTTCTCAATCAATAAAATCGTGAAAAATCTGAAATTTTCAGAATGTACTATTATATAAATAACAAATTCGTAATTAAAATTTCAAAGAATTATATTCATAAATAAGAAAGTTATAAAAGCCGATTTTTGTTATTTTTGGTAAGGAAAAGTGGCCGGAATTAAAGGCGGCCGGAAAGTAGGGTACTAGACTTATCTTATATTCGAGAAGATACCTAGGTTAAGGTTACTCGAGTAGATAATCTAGTCTGTGCGCAATATCTTAACCTCAACAAAAAGAAATCACTACATTTCTCAATGAAAAATCGTAAATACCTATTATATAGAACGATACATTGGTGTCTACAGAAGAGTCAAGCGCTTAGCGTATATATCCGAATTCTAAAACCAAGTATGCGTACCCTCAAAGTGAGATTTAGGATTCGGGCATTTTCAACTTCTGTTAAAGGTAGGTAGGTAGGTATGTATGTAGGTACGAGTAAGTACCTACTCATTTGCAATTCAGATAGGTTAGAGGAGATCTCATCTCATCTCATATGGATCGCGATATACTCGGTAAGATGCGCATACTATACTCCGTGTAAGTAAGTATCTAGGTATGGATTTGAATGTTGGATATACAGTACATAGTACCTACTCAAGAATATTGCAATGTGCGAGTAATGAGTAAAGGGTAACGAGTCGGAGTAATGAGTAATGTAATAATAATAAAGATATGTACCTAGGTATTCTTTGTAATGCCTAGACCAGGTGACCGGGTCTCTGGTAAGGTTGGCATGGGGATTAATTGCCCCGGGACCCATTGGCAAGTTTGTTTTGCTGTATCTGTATCGATATCTTATTGTCTGTAACTCTGTCTGTATGTTTAAAAGATGGATATCGAACGCTTTGCTTTGCACATAGCAGGTGACTGGCATGTTCAGACAAAATAGATTTTACGGTGTGCATACGCAGTGCTGTATAGAGTACATATTTCTATTTTTTAATATTTTTTTCATGGGGGTTCAGGGCTGAATTGCTGATACTCGGGTAATGTTCTCTTTTGGGAGGGAGGGTCGCCGATGTTACTCTATCTCTTAACTTGTTACCTACCCAGGTTAATATTTAAGGTATTTATTGATTGATTACATCATGTTATCTGCCTACAGATGGATACTAGGTAGAGAATGTAAACGTTTCGGAATGTTCGGTAGCTAGCTGTTAGTAACAGATATAGAGATTGGAGATCATTACGGAGTAGATATGAGATGAGGGAGGAAATTAAAAAGAAATTCTATCAGATATCTTGGATATGTAATATCATCAGCATTGTCTAGTATATATATATATATATATCAATCTCGATGGGAATCAAATGCGAGAGACTTTCCCGTTGCCAAGTAGGTAAGTACTCACTACTCACTACTTACCTATCTTCAAATTGTAAAAAAAGAATGTAGAGGACAGTGAAGAGCTAGCTAGATAGATGAAGGCCAGAATTAAAAAGTAGGGAATGACCTTGTCAAAAAATGCGATATAAATGAATCCAGAACTCTTGATTGGCATTATAGGAGGTACGATGATGAGATATTAATTAGAAACATTGGAACCGTGCCAAGTGTTCCGTATATTCGAGGGGGACTTTGCGGTTTGATCGCAGATGCATCGATCATGGCAGAGTTTTCCCTGTCGTAACTCGTAAGAGATGGAGAAATGGAGGCACGGTTGATAGATAGAATGTTAGAAAAGAAACGGGTATTACAAGATTGATGGATCGATCGTGCTGAAGGAAATACTACTTACCCTGTTGTATGACTGACTGACTTATAGCTATGTTCTCTATGTAAAAGCAGCTAAGGAAGTAGTAAATAAGTAGGTAAGTAGGTAGGTAAGTAAGATTTAATTTATCTCCATCTCATCTGCATATTGAACGGCGAGGTGTACCAATATTTTCCTATGTTCAAGCTTACACGAAACGAACCATGACGATACGATCTGACCCGTACTTAGTCCAATGAACCCTCGAGCTTTCTATTTTAACATGATAATTTACACATTGCGTTACCTAGATATCTACTTATGTGCTCATTGAAGAAAATCTGATTAGATGACAATGGATTAGATGAAAGTGCAACTTGACAACTGATACACTGTAGAACTTTTTCATCCGAAGATACTTTTATTTTCGTCGTTTAGAAAGTTTAGAGTACTCCATAGAGAACCCTCGGGGCTTTTTTTGACCTGTCGATCAAAATCAATCGTCTGAACACCGCCCCTCCCTTTTTTTTCCTTTTTTTTTTTTTTTTTTTAAACTTTCATCTATCCTTATGAAACGTACAATGCTATTATTTTAGCTGATCTCTCCGTTTCGCATTTTCGCCGTTTCGAAATGACAAGATATATATATCTATTATGATAATTTTACAATACTGATGAATGATGACCTTAACAATAACATATACTTGCCCCACGATGAAAAAGAAGAAATAGTCTTTTCCTGTACTCCAAACTCATGGCTGCAGCCAGCAGCTTAAATGCAGGTACGTGGAAAGACGACCCTTACATACTCCGTACCCACCTGGTGATTATTTTACGAAAAGCCCCTTATTTATAAGGCTCTTATACAGAATAGCGAAGATCTAAAATCTTATCCAAACAAAGTCTCCTTTGATTCTTTGATTCTTTGAACCAATCGTATTGGATCCCGGTAACGTTGCCACTAGCCTTCTCATGGGGGGGGTAATACGCACAGATCAATGATCACTGATCAATGTAAGCTCTCTTTCATAGAACATACCTATTAGAGGTACATAGGTGGGTAGTATATCTTTTCTTTCCTTGCACATCTCCCATCATCTAGGTACTAGGAAGCAGGTAAATATGCTAACATATGCCATAAGCGAAAGATCGACCGAGCATTAACTCTATTAAACACAGTATTATGCCATATAACATTGAAATTATATCGTCGTACCTCTTTGCATGCGTCCATATCATACTCCTATTTTGCGAACCGATATCCATCAGTGTGTACAGACAGTAGTACGTACCTGGGGCTAAGTTGTCAACAGAACAGGGAATATTCATATGATCATTATGCCAAAATATCAAACCGCACCATAACAAACCAAAGCACGACAACAAGTACACTAAAGGACACTAAAGTACATTAAAGCACATTAAAGTATACTAAAGTACACTAAAACTACACTACAACAACCGTATCCATTCCCACAGACGGTGACAGACCCCATCAAAAGACAGAAAGACCTGTAAATAGAGCAAAAGTTTAAACACACAGATGATGTCCAAATAATCAACATAGCATTCGACAATCAATCTCTCTCGTCTTTTCTCTCCATCTTTGGCTAATCTGATCTCCATTGCATCTAACCCGGAAAAGATATTCTTGTCCGCATGCTTCATGCATCGTCACACATACATTCAGACGGGCATATATACATAATATTGAATAAAATTGCGAAAGAAAAGTCTTGGAAAATATCAAAAACGTCACCGCCACATTACTTTAGAATTCAGTCGGTTCTAGATAGATGCGAGGTTGAAATTCATCAACTCGATACAATCACACATCCACATCCATCCGTACAGACCCAAAAAAAGAGTTTACCCCTCCACCCATGGTCAAAATCCAAAGGTTCCGCTTCGAAAACGTTCATTTCGAATCCTCAACCTCAAGCATCATGAGATATCAAAATCAATATCTCACTCACCACCACCACCACAACACAATCAAAGCAGGCAGCTTCCTTACCTTCCTTACCTTTCCACCATCCACATCTTACGCATCATCCTGCGGATTTCCCCTCCTCGTCTTCCTATTGGCCGCCCACACACTACACACATAATTTCCCCAAAATCGAAATATATATATCACTATCATTTATAGCCTTCCCCGCATCATTATTGCTTCATAGCCTGCAGCGCCACAGAACCATTGCAGCTGTCGTTGTTTACGAGCACCGTCACCATATGTACCCCAGCTATCAAACAGATAATGTTTCTTTCCTTCCCGCAACTCAGCTTGGTTGCCTGCGTTTTTGGCATCCTGCTTTTGCATTCTTTTACTCAGGGCTTTTGATATCCAATCCCTTCCCGTCTTTGCATCTATACATGCGACCCTAGTCCTGGTATCATACATACATTCACGCATCAATCCTCTGCTTATGTACTGCCCTAAAGATAAACGCGACGAATTAGTTAAATTTCCACAAGCGACGCGTGAACGAGTGCAAAGCCAACAAGAGAAAGGCTTCACCGTTGCTTTTCCCATCCTAGTATCATTTTATTGTCTGGAGGATAGTCTCTCATTTCTTCAATTTCCATTGATCTGATTCTTGCTTCTCTCCTCCGATACTTCCCGTACCAGGGGAAAATATGAAATTTGAGATGTGAAATGAAGGATTTTATAACATTCGATCCCATCGCGTGGAGTTAAAATATCTTTATTTTTTCGCATCTCGGAAAAGTCTATTTTGATAGGTCGATGAATATTTACACACATATACATAGCAACGGCACTACCACCAACCCAAAACCCAAAACCCAGAACCCAGCAGCCAAAACATTCAAGCACTCAACTCACACGACATATTGTGGAGAACATCATTCATTTATTACCATTTATGTGCTTCAAGCATCCTTCGCAAACAATCCCGAAAAGGAAGACGAAGAATTGTAATAAAGAGGAGACATATTCGACGACGTCAAGGGCCCCATTTATTTTTTTCTCCGTTCAAACAATCATTCATTCATTCTTCGCTCAATCATTCAATCATCACTCACTCATCCACTCACTCATTCATTCATTTTCATTATTCGAGAGGTTCATAAGCTTTCCTCACCGAACAATCAATTCCCTTGCCCCTTCATTCTAGACCCTCGTTTCGCCCGTTCCAAACATACCCTGCACCATCCCACACCGATTCCAGAAGGAAGGGAAAAGAAAAAAAGGTTGTGCACCTCCAGGAGTCCAGGTGCAGCTTCCAGTAGCATTCAATCATTTCAATCCACACGTCCCCGCCTCGCCCTACGAGCGAAACAACACGAGACGAGCACAACCCTACCGGCCCCATCCAAAATAAATTCCCCAAAAGTAAATAAGACGCAAATCAGCCAATCAGCAAATCGGCTGCAGAAAAGAAACTCTATTCGGCATAATCCAAGCTCATCCGTAAGGTTCCTTGGAACTAGACTCGGTATTGGAAAAATAAATTACTTTCGAAATCCAATTCCCACTAACCTGGTCATTATTCTTCTGAAGATATAACTCCACCCAACAACCTTTTATCCCGTCCCGTCGTCAACGCAACGCAACGAGCAACGAGCAACAAGCAACAAATTCCGAATCCCGCAAAACCGTTTTCTCCGAATCTCTTCCCTCCTTTTCTTTTTCCCTAAAATCAAAACGACTACGACTACGACTGCGACTACGAGGACGAAAATCATAAAACATTACCTGTGCAACCACGTGCAACAGATTCCCATTTCGAGAAATAGATCCCACGTTTTGATCCTCTATCTTTGCAGATATTCTTGCGACACTCCTTTCAAAATATCCAAAATTAAATTCTACGACAGAGAGCACCGCATTGCCTGCTGCATTTACTGATCTGCCTACCCACCTGCATATCATATCATCATCCTGCAAGTTGCCGAAGCTCAACCAATCCATGCTCACGGATTCTCCCAAGCTTACTGCACCGCAATATTTCCCACACACAGACATTCATCCATGCAGGATTAGCTACTTACCAAGCAAAAGCTCCTAGCAAACAGTTTAGATATACATCGTACACAACATCTTCCACAACCTTTCCCGACATTCTTTTTCTAGTAACTTCACATTACATACATTAACGATCCCGTCCCTGCGTACTGCGTGGAATTTTCGATACATTATCTTCCCTAGATTATCTTTGCATTCCATCATATCAGATCATCGGCGAAGTAGAAAGATTGGGTGCGAGGAAACGAGGAGGTGAAAGCAAGCCACCAAAGTACGCCTTGGTGTAGCCTCGGAACCATCAGCTTGAGACAAGGTCTGGATACACAACATATTGTCCATACACTCCTTTTGGGTAATACGCCGTACGTACGACTTTGGTTAAAGATTGGATGAACAGTACGTGAAGAAATAGAGGGGTGTCTTGTAATTTTGAATCCGATTCTTTCATCGTCCATTCATCGAGCCAGAATTCCTAAACACTCTCGTCGTGTGTACTGAGAATAATCATCTTTGCGAGAGTTTTGTCTTCTTGTCAGTCGTTTATCTCATCTATCTGACGTCGCGTCCCGCACGCCGCTATTCATTGCTACCTCTCTGAGGCTTTATATCCTTCGTTGCCGCACCATACCACGCATGCTATCACTTCAGTAACGCCACGGCTTCTCTCGTTCACCCAATCGACATCATGACAACCTCAAAGGTATTGCCCTTGAGTTTAGGTTTTCTAGCATTGGCAAGTGAAACTGTCATGCTTACCTTTAACATCATCTTTTCAGTCACCATTTCGAAACATCATACGCCAAACAAAGCAAGCGTATTATCTTACGTCGCGTCTGGTCTTGGAGCTGTCACAGAAGCATTACTTGTGCTACTGGTTATCAGACAAATCAGGTACCAAAACCACATTCAAGACCGTGGAAATGGACGGCTACGAATATATCTTTTTGCCGGACTCACCTCCATATTTACTATATTATCGGCGATAGCCACAGCACTATCATTGTGCTTTATGAGACAGGACTTGTCTTTGCTTCCAACGAAGATTCTCTCCTCCCAAGCGCAATCGATGACGGTGGGCGGATTCATCATCTGGGCGATATCCTTGGCTTCACAAGCTATATTTCTCATTTGTTTAGTGGTCATTCAAAGGAAAGACTTTCATCAACAGATTCAACCATATATCACCGAATCAGAAAGACACACCTCGTCAGAAATGCAGCAACGATCACAACCTCAAAGCATGCATGAAGGATACGATTATGAGAGAAACAGCTCATTAGAAAAGACTCAATGGTCAATTGGTAGCAGATCCCGCTCGGGATCAGATCCAAAGCGATCGATAGGCTCGATTAGATCGTCAATTTCTAATGTTGTACGCCCAATCACTTCGAAGACTCGACTTATCCATTCCAAAAGTCAATGCAGTAATAATTTTCGAGCACCTTCTATTGATTCGGCTCAGCGCGAAACAATTGTATCCATCGAGGACGACTTTGATTCATGGAATACATCCGGTGTAGATGCACAATCTAGACAAGTTATCGAATCAGCTTCACCTAGCCCTCCAAGATTTCTCGAAACAATTCCTGCTAGTCCGACTGGCAGTAGAAGTCCTAGTCCAGGTTTCCCGTTAGATCTTGAACCACCAAGGCCAGCAAGAAATGGAAGTTACAGTCCAGCCGGGAGTATCAGGAGTGGAAAGTCTGTCTATCGAGCGAGGACAGGGGCGATGAGTCCTGACAATACAAATGAAGAAAACATTCATCCTTTATTTAGATCCGACTCTCCTAGTCCAGCACCAGCGGCAACCGCCGAAACAATGATAACGGCTGCTCCGGGCGCTGGATCAATTACCTTATCAGATGTTCACAGTATTCGTTCAATAAATCGATTAAGAAGCGAAAGTCTACCTCCACTCATGCATAATGCCAGTCTGGATAGCATCCGACGAGCAATCGAGGAGGAGGACATGGAAATATCCCTAGAAGTTGAAGGCGAACGTAGCCTAACACCACCCATACCGGAATGGATATTAGGAGCTGGACCACGATCCAGCATGTCCGAGTACAATCGCAAAAAAGGCACATCTCTGAACAAGATATGACAAACGAATATGATGGAAACATTGGGCTATTGAAAAATGGGAGTTAGGGATAATCAAAAATAATGTTTGATAAAAGCTTCCATGGAGGGGATGTAGTGGCCCCGCATATATCGACGAATTTCTTTAAACTCTTATAATGCGGGATTGGGAATGTTCATGATGAAAGAGATACCAATTTTTGATTTTTTTTTTTGTTGTTTGGGCGTCGCTTGACTGGATTGGATTGAATTTACTTGGCTTGAGCTGAGAATTCTTAGATATATCTTAAATCTTAACGAATTAAATGATTAAATTATTTTATAAATTTATTCTTTGAAAGATAAATATTTAAGAAGATGAAATTTGAATTTCTTTTATATTTATATTTATATATATAAGAGATTATATAAAATATTTTAAAATATTTTAGTGTTACACCTGTTGCGATAGAATGTCACATGACCTTGAAAACACGTGATGGAACGGTGAGGAACGGACGTTCCTAGGAACAATCAGGAACGCCCGCTCCTAGGAGCAACGGCTCCTGACTAGCCATCGGCACAAAGGTCTATATAATCAAGATGGATTTCCTTTGTATAGAGCTTCGTGCTCAAGATCAATCATTTAGTATACTCTACTATTAGTTACGAATTGCATTATTGTCATTACTTTAAGTCCCTGCTTGACGCCTAGTTATAAACCACCTCGAGAGCCTAGAGCACTTCCACGTGATCTAGACGGCAAACCTCGTAACAGTGTGAGGTCATTCCTTTTAACATCTTTTAAAATTAAAATTGTTTTTTTATTTTTATTTTATATGATTTCAAAAAGAATAATTTTTTAATAAATTATATTTTAAAAAAGTATTAATAATTTATAAAGAATTAATTTAATAAATTTATGTTACTGTTACGAGGTTTGCCGTCTAGATCACGTGGAAGTGCTCTAGTGTGACCAAAAGGGTGTTTATAGACCAGCAATTGTATTTAACTTAGAATCTACAGGTGAAGAGCACCTGTAGATGGGGATAGCTACTCTATATATACACAAATGAATGGCCTAGCCGCAATAGCTAGGCAAAAAGAAGTCATATTTATTCCTCCAATGATCTTACTTTACCGATAACCATTGATACCTAGTACTTGTCCGGATCTGATCGTCAGGTCACCTAAATCGCATACTAATCTCGAGTAATCGTATCATGTGTGGACATGGTTAATGTACCTGAGGTTTCTTATATAATAAGGGTGGGAGGAAAGCAGGGATTTCCGTCACACTAAGTGATTGAATTGACTCCGTTTACGACTTTTCCGTCACAATATTTAATAATAACAGATTTTGTTAAAGTGAATGGTTCCTATGTAGCACATACACATGGCACTAGTTCTATTAGGACTAGATTGAGAAGCTCTCTGTAGAAGAGCTTCGCACTTCTATAGAACTTAAATAATGTGTGATTTATATATACAAGATCAATATAGCCTCAGTTCTGCCCTATCAGCTTCCCACTATTCCCTGTGTAAGGTCATTCTTTTTTATAGATTTTATAATTAATTAATTAAAAAGTTTTATATACATATCAAATAAAATATTAATTATTAAAAAAGGTTTTATAAAGAAATCATTAAAATTAATATTCAATAATTTAATAGTATTATAAAGTATAGTCAGATATTTGAGTGATTGTAAGGCATCCTGATAATCTGATTGGTTAATGATATCCTCGTCAAGCAAGGCGTCATGAGTTGGCATTCTAGAGAATACCTACCTTAAAAACTTTACAGGGTAAAGTAAGGTCTATGATAGTTTGGTTTGATCTGTCGCAGTGGATGCTGTGAATTTGGTCATCGTTGTATGGTGTAACCTTAACCTTAACCTTATTAAAGTCGAACTCTTTTTGTGGATTAGAAATAGAAATAGAAAGATCTTGATATTGGTTTATATAATAGTGTGATAATGATTATAGTTATTTTTTTTTTTTTTGCTAGCTAGGTAGCTCGATAGATAGGTAGGTAACCTTATTAAAGGCGAGGCTGAAACCTGGAGGCTGAAGATTGAAGATTGTAGTAGACCCTGGTTTCTGCCACATCATACCTACTAGGTGGTGGTAGGTGTATAAAAGACTAGGTAGTCAGTCGTACTTGTATTTTGAGGGTGGGATATTCATTTGTATCTTGAAAGTCTTGGATGGGATTGTAAGATTGCGAATTATTTATTGTATATAGATATTGGTATAGCCTTGAGCTTGTATAGCTACTACTTCACTAGTACAGCAAAGAAATTCGAATACCTACCTATCTAGTATGATGTACGACTAAACTGTAGCCTGGCGCTAATTCATTCACGCCACTAACATGGTCCGTGTGCAAGCGATGAGGTTGTAAGTAAGTAACTGACTCTTTTATTATTAAAACCCTCCAAAGTTCTTTCTATCAAGAAACAAACCCAGAAACTCCCATTGCAACATCTCCAATATACTCGCAACATTTTACTAAACCTTTATTGAAAACTTCAATATCGTATTTGATACCCCTCCTATTACTTTAACATAACAACTTCTTCGACGTCTCACGGCATACCCATCTATCAATCGTCATCGCAGTCGCATTTTTAAATTCGCCAATATGAAGTTGACTTTTAAGGTATATTGTCACTTGCCCTCCCGCTCATCAAAGATTCAACCATTTCATATACTAATTACTGGTGTTCCCATTCAGGACTTGAAGCAGGCGAAATTCGTCATCGAGGCTGAACCTACCGAGCTTGTATGTACCCGATTTGCTCGAACCTCGATAACTTTCCATCCTATCACTATCGCTGCGTCATACCTAGTCGAATCATAGCTAACGCACATAACACAGATTTCTGAGGTTAAGGACAAGATTTCAAAGGAGAAGGGATGGGAAGCGTCGCAGCAAAAGTTGATCTATTCTGGTATGCCTTGGATTCTGGCGCAGATGTTCATGACTGTTAGAGGTTATTGGCGCACGTCTTACTAACAACATCTGTAGGTAAAATTTTACAGGATGCGAACACTGTAGAGTCTTATCACATCGAGGAAAAGGGGTTCATCGTCTGTATGGTTTCAAAGGTAAATATTCCTACTGGCTCAATAATATTCTCCTCGTTTTCCTAATTCTTCATATAGCCCAAGGCTGCTCCAGCTGCATCCTCTTCTGCGACTAAAGCTCCATCAACTCCTGCTCCAGCTACAGCTGCTACCCCCGCTCCACCTGCCGCACCCGCACATTCTTCGAGTACTACAAACACAGCTGTTCCAGCTACACCTTCTCCGGCCGGCGCCTCGGTTCCATCTGTTCAAGCCACGCCATCAAATGAAACTACCGGTCTTGCTATGGGAGCTGAGCGCTCAGCACAAATTGCTGAAATGGAGGCTATGGGTTTCGAGAGATCACAAATCGATTTAGCTATGCGTGCCGCTTTCTTCAATTCGGAGCGTGCTATCGAATACTTGTTGACTGTAGGTTAAGATTAGCTACAGAAGTTTTGGCAATCACTAATCATAACATAGGGTATCCCAGAAAACCTTCTTCAAGAACAACGACAAGCTGCACCAGCTGCACCCGCCGCAGGTCAAGCTTCATCCCAACCTGCTGCGGGTGGTGAGGATGAACCAGTCGATCTTTTTGCTGCAGCAGCTAATGCTGGGAATCGTGGTGGCGCTGCTCGAGCTGATAATGCGGCCGCTCCCGGAGGGGGAGGACTCGGTAACCTCGATTTTCTCCGGAATAACGCCCAGTTTCAACAACTTCGACAGGTCGTTCAACAACAACCTCAGATGCTCGAGCCAATTCTCCAACAAGTTGGAGCTGGTAACCCACAATTGGCCACTCTGATCAGTCAACACCCAGAGCAATTCTTACAACTTTTGAGTGAGAATGCCGATGACGATGCGCCACTTCCACCTGGAGCCCAAGCTATTGAGGTTTCAGGGGAAGAGCGTGATGCTATTGAAAGAGTAAGATATCTGTCCTTTTTTGTATCCTTCCACTAACTTTCCGTAGTTATGTCGTCTTGGTTTCAACAGAGATCAAGCAATTCAAGCTTATTTCGCATGCGACAAGAATGAAGAATTGGCGGCAAATTTTCTTTTTGAGCAACCGGAGGATGAGGAATAAAATTTCCTTATTTCCATGGTTTTCATATCTCCGAATTCACTTTTTTTCTGTTTTATTCCCTTATCATTGAGCAAATGAATAACGAATGAGCTTCGCAATTTTCGTGTGGTAATGCCGGAGAAATGGAGGGAGCTAAGGGGTGGCAGAGTAAGTGTGAAGTAGGAGGCAGGGAGACTTTTATAAAGGTCGCTAAGGGAATCAACTGTGAGGGATGGAGTACCTACGTTGCATAATTTTTCCGTTAACATAGTAAAATGTAACCTGGTTTATCAAATGGAAGCTACTCTGTCTTATACAGAGGAACGACTAAATGATGAATGAATGAATGAATGAGATTTCAATATTTACATGCATACAAGTAAAGTGATTTGTGCATGTGCATGAGCATGAGCATGATCATATGCGTGTGCGTGTGCGTGTGCGTGCTCTGAAACCCAAACTTTGACGGTTATGTATATATATATATATATCTTAGTCTTATAGGAGACTGATTTCATAGTAGCTAGTCGATTACAGTTGATTGGTTGATTGATTGGCTTGTAGGTCTGTAGGCTATTGAAGGTGTGAAGAGCCGGGAAGGGGTACGAGATTCTAAGAAGGGATGAAGGGGTAATGGTGGAAGCGGGAGGGGGAAGGGGGTGGATAGAATTGAAGATGGAGGGGAAAAGGGGGGAGTGAAGGAGTTTGAATTTATGGGGTTTGTGGGCTGTTGCCTGTATATAATCTGCAATTTTTATTAATCTGTGAGCTTGAAGCATGAGATGCAATTCTGCTGAAATATGCAGATGAAATACCTAGGTACTTTACTTTAAAGCATAAGATGGTATATATCGCCCTTTTTATTGTTTCTATATAGGTTAACACCTAGTTGGCTTATATAATACTTCTTCTCCAAGCGCCTCCTGCTGATCCTACCGTTATGTTAGTGTCCATTGTACGGTAACCTATGTGGGTCCACCAATCACATCACCTGAAAAAGTTCCAATATGTTTTAGTGATGATCCATGCTTTTTTGCAGATGGTGCTGCAACAATAAATAAGACTTCAATTTCATGTATTGTTGTTCATTCTCTTCATGATATTGCTACAATATTATATTACATTATTTATCTCGACTCCTATTCGCATTTCCGAATTGAGATTGTCACATTTCATTTTTTCTATCAATGGAATAATTCAGTCATATATTGAAGGTTAACTCCTTCTTCATAAGGCTTCATCCTCCAAAGACCGAAAACACACTAGTCATTAATCCCAGACCGTCGTAACCTTTACTCCGACTTTTTCAAGCTCCATCCATCCATCATATTATTTCACAAGTTCAGCATTTTATTTCCAGAATCAAAGAACATGAAGCCTCCTACATATTCTACACGGTCGAAGCGTAAATCCGACGAAGTAGAACCTTGTTCACCCACTTCAAAAAAATCACGTACATCACAGGATCTCCCACCTTCTTCTCCATTATCATCACCTTCTTCCACATCAGCTGACGCCCTCTTGGCTCAAAGTCCAATGGACTCTGAAAATCTTGATCTCGACTCGAATTTATCCTTTCGAGGAGGTTTTCGCGGTAGAGCTCGTGGACGCGGTAGAATTCGTGGAACGGGAAGAGTCGGTCGAATTGGTAATGCGAAAATTCCCATGACGAAGATGGGTGGTGTGGACATCAATGCCAGTGTGGCGGGTGGGAAATCATCTCGTGGAAGAGGTGGTCATCGCGTGAAAAAGTCAAGTAATGCGAGGATACAGAGTTTGTATCATCGGAAACAATTGCTGAAAACTCAGTACAAACAGGTGGCTTTGCTGCAGAGGGTCGCTCTGGATGTCATTTCAGATAAGTCTTTGCAGGCTATGAGTGAGGATCCAAAGTATCACGAGACTTTGCCTGAATATCAGATTGTGACAGATCAATTGGCTGCGAAATATGCTGAGAGAGTTGCGTTGTTGGAGGCTCACCGTATGGTCCAATTGGAGTATGCGGAGAAGCAGAGGTTGCTTGGTGAGGGATATACTAGGGGCGTATATGAGGTATGCTATTCACTTTTATCTTTATTTTCATGAACATTGTTAACACGTGTATAGACTCGAGTAGAATTGATCAAGGAGAAGTATGATTTAATGATCAAGAGAAGATTGATTGAGGAGCACCAACAAATGGAAATGCGATCTGGTGCCGATAGTCCATCTCAGCATAATGTAAGTAATGAAGATTTTGATCATCCCCATTTTTTACTAATCTTACTAGTTTGATCATTCACACATCAAGAGAATTCCTGAAGAGATTTTCATCCACCCTGCTGATGCGTGGGCCAATGGTGGTCGTGCTGCACAACTCGCGGCCGATGCCGAGAAGGCGCAAGGCAGAAAACGAGGCGGTCGTGGAAAGAAGTCTACCAAGATGCCTGCATCACCATTCAAACCTCTAGATATTATGACGCCGGATGATACAGAAGTCGCACCCAAGAAGACATCCTTGTATCAACCTGCCACCTCATTATCTCTTGCCACTACCGTGGATGGAGATTCTGCAGCTCCCACCCCAGCCGAATTGACCGAACAAGAAGATGCCGATGAATTAGAAACCGATAAATTCGGAGTTTACATACCTAATAAAGCAAGACCTAGAAATGGCGATCCGCCAAATAATCGTATAGTGGTCGAGCCTCCATTTACTTTTGACGAAGATGAGATAGGTATCCGTCATCACCATTACAAAAAGTACAACAAGAATGATCTTCCTACTTTCATTGGGATGGACCCTTCTCCACAGCCGAAGAATTTTCATTATGATCCTTGGGTCAGAAATCATCATTCCACGAACAATCGTCCGGAAGACTTGGATCAAACGATTGTTGAAACTCATAAATTACATCCTACTTTAGGTTTGCCTGTGAAAGGTTCAATTAATCCTACACTTACTGTAAGAAGTGATTGGAGTAAACCTGTTGCGGAGACCAAACCTGTTGTCTTTGTTGTTGAAACTCAGGATGAAGAATCACTCAAACCAAGATTTGAAACTTCTCGCTCTGCATGGATGGCACGTACAGAAAGGGAATTTGCGGATCTTATTGATCAGCTCAAGATGGCTGAATCATTAGAGGCAATTGGACTTCGTGACCCTATCCTTCGACCAATTGAAAAGAGGGTTGAACCTGAAATCGTTGGTAAAATTAGTGATTCTTTGATTCAAGCTGTAACAGAGGCATCGAATCTTTCATCCAAGCCACTTCCACCAGTATCCTCATTAAGAGCGACTTCAGTACCTGGAACACCTGCACCTGCACAAAGAACTCAAGGCTACGATCCAGTTCGAGATACTGGATATTCTCCTCACTTACGTCGGTCTCCAGTCAAAACTTTCAACCAAGTCGGAAACTTGGGTATCCTCGCGGATGCAGCCGAAATACGTGGGGCACCACAATACCGCGGAGGACTTCCTCATCCAATCATCCCAGCTCCAAGACCAATGCCACAAATGTATACCTATTCCCAACCAGAATTCTATAGACCAGGTCCTTCATTTGTACCTCCACCCACACATATGAATCTCCCACCACCTTTACCCATGACTCTCCCACCCCCTCAACCGCAACAGCAGCAAACGCAGTTCTTTCAATATGCTGGTCCACCGCAAGCTCCAGGTGGTCCTCATAATAAATATAAGGAGATTCTCCCTGCCCCGCCACAAAGGCGTGTACAACCGACTTCATTAGCTGTACCACGGAATAATGGATTTAATCCATTTGTAAATGGAACAGGATATGGAAGTGGTACGGGAAGGGGTCCTTGAGCTGATTAATTGGCATACCTAAAACAAATACACATAGACAAGTGTATTAGAGAATCTTGTATTGAAGGAGGCATGGGAATATGCAACTTCGAGTACTGCACTTTCATCGCGCGCTTTTACTATAATGGCCCATGTTCCATACGTGAAGGTTCGATACGATGACTCTTTCATGTGGAGTATTTACCTCTGAACCTCTTTTCTCCGCATTTGTCTCTTTCTTTTTTTTTTTGTACCAACAAACAAATTATTTCTTCATTTTGTCATTTTTTCCATTCTTCTATCAACTAGGCATGCGCGGGATTTGGTTTTAGGTGGGAAAAGGAAATTCTACGATTAAACGTATGTGTCTGTTTGTTTCCTGAACAAATAGACAGACAAATTGTAAGTGGGATTGGAATTGGGAGTGAAATTGGAATGGTGGGCGCAAGCATTTTTAAAAGTTTTGCTCTATTTTTTCTCCGGGTGAAGTGGGAGGAGTTTTATTTTGTTGGGTTGTGACGGTTCGGGATGGTGGAAAGGAAGGGATGGGTAGGAGGATAGGATGATAGGAAGATAGATGGAAATAATAATCCGGACCTGGTATTTTATATTAAAGGAATGAATAAATAGAAATGCAATTTATGTTTTTGATTAATTTGAAATTAGATTTAGTTTTGTTTATATTTAGGGTTTGTTTTTCCAGAGAGTTGTCACGATTCACCATCACGTCGGACAAGTAGGGATCACGTGATGGAGCCTCCAGGAGCATAGGCTCCTGGAAAGGACCAGTATATAAACATTCATTATTTTCATAGTATAGGAGCTTCGTGCTCAACTTAGTTATCAATTAGTTTACCTACATTCTACTTGATCTAGTAACGAATTCACTTCCAAGTGAATACCAGTGATAAAGCCTTAACCCACAACTACCAACAAGACGAAACCTCAGGCAGCCGCTGCCTTCAGTATAGTATCGTTACAAGAGTGTTATAATTCTATTTAAGAAAAAAAAGATGCCCGGATAATCTTTATAATCTTAGTTATATTTTGTTACGACGGCTTCGGATCTCGTATCATGTGACCAATTATGTAATCACATGGTCCCCTCGATCCCCTCGGTCTCTTGATCGAAGGGACCGTAGAGGAACAAGGTGATCTTGAGCACAAAGCTCTATATAAAGGAAATCTATCTTGATTATATAGACCTTTATACCTACAGCTAGTCAGGACCACTGCGCGGTCCTGGACAGCCAGCGTTCCTCAGCGGTCCATAACGTGACTTAATCACGTTACCTTGGTTTAGTCATATGGCGCGGCGTAGAAGATAGCCGTCGTAACATAAGATTTATATTCAGGTTTGAAAGTTGTAAAATTATAAAGAATTTATTTTAACGTAACGTATGGGGAACTCGGACATATGGGGAACTCGGACACTTTTTGCCCATCGCCAACTTGAAACCCTAATAACTTTTATTATGTATACCCAATCACCTTTTACACCTGCTCAGATTGAAGAGAAGCTTCAACAGGCTATAGTTGCACTTCAATTAAAAGAATTTAAATCAATTAGAAAGGCTGCAGAGCATTTTGAAGTCCCTAAGTCCACTCTAGCCGATAGGCTGGCTGGGAAGAAAACACGTTCCCAAACCCACGAAATGGCTCAAATTCTTTCAAACGCAGAAGAAAATACTCTTGTACGATGGATTTCACGACTCACGATCACTGGATTCCCTGCTACACCTATATTGGTGAAGGAAATGGCCGACGAAATTCGTCTTCGACGCGTTCAGGTCGCGTCATCTCGAATTCCTACCCCGACAGAAATTCCACCTATAGGCTACGAATGGATCTATAGATTCCAAAAACGACATCCAGAACTTAAAACATGCTATTCACGTCAATTAGAGTCTAATCGGACTAAAGAGGCAACTCTAGAGAATATTCAGGCTTGGTTTGATATGTTTCGTACGCGTCTCATTGAACGAAAGTATGAATTAGATGATATGTATAATATGGACGAAACCGGATTTGGAGTTGGAAGTACTCAAAGTACGCGTATTATAGTCGATTCTACTCAGAAATCGAATTGGAAAGTTACAGCTGGCAAGCAAGAATGGATAACTGCATTTGAATGTGTCAATGCAGCTGGAAAGGCTCTATCACCTATAGTCATTTTCAAGGCTCAGAATACGAATTCTGCATGGATTCCAAAAGATACATTTCAAAGCTGGCAGTTCTCTACTAGTACGAATGGATGGACCTCAAATAGTCATGGATTAGAATGGCTAAAAAGGGTTTTCGAACCAGAATCCAAGAAAGTGTCAGGTGACCGACCTCGACTTTTGATCATGGATGGCCATTCAAGTCATATTACAGGCAGCTTTATTGCTTTCTGTATAGAGAAGGATATCGATTTACTTATATTACCTCCTCATTGCTCCCACTTGCTTCAGCCACTTGATATTGCGGTGTATGGGCCAATGAAACGATATCATGCTTTGGAGGTCGATCGATATTCTCGAGCTGGTGTAAAGCGAATTCAAAGAGCTGAATAGGTAGAACTCTTTCAAAATATTAGAAAAAAAGCACTGAATTCTTCTAATATTAAAGCTGGCTGGAGAGGAGCTGGTTTAGTACCTTTTGCCCCACGAAAAGTACTCGATACATTACCATTTAACTCCTCCCAGCAACCTTCTACTCCACAAATGAGAACCCCCAATCAAGACCTAGACTTATCTGTACTCAGAAGTTCTCCTCCAGATGGGACAGAACTAATGCAAGCAAATCAGATCTTTAATACAGCTCTAGCAAGCAGTGGTTCTCCTGCATCACCAACTCGTCGATATGCTAAGAGAATGACTAGGCTTGTAGAATCTCAAAATGCTGAGATAGCCTTACTTCGGAAACAGCTCGCTGATGCTCAGGAAGTAATTGAGACTCGAAAAAAGAGAACTAAAGGCAAAAGAGTCAAATTACAAGGTTAATTTGTCTTTAGTACTAAGGAAATACTGAAAATAGTACATGAGGCGGAGGAAAAACCTAAGGAGAAAAAGCCACGAGGACGACCACGCAAGCGCCCAATTGAAGAATCAGAAGAAGAGATTGAAGAAGAAGAGCTAGAGAATAGTTCAAATGATTCAGAATTGGAATTGGAGGATTGTGTGGCTCGTAGAACAAGATCGCGTGTAGAATAATTGAAAAAGTGTCCGAGTTCCCCATATGTCCGAGTTCCCCATACATTACGTTATAAAATTTAATATATAAATTATTATTTCAAAAAGAAAATGAACTTTGAATAACTTCAAGATTTATATATATTTAAATTAGAAAAACTACAAATTATAAGTATCTGACAGACTACTTAGTATAATCTAACCGTAGGTCCTAAGGCGTGTGAAAAATATCTATAATGACTACAACAACCTCGATCTATAGTTACTTCTAGCCCTGAAAGGGGGGCCGGAGTTAAAAATCGTTGTTATAATATTATAACTTGACTTCTATTACAATTAACTCTGTAACTTCCCTCATGAATATTAGTAACATTCATGCTTATGCCCTTCATCAAAACGGTCCGCTCTTATTACTTCCTTTTTTTTTTTTTACAACGGTTAAGAATCATCTTTTCGCCTTTCATCTTCATTCCTCATGTAGTAAATACCGGTACCTACCTACTTACTTACTCAGTAGTGCAGAAATTCCAACTTCGCACTGTGTGATGTGCGGTGAGCGGTGAGTTCTTTCCATCATCATCATGATTATTTTCCTCACTTCCTCAGTTCCGTCGATGATGGAATATCTACCTTCCCAGTCAATCAGTGCATGGTGCTGCTCGGGGTGTGGAACAAATTTGCATGGCTTTACTGATGTGGTTTTTTTTGGTAGGCGTTCATCAAGGCTGAAATATGGAAATGGCTTTTTGCCTTTCTGGGTGCGCCTTCTAAGAAAGATTGTGTGTGTGTACACGTGACATGGTTCTATTTTGGGGATTTGCTTTGTTTCTTGTTACCATGCACCCACCATGTTTGCCTGTCTACTCTCAAGATCCTGGCTGCTATTGCTTTGTACCTTTGAGAGGACTGTCTGAAATCTATATTACCGTTTTTTCGTACTGCTCTTCACTGTCAGGTAGTTCATCTGAGATGGTGGAGGATTCTAGATGTTGTTGAATGTTGTTAGGTTAAATCGCATCATAGCTCACTTAACCTTATTCAGTCCTTCTAGAATATCAATGGCCTCCGACAAGTCTTGGGTGTCTTGCAAGTCACAATTTTAGTTTTTCCCAAGATTATGTGGACAAAGAAAATAGCTCCTTGGGAAGTTGCTAGAACTGCTAGTGCTAACTAGTGTATCAGATTGCGACATCTAAGCATTTCTGTAAAAGAGAGGAAAATAGCTTCTTGTCTCTGTGGCTTGAAGTTATTTTGTCCCCAGAGATAATTTTGTTACGCAGCAGGCTACCATCAATGAAGGCATTCCCGTTTCATAACTTTTTGAGATTTTCTGATTCCCATGAGACTTAATTTGATTGAAAGTCAATGATGAGTTTATGTGAAATCGCTACAAAATAAATTCGGCTTTGTTGAGTGAAACATAATACTAATTTCTTTATGTCCTTCCATTCGCGCTTCTGTTTCGACCTCAAGCCTCGTTCCAGCTGTAGAAAGAACTCAAGGAGCAGTAAAACATTCGATACTGTATATTCCACATCCTTAAGCATCTGGAAAAATGATATAAAGAAGTTTCTACATTCAGAGCGAGTTGATTCTACCAATCCAATTTCTTGGAGAATTTGGAAGGTTGAATTCGAACTCCAGCTTCAGAATCCTCTTACTCTCTCTTACTCTCTTTTACTCTCTCTTACTCTCTCTTCCTGTCTCTCTTCCTGTCTCTCTTCCTGTCTCTCTTCCTGTCTCTCTTCCTGTCTCTCTTCCTGTCTCTCTTCCTGTCTCTCTTCCTGTCTCTCTTCCTATCTCTCCTTCTATCTCTCCCCTTTTCTCTTTTCAAAAACACCTATATATCTATCAACCACCCCATCAAACTTTTTGAATTATCCTCCTACTTAGCCATCTCCCCTCGCGCAAAAGAGCCTGCTCCAATAAATCCCGTCTTTTTTTTTTACCAATTCAACTACAGCTAGTAAGGGTGTTTGCACCTCATATATGCAGAGGATGCAGTGCACTTTTGATACCCAACACAGGGCCAAGATGCCAAGCTCGTGGCAACGATGGAATCGTATGCAATGCCCATCAAAATCCTCCACCCGGGTATATAATGGATTGCAGTTATCTTATGAAAAAAGTGTTGATGCTAATGAGAAACGATAGTCTTACCTGGTGGGAGCGCTTGATGACTTGTTGGGAGCGCGGTAGTTCATAGTCAACACCCCAGAGCTACTAATTCCACATCATCAACACTACCCGGAGGCTCTCCATAGTTACTACGGCCCGAAGGCTCTCTATCGCCAATACAATCCAGAGGCTTTCCATCATCAACGCGACCCGGAGCCACTGGCTAGTGAAGAGTTTGGGACAGTCATCAGATGAGAAGGAGACTCTGAGTTATGGATTAACGAAGGGTCAGGCTCTGCAGCAGTATTTCCGAAATGTAGGAGTTCTTGAAAATTGCAAAACCTCATAAGATGTATCAGTTGGGTTGTATCCGTCGCAGAAAAACAAAAAAAAAATGTTTTTCCAATTCCAGTTTTACAGGATGATCAAGACTGTATCTTTGGCATTTGTTTTCACTGCAGCATTCCCCTGCATTGGCTGTTTGCCTACCTACAAAATTCCCTTTGTGCTTAGTTTAGTGCAGTCAGTCATTTCCTGTCATCTTATTCAACACGGGCATACTGGTCCACCATTGAAAATATCAGATATGGTGTTAGAACCTTAGAAAATAAAAACAGACGCCTTCGGGCAGGCAGCTCTAAATTAGTCTCAGGCAATTTTATAATCCTCGCCTCCTTAGAACTCCCTTTTTCAACCTCTTTCCCCTTTTTCTGATCTCTTCCCTACTTTTGAATATTTGAGATATGGTATTCTCATTTAATTCAAAGATGGAAATGAGTATAACTAGAGTGATGGTTTTAGGTGATAAATACACAAGGAAACTCTCTTTTGATACAAGCAGTTAATGCTAACAATAACCATATCATTTAATTTTCGGTTTCTATTTTCATCCTTTTTTCCTACTTCTCTACTTTGATTTCTGATGTTAAATCAAGCATCTGCTTCTCATTCCTACACGAAGGAGAAGAGTAAACTACTCTCCCCCACTCCTGATAACGACAACCATGGATCCTCTTTTACTCCCGAAGATAAGAGAGGAGGAAAGGGAAGAGGTTGAACACTGCCCCAGGTAGCGGTAAGCTAGCCGATTGCCCTGTTTGTATTACCTTAGCAACCCCTACCGTTTTGAAAGGGAATCTTATCCAGCCGTCCAGTAAAGGAACTACTAACAATACTTGATCAACTGTTGTTAATTCACTCAGTCTCGATCTTGATCTTCAATTTGCCAGTGCTAAGTTGTTTCACAAGGAAATGAGCTATTTTTTAAGAAGAAAAGTTCAAATAAAAGCAAAAGTTTGTATTCGGGTTTCTTCGTACTTGCTTCATGTCACGGGACTCTTTCTAATCTTCCACTATTGATATGCAACGACCAACCTGAACGGCGTGCTCCATTCTTTATGTGTGGCTTTATGCTTGGCTTTGTGCATGTCTTTGTGCATTTTGGAAAGAATCCTATTGTCCATTGCTTATCCATTCAGCTTCAACCCTTTGTGTAGACAAGCCTCTATTAGTATTTCTTTGGAATACATTTGTTGACTGTGATACCGTCAGCTAAGTTCATTGACGACCACGATGATTTCACGTTCACGGCCTACCAAATACTCTAAGAGAACATTCCGTTTCTATCAGGCGAAATGTGTATAAATCAGACGTCCGCGACCTCTAAAATTTCCTCACATTCACATTCTCAACTCATCTTCATCACAATCCAACACAAACACACACACACACACATTCCCAACTCAGCTTCATCACAACCCAACACACACAAACATACAGCTTTCCAGCAAACAGAGATTACCAATCGAAAATGGCACAAGAAGGTCCATGGTCAGAGAGCCAATGGTTTCCCGTGCACGAAAACATTCACCGCGACTGGTATGAATACCACAGTTTCTTCAGTGAAGAAGAAAGTGATCATAGATGGCGCATACGAAATGGCACTTGGCCTCTGAATGAGAGTATCAAAGAGATAGATGGTGAACGGGACGCATGGTTAATCTGCAATCTCATCCTGCGACGCACCGAAGGCCGATCTCCCTCTGCAGATTGGTACGATGAAAAGGACAATTCCAGCTATCACATCACGAATGCTCCTTTCCCACCGCTCAAAGCTACTTATCAACAACGCTCAACAAACTATTATCGTGGTACTACTGAACAACCGTTGGTAGAAGTCCTTGATGTACGCAACTGGTTGGTCGAGAACACGACTTGGTCAATTGGATACTGCGCTGTCTTGAAAATGGATTTCATTTACAGTTCACAGGATTACACACCCCAACACGTAACCCTCGGCGCCATACAGGGCAAGCTTGATTCTCGGAGATTTCAAGTTCCAAAGGTCATACATCACGAAGTGCAGATGAAACGAACAATCACATTCGAAACACAAATTTATGGATTAAATTTGGGACAAGCTTGGCTGTTTCTATCGGATGAAAATAGGTGGCGTTACATAGCTGCTGTAGCGGATTTTTGCTTTGAGCTGTCCAAATTCAAGGGTGATAATATTGGTAGTGTTGATGGAAAAGCCATACAGGATCTCTCTATAGTGGCGGATATCTCCCCGGGGCCGGATTGTCAAAAATAATTTCCCCCGGAAATCATACACAGAGGCTGGGCAACCAAGGGTTTAGAATCTGCTCTCTCAGAATTCTGTTTCTCGCACAATAGTTGTGCCCCAGACAATATCATTCTGGTAGATGGTCTTCCAGAAGATGGTATTCCAGCAGGAGGAGATTCCCTCCCAGCGATTGGTATTGTAGACTGGTCGATTGCAGGATTTGTGCCGAAGGCCTGGGCTCGCACGAGGTTTGCTGTGGATATGGTGTGTGATTTGCCACTCTACCACAGGTTGAGGAAGAATGAGCTTTCAAGAATTCCAGAGGCCGACGCTCATAACTTTAGATGGGGTGTCTGGAAGCTCCTGGGAAATGACTCGTATAATATGCCCGAAGTAAATGATCTGTGGTGGAAGGCTCATCCCGAGATGGCTGCATTTGTGGGACCGGAGTTTATTCAAGGAAGGAGGACTCTTCCCCTATCATTTAGTTGATCCTGATTCTGATTTTGATGCATTATAACTGGTTACTTGAGGTTCAGAGATCTTGATTTGTACTGCACTCCGCGTTTGAAAAGGTCAATCGACCTTGTTGAATTTTTCGTTCAATGATTCCGGATATTTCATTTGTTAAATGTAAGTACCCTTTTCTTCAAACGTAAGTATTTCTTTCTTCAAGTATACATAGTATACTATGCTACACTCCACTTCTCTGAAAAGGTCAATTGCCGGTCAATTGCTTTGTTGAATTTCTCGTTCAATGATTCCGATTATTTCATTTGTTGTGTGTAACCCGTTTTCTTATCCCCCTTTCTTCAAATATACATAGTATACATTACAAAATATTACATTTCTTAGTTTAAACAATTATGGATGAAACAAGCCTTCGTAAAGTGACCTCTTAGCAACAATCGTGAATATACTATCTATGCAATCTAATTGCGAAAGAAGAATACTATAGACGTCAAGCCTCAGGGCGGGACTTGTGAATTTGAGTGTTTAATATACACATTCGAGGTTCTTTATACACAGTGAATACTAATGAAGAATTATAAGTTACAGGGTTGTCAGTCAACTTATAAAAAAAAAGTGATGCAGACTTAGATATATTCTAGTGGATATTTAGATAGTAGAATCCGTATAAAGATTAATTATAATAGTAAAATAGATTATTATACTGTGAGGTTATATATAGGTCATCGTGAATTTATATCTAATGACTATCTATATAAGCGAGTAATCTTACTTTGGAAAATAGAGCTAGAATTAGATAATAACTTGAAGCTTTTCGTAGTTAAAATCTCTACCTTAATGTAACGATGCTGTACTAAAGGCAGCGGCTGCCTAAGGTTCGTCGATTGGTAGTTATGGGTTAAGGCTTTATCAGTTGGTATTCACTTGAAAGTGAATTCGTTACTAGATCAAGTAGAATGTAGGTAAACTAACGTGGTTTATCAGCGAGCGGGCCATATCACCGAGCGGGCCACTTTTACCTCAATTTATCATTTCAAACCCATATTATTTAACAACAATTAAATCAATTGATTGAAACTATCAAGAATCTAATAATCTAGGATCTATTATACTATTCTGACAAGTTCTTGAATTATGACCAGTCTTTCCACACTTACTACAGCATCGACTAGTAGATGATTCCCTATTAAAATTTCCCCCATTTTGACGCTCGTCGCGTTGAATCTGATTATCAACCTCTTGTTGTGATAATATATCTTCAGCTTCTTGTCCAGTAAGTACTCCTCCATTACGTAGTTGAATTTTTTTAGCGCGTCGACGTTTACTTAATACCTCATTTGCTCTTCGAAGCATACGATTCTCAGCACTCAAAAGTGTAACTTCATGTGCTAATCTCTCTGTACCTTTAACTAAAGCTTGTACAGTCTCAAATATAGGTGTAGGAGAGCTTGATTGATGACGAGTTATTCGAGCTTTTACTAGAGTTGATTGTAAGAGAGCCTCAGTTGGATTATGAGGGGTTTGAGAGATCCAGGAGTTGGTAAGTTCCAAGGAGGTAGATGGAGGGGTAGAAGTACGAATCCTAATATCTAGTTTTGAAAGTATAGATTGAGGATCGAATGGTATTAGACCTGCTCCTCGAAAACCAGCTTTCATATTCTGAATAGTAAATGATTGTTGATATGCAGCTTTGAAAGCTATAAAGAATTCAACTTTAGTGATATGATTGATATGTGCCTTGATAAACTCCTCAATTTGAGAACTATATGAACGTTTAAGTACACCGAAACATCCAACATCAAGTGGTTGAGTTAAATGACTTGAATGTGGTGGTAATTTGAGGCATATAATATCATTTGATTTGCAATATGATTGAAAAGGTATTGATTCGTGGCTTTCGTGCTTATCCAATACTAGCATTCGATATTTGCCCTTTCTTTGACGAATAGTATGTTTATCGAAATGCTTTAACCATTCTAGGCCTGTCTCATTATTCGTCCATCCATTGGAAGTAGGTTTAATAGCCCAATCCGCAGGAAAATCGGTTTCGGTATACCAATTGGAAAGATGAACTTGTCCTTGAACTACCAGAAATGGAGGTATAGTTTCACCCTCTCCATTGCCACATATAATTGCTGTAGCCCACTCTCGATTGCCTGGTTGTATTGCCTTGCTTCTGCCATTTCGTTCAGCACTAGTTACAACCATTCCAGGGCATATTATACCCATCATGAAGCCGGTTTCGTCGAAATTGTAGAAATCGGAATCGACAATACCATATTTCGCCCGCATATTCGATACCAATCTAAACCACTCTTCAATAAGCTTGGGATCTTCGCAGAGAGCTCTTTGAAAATCATAAACGCGATTAAAACGCGTCTTTAATTCTGGACATCGTTTAACAAAGCGATAAGCCCAGAGCTTTCCAACCTTCTTCGCACCCCGCGATTCGAGGATATAATTCGCCATATCTTCTACACCATTTAATTTAGGTGCAAACCCTCTCTCATCCATATCGATTATATACTGGATAAGCACTTCCTCTTCTAATTTGGTCAAATTATGACTATTTGCTCGAGATTCGATACGAGGGGTAGTACCGTCTATTCTGCGCTGAATCTTTGTACGCGGGATATTATATAGCTTAGCAGCCTTCCGAATGCTTAATTTTTGGTCTTTATTGATAGCTTCGATAGCTAAAAGTATTCGACCTTCTTGATTATTCGATTCCATAATATATTGTTGATAAATCGCGTATTGAAGTTGAAAGATATAAATTGAGGTAAAAGTGGCCCGCTCGGTGATATGGCCCGCTCGCTGATAAACCACGTTATTTGATAACTAAGTTGAGCACGAAGCTCCTAGGGCTCCTTATCACGTGATTTCTGATGGTGCGTGCGCATACGATCTTCAGGTGACCAAGATCACATACTAATTCGATGAAATCTGATCGTGTTTGCACAAGGCCTAAGCTCTCCTAATTAATCAGTTTGCTATCATCGTAACACCATCAATCCTAATGGTGAATCGTGACACTATTCCCCTCTTAGCCAAGCGTCGTCCCGATCGCTTATAACATCGTCGATTCTCCCCACAAGATATGTACGATCCATTCATGCTTTAGGGAGCATGATTGGGAGAGACTTGATCGGCAGGTTGATAAGTTAAATGCTGAAATTGCTGAATCATCTGCCAAGACTGCTCGTCTAGTTAAGCAGAAGGCTCAGCTCAAAAACGACGTGATGAAATGTTACGTTGTGGGCTCAAATATCTTGATGAGCTCGATACTCTTGAAGAGAAAGAAAGAAAAGAGAAGGAAAAGGAATTTGCTGCGTCCTCGGCGCCTGTTGCTCCCTCCAACCCCTTTGGTCAATTTGGTCAATTAGAACAAACTGGTCCTTCCGACCTTCCTACGACTGGTTTCGACTCTTTCGACCCTTCTTTACTGAGTGCGATGAATTCTCCTTCCGTGCAGGCCGCGTTGAACTCCCCTTCTTTCTGGGAAAATTCGGATTCTGTCGGCGAAACTCCTCAAACTTCTCAAGGTGCTTGAGGTCTTTTTCCAGTTCCCACGTGTTCTCGGAGTCCGGGTAATCTTCCCATTTCACCAAATATTTGACCTTGCCTCTAATATATTTGCAATCTAGTATATTCTCCACCTCGTACTCGGCGTTCTGGTCTGTGGATATGATTTCTGTTTCAGGGGCTTTAGGTGCCCCTGGTGGTGCTAGTTCGAGCAAGGATATATGGAATACTGGATGGATGTTCATATTCTTTGGTAGCGCCAATTCATAATTCAAGGGTCCTTTAACTTTCTTGATTTTGAATGGTCCTAGTTTTTTATAGTCCAGTTTCGCACTTGGTCTCTTAGTTTCGATATTCTTTCGAAGTAAATAGACTTTATCCCCCTCTTTTAGCGTTGGCTCCTGACTACGCTTTTTGTTGTAGTAATGAGCGTTCCTTTCAGCAACGAACTTAAGTTCGGCTGCGAGTTCCTTGTGAATTTCTTTGAGTTTCTTTGTTTGTACCATGGCGGATTGGTTTTCTACTTCTGGAATGCCAGGTTCTCGATATGCGACCAGTTCGTACCCAAAGTTGGCGTAGTTCGGGGTGACTTGTGTTATTTCTGAAGTGGAACTATTATATGCGAATTATGCTAAGAATAGTAGTCCTACCCAGTTGTTCTATTGGTAATTCATATAGCAGCGAAGGTAAGCTTCAACAACCTGGTTTACTCTTTCATTCCCTCCATTCGTTTGTGGGTGGAATACTGTAGACATTTTCCTTTTTACGCCTAGTAGTGCTACTAAGGCGGTCCAGAATTTTGATGTGAAGAGTTTATCCCTATCCGAGAGTATCTCCTCTGGTAATCCATGTACTGCAATGATCTCTTTAAGGAATATAGCTGCTAGGGTTTCTGCAGTTAAAGTGGTTTTGCATGGTACTAATATCATGTATTTGGTTAATCGGTCCATGATAACTAGGAGGTAGTCGTATTCTACTCCTGTCGTTGGATCCTTGGATTTAGGTAATGGTCCTATGAAATCCCATGATATTGACTTCCATGGTGATGGTGGTATTTCGGTTGTGTGCATCTGTCCGTAGGGGGCATAGCGGGAAGCCTTGTTCCTAATACAGGTATCACACTCGGTGACCACTTTATTGACCATGGTTCGGAGTCCCGGACTCCAATACTGTCTTTTAATTCTTAAGTGCGTCCTTCGTACTCCTTGATGTCCATGAGCTGGCAACGCATGCTGCTCCTCGATGAATTCGGGAGCAATGCTACTTGGTAGCCATATTTTCCCTACTACTCGTATCAATCCGTCAACGGTCACTGGCGGCTCAGGCCATTTGACACCTTCCTTGTTTTGTTGTGCCTCTGTGAGTTTGTTTTTCCAGACTTCCGTTGGTTTATTTTCTAAAACAGCGATTTCCGTTAGGTTCGGAACGAGATCCCCATTTAGTAATGATTTCAGGATTGCTGTCTCCTGGTAGGTCTTATCATCCTCGTAACCTGGTGGCCTACTCAGCGCGTCTGCTCTTGCATTATCCTTGCCTTTGACATGCTTGATTATCAAATCAAAACTGGCCAATTCCTCAGCCCATCGAGCTAGTCTACGATTATCCAGGACCTTAGTGGTAGTAAAGGTTCGTAGGTTCATGTGATCAGTATGGATGATTACTGGGAATTTAGCCCCTTGGAGGTACATCCTCTAATGCTTCAGTGACTTGACTATAGCTATAAGTTCCTTCTCATAGATGTTGTAATTTTGTTCTGTTTTATCCATCTTGCTGGAATAATAAGCGACTAGGTGCAGTTTCCCGTTGTCGTCTCTCTGGAGATGGACTCCTGCTACACAGGTATCGGAAGCATCCGTCTCGATGATGCTCTCCCGATCGTCATGATAGTTGTAAAGTATGGGTTCCCTGGTGAATCTATCCTTGATTTCTTGAAAGGCTTGCTCTGCCCTCTCATTCCAGGCGAATCCCATACCTTTCTTTGTCATCTCTGTAAGTGGTTCTACCATTTTGGAAAAGTCTTTGATGAATACTCGACAAAAGTTGGCGAACCCTAGTATGGTTTGTACATCCTTGACGTTTCTAGGTCGTTCCCAATTCCTTACTTTCTCAGTTTTCTCCGGATCTATGCTCATTTGTCCTGGTTCTACGACATATCCCAGGAAGGTTACCTTTTTGACACTAAACTCGCATTTCGATAACTTGAGTCGTGAATCGACCTTCCTAAATGCCTCGAGTACCTTGATGACATGCCCTTCATGCTCCTCTACCTTCTGGGAGAAGACTAGGATATCATCCAAGTAACAGATCACGAATGAGCTAAATTCTTTGAGTATTTCGTTGTTCTGTCGTTGGCATGTGGCAGGTGCATTTGTTAGTCCGAACGGCATGACAGTGTATTCCCATAGCCCGGAAGGTAGTATGAAGGCGGTCTTCCATTCATGCCCTTCCTTGATTCGTATCAAATTGAAAGCATTTCTCTGGTCCAATTTAGTGTAAATCACTGCCTTGCTCAATCTATCCCTTAACTCTTGAGCTTTGGGTATTGGGTACACATCCCTGATGGTCTCATCGTTCACTCGGCGGTAGTCTCCGCAAGGTCGACCATTCGGATCTCCCTTTTTGAATGCTAATAATACGTTGGCTGCGCAAGGGGACTTGGATTTCCTAATCCATCCTTTCTTCTCAGCTTTAGATCTGTATTCTTCCCATACTCTCAGAGTACTGGGGTTATGTGGTCTCAACTTCTCAGCCGGGGGTACGAATCCCTCTTTGAAGTTGATCTCATGATCCCAAGGTTTATGTTCTGGCAGGGCTCTCAAATCCTGCGGGTCTTCGAACAGCTTGGCGAACTTTCTGTACTGCACTGGAATCTCTTTTGCATCGGTCTCGCCGACCAGTGGAGGATCCGTGGCTGCCATAGCACGGTATCCGGCCTCCCCAGAAGTCTGTTCCTTCGGGCCATATAGTCATTCGTTCTTGTATCTGCAACGATCGAATGTAAGAGTATCCTTTACCCAATCAATGTTTGGATTATGCCTCTTAATCCAAGGGGTTCCTAGGACAACTGTATGTCTGCCCAATGGTACTAAGTCCATTTTGACTTACTCGGTATGCCCTCCTTGCATGATCATTTTGATGACGCTAGTTTGTCTACGTACCCAGCCATCTACTCCGACCTTCTTGCCTCCCAACAGCGTTAGCTGGTAGGGGTGCTCCTTTGGCTCGGTGGGAATCCCATTTTCTTTGGCAAAGTCGGGATCCATAAATATTCCCATAGCTCCTGAATCGATCAGGGCCTTGACTTCCTGGTTCTCCAGGTTGACTTCTATGATTAATTGTCCAATCTCTCGGAAGCTACCCTCTAGGGCACCCGCTTCTCGGGATCCCAGTTTCTTGGTTCCAAATCTTACTTGTTTCTTGCCCTTCGCGGCGAAAGGCTTTTTCTGGGAACAATCCCTAGACATATGTCCGCTTTTCCCACAGGTGAAGCATAGGTTGTTTTCCCTGCGTCTCTTTTTCTCTTCAACGCTAAGTCCATTTGGTTTTTGGTGGCGTTCAGCTCCGTCCAATTCCATTGGATCGCCGGCATCATCGTGTCTGTTCTGGCGCTGATGTTTTGGAAACTTTCTACTCTCTTGAGTGATTCCCTTTTTCTCCATTCGTCGTTCATAAAAGCGATTGTCAATTAGAATGGAGGTCTCGATTAATTCGGAAAGGTTTGATGGTTTTGGAGCTCTGGCTAGCTCGTCCTTGATGATATCCTTGAGTCCCTCATAGAACTGGGATCTAAGGTAGTCATCATCCCATGTAATACGCCCGGCGTATTGTTGGAATTTAGCAGTGTAGGCTGTAACTGACCCTGTCTGCTTAAGTTGTCGTAATGCTCTCTCAGCCATGTGATCGGGGTCAACTTCCCCGAAAGCCCTGTCGAATCCTTGTCGGAATGACTCATAAGTATTGAAGAGGCGGCGTGTCTCAGGTTTCATGTTCTCATTGAGTTGTCCGTCGGTTGTCTTGGTCATAAGGTCATTGAAGAAGGGTTCGATCCAATTGAACGCAGTTCCTCGGAAGAACGAGATTAACCACAAGATCCTTTGCATTTGTGTCAAGAAAAGGTGTCCATTGAAAGCGTAGTAGAGATCAGCTTGTGCGACAAAAGCTCGATGCTTGCTACGATCTCCGTGGAACAAGTCAGGGGTGGATACCTGGATTGCTCGTCTCGGCTCCATGGTGGCGGCGGCCTGCTCTGGGGCCCCAATGGAAATGAAGGAAACTGGTTCGGTGGGTTGCTGACTGGAGTCCATCGTAATTGATATAGCTTAACCGTAACGGTGCTCAAAGTGTAACGATACTGTACTGGAGGCAGCGGCTGCCTGAGGTTTCGTCTGATTGGTAGTTGTGGGTTAAGGCTTTATCACTAGTCTTCACTTGGAAGTGAATTCGTTACTAGATCAAGTAGAATGTAGGTAAACTAATTGATAACTAAGTTGAGCACGAAGCTCCTAAACTATGAAACTACTCTGACTATATACTGAACAATAAAGGGGGCCCCTAGGAGCTTTCTGGCTCCTCAAGACTCCTTATCACACGATTTCTGATGGTGCGTGCGCATACGATCTTCAGGTGACCAAGATCACATACTAATTCGATGAAATCTGATCGTGTTTGCACACGGCCTAAGCTCTCCTAATTAATCAGTTTGCTACCATCGTAACACCATCAATCCTAATGGTGAATCGTGACAGTAATATAGTCAACATAGAGGCCTCTTCCACCCAATCTTTTAATATATAGTTTATATATAAGTTTTTTTATATTTAATTTTTAACAATATAAATAGAAAATATTAATATAATCAATATTATATAACGATACTGTACTGGAGGCAGCGGCTGCCTAAGGTTTCGTCTGATTGGTAGTTATGGGTTAAGGCTTTATCACTGGTATTCACTTGGAAGTGAATTCGTTACTAGATCAAGTAGAATGTAGGTAAACCAATTGATAACTAAGTTGAGCACGAAGCTCCTAAACTATGAAACTACTCTGACTATATAATGATCGATAAAGGGAGCCCCCAGGAGCTTTCTGGCTCCTCAGGGCTCCTAGGGCTCCTTATCACGTGATTCCTTTTCATCCCAGGACACTAATCCTAATGGTGAATCGTGACATATTAATCTTTATATTTCTTTTTTGAAATTAATTAAAAAGATATATATTTGTCGGTATATAGCGGGGTATAGAAAGTGTAAAGCTTTAATATATTTCTCTTTGAAATTTATATTAATTGTCTAGAGAATTAGAACTATAAAAATAAAGAACTATATAATATGAGATGATCCAGGGCGACGATACCTCGGCGCTTATTAACCAAGTCATGTTTACTCAGACATACGACTGGACAGACTTGTCTACAGTTTTCCAGCCTACTGCCACGCAGCAAGTCTTACATTACAGTCGGATTTTCCATGAGCTCACAAGCCTCACAAACAGGTAAAGAATCATCTAGGGGTGATGTTAGAGATGAGAATTACGATTAAGAGTTTCCCTACTCCCTGTATCAAATTTTTTATCTTCCGCTTCCCATCCGCTGTCTATCGATATCCCCGTTTCCCCATCTTCGGTGCTCGGCACATGTGGCATTCATTAGTACACGCATGCACGCATGCACACGCGCCACTCACATACCTACTCGATGATGAGAAATACGGAGTCTTCCATGGAAAAGCCGAGCCTAGAGCAAAGCTCACCGCCATATAAATATGTACAACTAGATGTACAACAGTCAATTGACTCATTGAGTGATACCGGTATCCGACCATGGCCAGCGAGTGAGAGTGGAGACGGAGGAGAAATGGATAATGGATGATTGTATTGACTGATTGGCTGTAGACGATCGGGCTGTACTTTCCCAAATGAAATTAGCAAGGTGTATGAATGGAATGTTATCGGAATTTATTTCCCAAATCTTTTTGGCCCTGGAAAAGGTTAAATATTTGGCTGACTCGCTGCTAGGGTATGTATTGAAATAGAAGATAGACTTTTGCCCCTCATTGATGATAATGTACGTACGGAGTACTCGAGTATGACATTGATAAATGTTTAATAGGTACCTACCTATATATCGTTTCTATCCATTTTTGATCAAGATTGTTTCCTGTTATATTCACTTGCCTAGCTGGGCATGAGTACAATACAAGATAAATATTAGTCAAACCTCTCATGTATTTCTGTTAATGCAGAGTATGTCATTGAATTGGCATTATTATTATTCACAACATCTCATCACATGACCAATCATATTTCAATCATTCTTATCCTCTTATGTAACTTCAATGTACATCAACGCTCATGCATACAAAGTACCGTGGCACAATTGAGGATCTCCCTTTCGTGCCGCTCAATCCCTGCCCGTCCCCGCTTTTATTTCCCGTTTCACGTCACGATAAGTCGGATAACAATCCAAAGATAAAGTCAAAGGCTGCAACACATACATTACATGATTACAGAGGTAAAAAAAATCAATAATCAATAATAATAAATATAATATGCATTGACCCTACCCCACTCATTGCAGGAGAGGTGACCAGCAGAGAAAAAGACAACAAAACTGCCACAATTCCTTCTCGATTCCTCATCTCCATCTCTTCCTCTCCCTTTTCTCTCCCTCTTCTCTCTTCTTTTTTCCTTCCCCTTCTTCTTTCACCACTCTCCTCTCTTCAAGAATATCATCCACGTATCCCTCAACAATGGCTTCTCTAAGAGCTGCCGCGCAATTGCGTCCAATGGCTTCAAGAGTCCTTTTACGAACAGGGCGAACATACGCCACTACAAGTGCCAAACCATTTCAAATCGCCGGTGAACCAGAGGCTCCAGTCGTCAGGACCGCCATCCCAGGTCCAGAATCTCAAAAGGCAATTGCAGACTTGGATAAAGTCTTTGATACCCGAAGTGTAAACATGCTTGCCGATTATCAAAAGAGTGTGGGTAACTACATTGCGGATCCGGATGGAAATGTGTTGTTGGATGTGTATGTTCGCATTTACTTTATTATTGCATGCATCGCAGGATACTGACGAGAATGATAGTTATGCACAAATTGCATCAATCCCAGTCGGTTACAATAATCCTCAGCTTCTCAAAGCCACACAGACCGAACAAATGGCATCTGCCATCATAAACCGCCCCGCTCTCGGAAACTTCCCTTCGCACGATTGGGCCGAGATTATTAAGACGGGTGCTCTGAAGGTAGCACCAAAAGGTCTTGATCAGGTGTTCACTGCCATGGCAGGTTCAGATGCCAATGAGACTGCATACAAGGCTGCATTTATGTATCGTCGACAACAAGAGCGTGGTGGTGCACATGTGGAATTCTCCGATGCAGATATTGCTTCATCTATGCTTAATCAAGCACCAGGTGCGCCTCAATTATCTATCCTGTCTTTCAAGAGTGCTTTCCATGGACGTCTCTTCGGATCCCTTTCTACCACTCGCAGTAAGCCAATTCACAAACTCGATATTCCTGCTTTCGACTGGCCGCAAGCTACTTTCCCTCTTCTCAAATACCCACTTGAGGATCACGTCGAGGAGAACAAGAAGATTGAAGAGGAGGCTCTTGCCGATGTTGAACGTATCATCACTACCCATCACCTCCCACCTTGTGCCGTCGTTGTGGAACCCATCCAATCAGAGGGAGGAGACAACCACGCATCACCAGCCTTCTTCCGCGGTCTCAGAGCCCTCACTAAGAAACACAACATCCTCCTGATCGTTGATGAGGTTCAAACCGGTGTAGGTGCTACCGGTAAATTCTGGGCCCACGAACATTGGAACCTAGAGACCCCTCCCGATATCGTCACCTTCTCCAAGAAAGCCCAAACAGCTGGTTACTACTATGGCAACCCCGAGCTCCGCCCTAACAAACCATACCGTCAATTTAACACTTGGATGGGAGATCCAGCCCGTGCTCTCCTCTTCCGTGCTATCATCGAGGAAATCGAACGTTTGGATTTAGTTAACCACACCGCCAGGGTCGGAGACTATCTCTTTAAAGAACTTGAAAGTCTCGCCAAGAAATATCCAGGAGATATCCAAAACTTAAGAGGTAAAGGACAAGGAACTTTCCTCGCCTTTGACAGCAACCGCAGAGATGAGGTAGTCAAGAAGGCTAAGGGCGTTGGCATCAACATTGGAGGTTCTGGCGAGCGAGCCATTCGTCTCAGACCTATGTTGATTTTCCGAGAAGATCACGCCGACATTTTGTTGGAACGCCTCGAGAAGATTTTCAAATCCTAGTTTCCCCTAGGTACCGCTACTTCACTTCTTCTTCTTGAGGTGGAGCAATAAAGCGACAAAAGAAGCTTTGCTTTCTCACACACCAATTTCTTTCGGGATTCAGTTTTTTGATTTTTGATTTTTTGATATTTTTGAAACATTTTTTTGATATTGGTTTTTTGCATTTGGATACGGAAATGAAAATGTAATTTAGCCTGGGTAAATGTGCTTGGAGTTTTCAGGTTGGATCACCACTTGCGTTAATCGCGCGGTGAAGATGAGATGAAATGAGCACGCAGGTTTGCATTGCATATGAATTTTTGGAATATGAAATATAGGAGATGGCATTAGGATGAATATCAGAGATATGACGGGAGCGAAATTTCGCTCACGTTTAAAGGATTTTGAATTGTTTGTTTATTTGAATGTGAATGTGAATGTATTCCTTTACAGAAATCAAATCGAGTGAATATTCTTTGAAGAAAAATATGATAAAGTTGAATGGGAAAGTTTTGTATAGAATGATGAATTGGATAATAGGTAGATAGGTAGGTAAATAGGTAGTAATATGATATAAAATTATAGATAATTATAAAAAAAATAGATATCTATTAAATAAAGATATATATATATATTTATTTATTTAAATAAAAAAAAATAAGATTAAAATAAATATTCAATTAAAGAAATAACGTGGTTTATCAGCAGTCCGCCCACTTTTTGACCATTTAACCACTTCGAATTCTAATTAATCAATCATAACTTATTCAATTGATTTGATGACGAGCCATTCGAGCTTTTACTAGAGTTGATTGTAAGAGAGCCTCAGTTGGATTGTGAGGGGTTTGAGAGATCCTACGCCCATCATAAAGCCGGTTTCATCGAAGTTGTAGAAATCGGAATCGACAATACCATATTTCGCCCGCATATTCAATACCAATCGAAACCACTCTTCAATAAGCTTTGGATCTTCACAAAGAGCTCTTTGGAAATCATAAACGCGATTAAAACGCGTCTTTAACTCTGGGTATCGTTTGACAAAGCGATGAGCCCAGAGCTTTCCAACCTTCTTTGCACCCCGCGATTCGAGGATATAATTCGCCATATCTTCTACACCACTCAATTTAGGTGCAAAAACTCTCTCATCCATATCGATTATATACTGGATAAGCACCTCCTCTTCTAATTTGGTCAAATTATGACCTTTTGATCGATAGTCAGCCATATTAGTACAACCTTTAATTCTATCCCTCAAAGTAGATCGAGGTATATTATAGAGGTTTGCCACTTTCCGAATTGAGAATTGTGGATTAAGTTTAATAGTTCCAATAGCTTCGATAATTCGTACTTCTTTAGAATGAGTTTCTATAAGTAATTATTGAGAAAACGCATATTGAAGTGGAAGAGTTGGAAATGGCCAAAAAGTGGGCGGACTGTTGATAAACCACGTTATATATAATATAATATATTTATTTATCAATTATCTTATAATAAATAAATAAATAAATAAATAAATAAATAAATAAATAAATATACATATAAAAAAGATATCATCTAAATATATCTATTCCCTATTCTTTGTTTCCTATTCCCTCTTCTCTCATCTCCATTATCCGCATAGCCTATTTTCCATCTTCTCTTTTTCATCATCCAGAATTATTTATTCGATTCCTATCTTACTCCTACTCCTACACTGTCTTATTCTATCCATTCATTCATTCACTGATCCATCATCAATACAAATGCATCCAATATCCATTTAAAATTCTATCCTCCATACATTTCAAAACCTCCTATCATGTAAAGAATTGGACTGTAAAGACTCTGCCTCTACTTGAGATAACACTCAGGCTATCTAGATATATGGAGTAGATCGATTATTGCTGCTACCGGAGTAGAAAATAGTAGTAGATATTAAACAAGCAGCAATCCTCTTACCCTCCAAACAATCCAAAAAAAAAAAAAAGAGAAGAGAAGAAATAAAATGGACGCTGCCGCTCCGAATGTCGTTATAAACATGGTATCGTAAAGTAAGCATAAAAGAAGAAAGGAAAATTGTACCGTGAGGGTATGAGTGGCATTAAATTTTCTCGTGACGCATTGAACAATGTGAGATGTGGAAGAGGTTATGACCTCGTCAAAGGGCATATACTCTATAAGTGGCTGTTTCTGTAAATCGTGAAATCGGAAAATTATGTCGTGATATGTCGAATGAAAACAGTCGACAGTGGCAGGTTTGAATTAGAATTCCTTGCGATTAGGTTGGTGTGAAATTTCATGTTGTAAAAGGAAAAGGTAGACATTTGGACAGCTTCGAAGATTCTTCAAAATGAGCAAAGATGCGTGCCGGTGAGAAATTTACAGCTCAGGTCTTCGATCATCCTTTTGGTCCATCGACTTGCGCTCCATAGCTGCGCCTTTATATTGCATTTCCTGCTGTTCTTTATCGCATGCATCGCCACGAATATACATCTGTCGCTTTTCAGTGTTGCCTGGAACATCAAATTGTATCCCTTGGCCTTGATTATCTCTGTGCATTTGACCTTCACGAGACTCAGGCTGAAATTGAGCTCTCATTGATCGATCGAAAGTCTGCTGAGTACCGAATCGCTGGAGGGGCTGTACTTGTCGGGAAAATTGAGCAGCGAGGATAGGAAAGCTGCCTTCACCTGTTCTTGGGACCTATAGGGAAGTTAGCATTCAATAGCTATGGATATCATCATTTCCGTACATTTGATGACCTGGAAGTTGGTCGGCCACGCCTTTTTCTGCCCGAGTCTGTTTGATCGCCAAAGGAAAGAACTGGACTTGGCTCAGACTCTTGAGCCAGAGTAACGACAGGTGTAGCAGATAAAATGTTTTCTAAGCTGATGTCACCACCACTGGCAATGGGGGAGTTGATGGAATTTTTAGGTACTTCGAGTGAACCTAAAATCTCCCCACGCGCGATTTCTTCAGCCTGTCGAAGCTTAAGATCATTCTTGGAAGGTCTACCACGCTTTTTGGGTCCTTGACCTACGAATGGCGAGGCAAAAGAGATTGGGGAGCCATTTGCGGCTGGCTTGGGTTGAATGTTGCGCTGAGCAGAAACGACATCTAAACCTGGGGTTCTGCGTTTTCGAGAAGAATCGACACCGGTCAACTCAAGATCGGAAACAGACTTGCGTTTGTTCTGTAGGCTAGGAGAGCCACCTGAAAGAAATTGAGGGGGAGGTAATTGCGGTGTCAAATTATTGGAATTTCGGCCAGCGAGACTTTCAAAAGTGTTGATACAGGATGCCAAGTTTCGTCCTAGAATCTTCCATCAATATTCCATTCGATCAATGTTTTTCGGTGCTTGAAAGTTGCGTTTGTATGTTTCGCGCGGGGTTATGGAGGTCTGAGAGTTGGAGATCAAGCTGGGGTAAATGTGCATACCTTGGGGAACCTGCATCAACAACCAATTTGGGTTGACGTTACTTTCATTCAAAATTACCAACAACTTCTCTGGTGGTATAGAGCTTGTCTTGATCACCTCTGCAAGGAGGAAGCGCTATTGCAAAAAAAAGCAACCAAAAGTTAGTCTGAGGCGCTCTCGGCAATGAGATGGCTGGTGAAGATTGCGCACTGATCTAAACTTGTACGTAGCTATCATATTTAATTCTTTGCGCAAACATACCTGTTCTTGTTCTGTAAATGGCATCTCCATGATTGTTGTGGAGACTAGTGGTGAGGTGAGGTGAGGTGAGGTGAAAACAATAGTTGAAAGGTTGAAAGGTTGTATGTTTTATGATCAAATGTTTATCTTCATTCGATGCCTTGAGACAAATAGAAACGGATTTTATTGAACGAGTGAATAGGTAGTAGGTATATGAAAGACCAAATTTTTCTTTGACAAATAAAATAAATCAAGAAGTTATTTAAGTACCTACTTGACATTGAATAGTATTTTGGAGGAACGAATCCTTATTCACCTATTAAAAGGATGAAGGTGAGATTAGGAGATGAAAAACAGTTATCAAAGAGGGAGTTATAGATTGTGTAGCAAAATAGGTGTAAGTTTATGAAATGAGAGGTAGAAAATCGATGGAAGCGATGAATGAGACCCGCGTAAGTTGAAGGGTTCTTGGAATAGGAACAGGTCGTGGAAAGAAGCGCGTGTAGCAGAAAAGAGTGAGGTAAGAAAGGATAAATGTTTTGGTTTTGGTTTTGTTTTTGGCTTGCAACAGCGACAACCATCAAAGTATCAAACCATCAATGAGGCCGGCACTCTTCACGCAACGAGATGTGCCTGCACCTGTGCTTGTGCCTTTACCTGTACCTGTACCTTAAAAAAGTGTTCACCGAACGCCGTTACCCACCAAAAAGGTAAGGTTGTTTTGGAATCTCAATTGAAGGAATCAAGTAGATGTACGGAGAGGTAAGCCCGGTGCGGATGGGAGATAAGATCCCCCATTCCCTTTTTCTTTTCTTAGATTTTTGGCTATGTTTTCTCTAGGTTGCTTTAGGAATAATAAACAACATGGGGGAGAGTTATGTCGTGCATATATGCCAGTCCATATGCCAGTCCCATTGAGGGAAATGAATGAGAAGATTTAACTGGATGTATTGAGGCCAGCTAATGCGCTGTGCAATGCAAGATGTTAGGATGAAGAGAGAACTGGGAAGCGGAAGTGATGCACGCATGATATGAAATAATGAAGAAGCTCCGAATGAGTTGAAGGAAGAATTAGAATTTTAGTGGCTGATTCATTGAAGCTTTATTATCTCCTTTGTTGAATTATGGTCAATTGACATTGGTTGTCCTTTTTCCATAAGTATCAATCAATCAATAAATCAATCAATTCTCCGTGTGCCCCAGCTTCCCCGTCTTCCTTCCTTCCTTCCTTCAATCTCCGCCATAATGTATCCGAGGTCTTGTGTGTTTACTAGGTCCCTACCTAATAGTGCGTAGTGCATAGATCCTTTATCTAATCATGATTCTACCTTTCGTCTGCACCTACAAAAAATCAAAATTGTGTACATAATCCATATCTGATGTGATCGTTTCATATAAAAACAAAAAATAGGGGAGAGACTTAAATATGCCATTGGATACCAACTATAGCTCAACTGTCCTTGCAGCTTCCTAGAAATGATTCAATTCTATCCTGAGATTGGCTCAGAAGAGCTTCACCAACCGCCAATTACAAGTCTCAACAGACTTAGTGGAATTGTGGAAGTCAGCACAACCCAACCATTTATTACGACAACTACCTGGTAAGGCTGTGAAATCTGCGACCTCGCCATTGTCATACGGAGCCTTCCTTATACATAACCTAATCCTTCGAAATAATATCTTCTCCCCGAGTATCATGCTTTGTATTCGAAATCTTGGACAATGTTGAATCGATTGGCTTTGGAGGGCTCGATCGCTTTGAGTGGTTATCCTTCCGAGGCCAAAAATGCGACCGTATTAAATGTACTCCGTACCTCCTCTCTTCCTTTGCTTTTGATGTTGATGTTTAGGCGAATCATCCCAACTTGTGATGGAAGCTTCAGATATTCCAGTCGTCAGGTATTCCATTGGCATTGAAACAATGATTTGCCTTCTTCGGGGGAAGTAGTACCTTCATCACCTTATAATCCGAATTCTTTGTGGGGTTGACTATGCGCATGCAGGAATGCGCTGTCAACAATCCATTAGGTACTTAGATACTTAGGTATGAAGATGACCAGTTATTTTTCATCGCTCTCCTCTTGGATATCACTGACGAATAATCACAGATACGATAATGCTATGAGGTCGCAGTAATATTCCTTCCGTCCGATGATGACTGCAAGCCCTATGTGGAAGATCATTGTGGGGTAGAGTTAAGAAACTGGAATGCGCGGTTGCATGATCAACTACTCGAGTATGCATTTATACAGTTTGAATTGATACTGTTGCAGCCATACTTGGGTTATCAATACCTTCAGAAACCGATCTCTTCACGACACCGCTAGCAGCCAACAAGCCCGATTTACACAACGTTCCTACGTTCGCTATCATAATACACATCATGGGGAATTTAAAGTTTGAAGGATCGTAAAATGGCATGCGCGGGTACCATGTAGGAAGAGGGGCCTTTTTTTTTAAAAAAAACTCAAAAAAAAAAAACTCGAGGTCAAAATACAATGTATACATGCTGGAAGGAACTGTGTGGGACACATTTGTCTGGTAAAAGCTCTGATGATTTGGCATCATCTCAGCTCAGCTGGCTTTGGATTTAGGAGATAAGCTCTTGCATCACCATACATTGGGTAAGGTATGACCATACCTTGGATGCAGTGAAGCATTAAATAAGGATAAGGATATCAATTCTTGGAAATCATCTGGCAGATTGGAGTAGTTATCATCTGTCTGCCAGGGTTGAGGGGAGTATAATTTTGATTTTCAGCGTTCTTTCAGAAGTAGCGGAATTAAGGTTAGCCGAGCGCGCAATAGCTCGTCTCAATTTGTATCGTCGTCCTCCTCCGTAGAGCAATTATTAGCAAATATCAACTACTTTGGGGGGGATAGAAAGCCATTTCAATACATGAGTAGTGATATGTGAGCATCGGGATTGAGGAATATAAGAGTTTGGCCTTTGCGACATGTTGCAGAGTTGAAATTGGAGGTTCAGCAGACGCACTTCCATTACTTCGCTCCCATCCCAATTCCTTCCCGTCCAGCTGTTCTGCAGCCCACATTCATTCAGTGTGGCAAACAAGGGCTTTATGTTTTTGTTGATAGAAGTCCGACCATCCATATTTAAGTCTGCGGGACTGCATCGACCTCGTCAGCTAATATTTCGCAACCCTGCAGCTGTTCGCGATTTGCCATCCAGGCGCAACCACTCTCTTGACTTTTAAGTGCGTGCGCAACAAACGCGAATAAATTGCTTGGGAAGTGACGGGAGTTTAAAAAGTGCTACGGTCAATAACAAGGTGTTGCGTTCTACCCAACGTCGCTAGGAGCTTCGCGTCTGCCAACACAACTAAGAACAAAAGGCCGTATCGAACACATCAACTTAGCTAGCTCGGCTTTCCCTTCGCGCCAACACACAAATATAAAGTAATCGCAACACAACTCTACACCATCCACATATTCATAATGGCGGATGACACTAGGGAGATTCGGCCAGAGATTGTAGACGCTGCGCTGAGCGAAATGAAACTTGAGGAAGGGATCGAGGTTCAGGATTTTGCCAATGGCACAAACGGAGACATTTCTACTCCTACAGAAATCAAGAGGTCTCCCTCCAATACCCCAGGTCTTGTAAACTCTCGCTCTCGAACCCCTTCAAGAAGACAAAGCAGCAGCCAAACGCCAAAATCTGGAGATGAAGAGGATGAAGAGGTTATTGGCGGTGACATTACCCTCACCGTCGAACCTGGAAAAGCTCCGAAGCTATCCAGGAAATCATCACAAAAAGTAATTCCTCGACCACCCCCTCTCTTCAACGATCTTCCAGATTCTACAGAAGAGGCAGCTTCAGTTTTTCAGGTAATTAAAGATTGCATTTATGGAGCTAAGCATATGGGGGCTTCCGATCACGATGCATTGGATTGTGATTGTCCCGAGGAATACAGTAAGTCTACAGATATACTTCAAGTACATTCTTTATTTCGACTGCAATCAATCGCAAAATAGAAACTTTAGCTGACATATCTTATCAGGCGATGGAAATAATCATGCCTGCGGAGAGGATTCAGATTGCATTAATCGATTGACCAAGATGGAATGTGGTGGAGGCCACAAAGATTGCAATTGTGGTGTTGCTTGTCAGAACCAACGCTTCCAACGCAGACAATATGCCAAAGTTTCAGTGATCAAGACGGATAAAAAAGGTTACGGGCTACGCGCAAATACCGATCTACATCCTGATGATTTCATTTTCGAGTATATTGGAGAAGTTATCAATGAACCGACATTTCGACGACGCACCATTCAATATGACCAAGAAGGAATCAAACATTTCTATTTCATGTCCCTTACCAAGCATGAATTCGTGGATGCAACAAAGAAAGGGAATCTTGGCCGATTTTGCAATCACTCATGTAATCCGAATTGCTATGTGGATAAGTGGGTGGTCGGGGAAAAGTTGCGCATGGGCATTTTTGCCGAGCGTGCAATCAAAGCCGGCGAGGAACTGGTCTTCAATTACAATGTTGACCGATATGGTGCCGACCCTCAACCTTGTTACTGTGGCGAACCGAACTGTACTGGATTCATCGGAGGCAAGACTCAAACTGAACGCGCTACTAAACTTTCTCATGCTACCATTGAAGCTCTTGGTATTGATGATGGTGATGGTTGGGATTCAGCTGTTGCTAAGAAACCTCGGAAAAAGAAGACAGGTGAGGATGACGAAGAATACGTTAACAATGTTCAACCAAGGGGACTTGATGAAAATGGAGTGCGAAAGGTTATGGCAACCCTTATGCAATGCAAAGAGAAATGGATTGCCGTCAAGCTACTGGGCCGAATTCAACAGTGCGAAGACGACAAAGTTCGAAACAGAGTTATACAAATGCATGGTTATCAAATACTTCGTACGACCTTGACTACTTGGAAGGAAGATAACAACGTGATCCTCCAAGTACTTGATATTCTCTACAAGTTTCCACGACTCACTCGAAACAAAATCGTTGATTCGAAGATCGAAACAGTTCTAGAAGGCTTCACAAATTCCGAGCATGAAGACATTGCTTTCGAGTCAAAGAGACTATTGGAAGCATGGAGCAAATTGGAGTTTGCATATAGAATTCCAAGGAGAGCTCCAACTCTTGTTGCACAAGTATTTGAGCGACGACCAGAACAAGTAGAGAAAGTCACTCAGTCTCCATCTCCAGCCATCATTGCCCCTACTGGGCCCCGGAGCGTTATTCCTCAACGCAATGCCAACTTCATTCTGAATCGACCTATGCCTCGGCGCAACAATTTCAACATGGTATTGCCACCCGGCTGGTTTACCGCGATGGACCAAAATGGAAACGCCTACTATTATAGTAAAACGGGACAAACAACATGGGAGAGGCCATTTATGCCCGCAGGAGCAGTCCCGCCACCACCACCGCCAAAGGCAGCTCCAAAGAGTGTGCAAACGCAAAAGGCTCTTCAAGATATTATTGATAGTATTACAAAGGAGCCTTCGACAACTCCTGCTCTTTCCTCCCATTCTGCTGAAGGCACACCTAAGGAAAAGAAAAGGCCACTTGATAAATGGCGCTCACTACCTCTCGAGAAGCAGATGAAACTTTATGAGAATACCGTATGTTCGATAGTTTGTTTTTCTACGCCGGTCGATTTTTCTTCAAATTTTAATCGTTTATTTCACTGACTTCCACCTCATAGCTATTCCCTCATATCAAACACGTAATGCAAAAATACTCCGGCAAACTCCCCAAGGATGACCTCAAAAAATTTGCAAAGGAATGTGGTAAAAAGCTCGTGGCCTCTGATTTCAAGAACAATCGCGTTGAAGATCCTACAAAGATATCCGAAAAGCATGAAAAGAAGGTTAAGAAATATGTGCGTGATTACTTCGAGAAGGCAGTACAAAAGAAAAAGGAAATGGAGGAAAAGCGAGCGGAAAGGAGAAAACGAGAAGCGCAGCCTAGGAATAATGGAAGTGGAACCAATGGAAAAGAACCAGGGCGAGAAAATGCGACTACAAGTAGTAGTCCGGATGTGGTTGATGTGGATGTGGAGGTCGACGTACCAAGTCCGACAGCATCACCTAGTGGACAACTCGAAATGGAATTTTTGAAAAGGAAAAGAGAAGACAATGACGAAAGTCCGTCAGAAAATAAGAGGGTTAAGGATCATGGCACTGAAAGTGAAACGCCAACTGATTCTTTTACACCACCTCCCCCTCCTCCGCCGCCGCCCGAGGAAGGTATGCCTATATTGGGGTCAGAAGATCCTGAGATGGCTAATGGTAATGGGCAAATTGTAAGTGAGGAAGAGGTGAAGGAAGAAACAGAAGAGGAGAGAGAGTTGAGGATGCAAGAAGAGGATCTGATGAGGGAGAACGAAGAGGCTATGAAGATGGAGATGGAAGTAGAATCAGTTGGAAGGTTAAAGGATGGCGATGACTCCAATCAGCACATTAACGGTGAAAACATGGATAGACATGATGAGACGATGAAGAGTATTGATGGAAGTGGTCATGAAGCAATTTCAACGATTAATTAATTAATCGTGACAGCAGAAACAATTGATTATTCAAACCGAAAAATCAAAAATGATGTGGTGATATTACGAGGGGTGAATATCCAATAGGATAATATCTACTACCTTCTAAGGAATTAACACAAAATTGGGAATAACCTGTGTAATAATGTACCATCATTATTTATAATTATCATTATCATCATCATCACCATCATCATCATCCAGAAAAAAATCTTTGTATTAAATCAGAAGTCCTTTGTATTATATTATATTGTAATAAATAAATAAGAAGCGAATTGAGTTAATAATATTTGATAATTTAATTTATTTATTTACTAATTCTCCAATCTCAAAATCTTTGATTGTTGAGAAGATTTGAAGATGAGATTCTTGTTTTTTGAGGAGTCCTTTTTTTTTAAAAAGTTTAGAGATGAGAGATAGGAATTATATTGATGTAAGGGATTGATTTTGTTTGTTTTTGGAGGATGAGATGGGATGGGGTGGGGGAGAATAGGGGATGGGAGGGAAGGAAAGAAAGGAGAGAAAGGAGAGGGAAGGGGAGGAGAGGGAAGGGGAGGGAAGGGGACGAGGGAAGGGGAGAAAGGAAAGGGGAAACTGTTAGGCTATTTAGGTAGATAGTGTAACGATACTGTACTGAAGGCAGCGGCTGCCTAAGGTTTCATTTGGTTGGTAGTTATGGGTTAAGGCTTTATCACTGGTATTCACTTGGAAGTGAAGTCGTTACTAGAACAAGTAGAATGTAGGTAAACTAATTGATAACTAAGTTGAGCACGAAGCCTCTATACTATGAAACTATTCTGACTATATACTATACGTTTCCCGAGTGCTAGCCCATGCTAGCTGGCTAGCAGAGCTATCACGTCACGTGATCCCATCGGAGCCTCAGGACACTAATCCTGGAACGATTCGTCTCCTAGGATAATTTAGCTCCTAGGACAAATACTATCCTAGGATGCTTGCCCTACATCATTGCGGTTGCCTAAATGTTTATTCTAGGATTATTATTATCCTGGGACACATTTTATCCTAGGATACTTGCCCTAGGATTCCTTATCGATAAGGACCCCCCGGAACCAGCGGCCCAAACCTCCGTACTTGCTTTTATTGTATTATAATAATCGTGATTCGTGACAATTAAATATAAATAAAAAGTAAATTTTTTTATATAATATTTGTTAAAAGGAATGACCTTACACAGGGAATAGTGGGAAGCTGACAGGGCAGAACTGGGGCTATATTGGGCTTTTTATATAAATCATACATTATCTAAGTTCTATGGAAGTGCGAAGCTCTCCTACAGAGAGCTTTGTCACGATTCACCATTAGGATTGATGGTGTTACGATGGTAGCAAACTGATTAATTAGGAGAGCTTAGGCCTTGTGCAAACACGATCAGATTTCATCGAATTAGTATGTGATCTTGGTCACCTGAAGATCGTATGCGCACGCACCATCAGAAATCGCGTGATAAGGAGTCTTGAGGAGCCAGAAAGCTCCTAGAGGCTCCCTTTATCGTTCATTATATAGTCAGAGTAGTTTCATAGTTTAGGAGCTTCGTGCTCAACTTAGTTATCAATTAGTTTACCTACATTCTACTTGATCTAGTAACGACTTCACTTCCAAGTGAAGACTAGTGATAAAGCCTTAACCCACAACTACCAATCAGACGAAACCTCAAGCAGCCGCTGCCTCCGGTACAGTATCGTTACAAGCTTCTCAATCTAGTCCTAATAGGACTAGTGCCCTGTGCACGTGCTACGCAGGAACCATTCACTTTAACAATATTTATAATGTAATATTTATAAGAAGTTAATTAATTATAAAATACAATATAAATAAAATTATATATTTAATTTTATAAATGATAATATTTATCAATAAAAAAATTGTTAATATAATAATATATACAATAAGAGAATACTCGGTTCTTTGAGATATAATAATGGACATTACTGTCACGATTCATTAATTCACGTGACCTCGAGGACCTTTTGGACCTTAGGGTCCCAAGGGTCCTCAAAAGATGATATAGGGTATATAAACATTCATTTAGTCTCGTAGTTAAGGAGCTTCGTGCTCAACTTAGTTATCAATTAGTTTACCTACATTCTACTTGATCTAGTAACGACTTCACTTCCAAGTGAAGACCAGTGATAAAGCCTTAACCCACAACTACCAATCAGACGAAACCTTAGGCAGCCGCTGCCTCCAGTATAGTATCGTTACAATTACTAATAGTTTTACTCATAGATAAGATTTATACAATACAAAATTACAGTAGTGTACTCGCATATCTATAATTTTGCTTTAATACCAGGCGCGAATGTCGTTCCTCTACTCGCTCCACCAATAGCTTCGACGATCTTATCTACTGTATTAAGAATCCATGCATTTCCTTCTTCACCTGCTAACCATTCTCCTCCCTCCACAGGTTCTTCGCCGGATGCTTTATACGTACCATCCTCAAACGCTTTCCGTAAACCAAATACATGGCTGGTGACCTGTGGACCCACTCCTGTTTGTGCTCTTAAGCATGTTATACCGATCAAACTTGTCAGAACTCTGCCGATCTTTACTGGTCGTGATGAAATAGGAGGGTCGCTGAAGAGGCTTGAGTAACAATTCAGAATGAAAACAGGGAGATCTGGATGCGATTCTGCGAGCTTGTCGAGTAATTTTGCTTCAAAGGGCCGGTAAATGGAATCCCATAGTCCGCGACCTCGGATTTTGGTGTCTTCAACATTGGTACTTTCCAATTCACTAGTAATTGAGACTACATTAGCAGACATTCAATGGGCATAAAATGGGGAACGAAATTACCGAGATGGGGTTTTATTCAATGAATTCATGATTTCATTCGGTAGGCTTGCCCGGAACTGACCTAGAACATTGATTGTTCTTGGAATCTAAGATGCATTGTTAGCTTCCGTTGCTGTATTCTCAAGTACATATATGCCATCTCACTCCATTAAAGCCTATACATTTCAAGCCTACTTCCCTCATCTGCTCCACGGTTTTCACCGTCTGCGCATGATCCTTGTCCTTAGTCGCAAGTCGGAAGAGCTCCAACATTGAGTCGGGAGAATTCATCGTCATAGTCGCAGCTGTCTGCCATTCGGAAATATCAGTTTCCCATTTTTATGATTTGGGCTTTTGATAGGAATTGATGTACCGAGATTGTCAGCCATGATGCCAGTCCAACATTGTTCGTGGAGGCTTCCTCCTTTATCTTTTGGAATACTGCGCGGATATTTTTGGGTGCAGGAGCATATCCAGGACGGGCATGTGGTGCGCTTATCAAGGCTTTCAAGGAGGGTGAGAGTTTAGACATAATGAGAGTGGTGAGAATTGTCTCGGAATGAAAATGAATTGCTCCATGAAGTCACTTTTAGGAAGATATGGCAGGGGACAGAAGGGGGTAAATTTGTCTGCCGAGGTGAGTTTGTCGGAGATTAAAATATTGCCATTGCCTGGTATCACGTGACATATGACCCGTTTGGGATGCCGAGGCCAAAATAGAACATTCTATTTTTCAATATCGTATCAAACCCCATGTCACTTCTCAATGCCTGGACCATTGTCTCGGACTTGACGGCCCCAGAAATAGCCTCATAAATCAGAACAGGCATACATAATCATTCACGTTGGACATCGTGTAACGATCAATCCATTTGATGTAGAGTTTGCACGGAAAGTTCGTTTTTGGTACACGATTTATCTTTATCCCTACCATAGCATTTGCTGCGGTCTGCTTTAGAGATCACGCCTGCAATGGATGAGCTACCTGCACAGGTATCAGGGGTATCTACTCATGATGTTAGAAATACAATTTCCAAGAAGTTTCCAAGGCAAGCCGCATGTCTAAACTGTCGACGTAGCAAAACCCGTTGTATCCGTGGCCCCGCGGATGTCAATTGTCAAAGATGCCGTCAGAATGATATGGAATGTCTGGTGCCAGATTTCCATGTAGGAAGGCGGAAAGGTGTCAAAAAGTGAGCCTCCGTCACATGTTTCGAGTAGGGTGTTCATAAGTCCGGATTATTGGATATCCTAGATTTGACTGTCTTGATCCTTGCTAACTTCATTTAGCAAACGAAGTGGACTAGATAAAGTAGTTCATCAACTCGAAAAGGCAATCAAAAGCTCTAAGAACCATAACGTTCCAAAAGAAGAAGGTCGGCGTCTACAGCAGCTTCTTTCCGAAGCCGAAAATCTCGTGTCTGGAGGGAATGAGAACCCTTCCGCCCAATCCATTGGCAGCCGGACCCTCAAACAATTTGATTAACGGACGACGTGAAACCAATGACGCATCCTTGTTTAGCTCTCACGAAACCACTTGTCAAATTGAGATAGATCACGTTGCTTTGGACGATGCTGAAAATCCTCTGCAGCTGCTTGCTCGTGCATCAGACCTTGCAGATACTGCGGCAAAGCAACGATGTATGCCCACTTCCCTTTCAAAGACCGGAGAGCTTCGTCGGTTTTTTGGACCGTTTCAACCACGCCTTGACGTTGGACGTGATATTGACCCTGTCAATATTGGCTTGGTGACTGAAGAGGAAGTGACTATGCTCATAGAATAGTGAGTCGTGCCTAGATCGTCCCAGGGTGTTCAACAGTCCAGATCGCCGTCTAGCAATAAGAGATTTCTTGAATTTTTCGAATTATTCACTGAAATTATCTAGTCAATTTGGAACATCCAAACAAATTGGAACATTGCATTCATTCGGAGTGTAGACTTTGATGGGGATAATTAATTGTATTCAAACATGAAAAGCTTTCAATTTTTTCTGCTCATCCGGACTATTGAACACCCTAAGATTCGTGTTAACGGATATCTCATTGATACTGATGATTTCAATAGTTTCTATACAGATCTTTCGCATACAAGATGGGGTCTCGATCCCTCCATTCACACGGCAGACTTTGTGCGCTCAAGATCTGCGTTTCTTTTAACATCCATGTTAGCCGCATCTGCACTTTTCATTCCTCTAGGGGCAGCTTTATCAAAGCGTCTTTCCAACCATAGGAAATATCTTGTTAAGCATGTTATGTCCAAGAGGTTTAGGTCGCCAGAAATCGTTCTCGCTTTCATGATAAATATCCCATGGATGTCACCAGAAAATCATTGGGCTGAAGACGAGACTTGTTCTTATATGGCTTTGGCGCACTCTGTAGCCCTCGATATATCTCTAAACAAGATCATCATATTGAATGCAAACAGTCTACAGACTGCCGTTCTAAAGTCAGATTGCATTAGTGCAAGAAAAGCTCTCGACATGGACGGTTTTGTTGATGTTGATCCCACGACACGATGGGGCCAGAAATTATTACGTCGGCGTGAAAGAATATGGCTTGCTCTATTCAACCTGGACAGGGGGTGAGCCAACTCCTTACGTTTACATTTGAAGGTGCTGATATTCCTGGAAAGCGTGTGCTTAGCACGAGGGAGAGCCTTTACCGTACAGGTATCTCCTTTCGTTGAAACTTGCGATGCATGGCATAATGCTGATATAGCTGATACCTGGGATGGCTCAATTGTAGCTTCATCTGTTTTGCGGCGAGATATCGTATGTAACTTTTGAGATATTCCCATAGAGACTAATAATGTGAACAGGCCAAGATCATTACTTCTATAAAAGACACGTGTGATAGCACTGCATCGACAGGATTAGAAGGGTATGACATTGCTCAAACCCTTAGACAAAGGGTCGATGACTTTTTCAACCACTGGTATTCGACCTGGACCACCGAAATAGGTCAAGACAAGGATCTTCGGCTGCCTCCTTATGTAGAAATCCTCGTTTCCCACACCCGTCTTGCTATATACAGTAATGTTCTTAATTATCCTGGGCAAACCTCGGCCATCTCTCATTTCTTTCGATCTGCTGGTCTCTCGTCTGCTTTGAATGTTATGAGAGCTGCGGTCCAGGGAGAGCCGCTTCTCAAGTCTATGCCAAACAATACTGCGATAATGGTCTCATTTTCGGCCTGTTTTGCACTTTACTTGTCGACGACGAGTACGAAAAATAATCCCTGTCTGAGAGAAAGTATCAAAGTTCTGATAGAAGAGACTGCGACGGTTTTGGAGAGGATAGGAAATATCACTCCTCACAGGAAAGGGAGTTCAGCGTTATATGGAATGCACTTGCAAGAAATTCTTCGAAATTCCCTGGCATTACGAAGGCCTGTTCCATATGATCCGTCAGTCCTCAATGGTGGACAAGCGGTTAGCAATACAGCACAGGAAACGCAGGAACGCGGATTAGAGCCTGGTTTCTTCGAGCCGCTCCAACTCTCCGCCATGTCGGTTGACCAGATTGTCGAATTCTTTGAAAATGAGGAAGCAACCCTTGGAATTAGTCCAACTAACTTACAGCTGGGCGATACTACAGGAATGGAATGGCTTGACTGGTTCGATTTTTACGAAACTGCAGAAGGCTGATAGCTTGTTCGTTATGGGACTATTATTAACCAGTTCTAATCATTTTGTGGCCATTTGTGCTTGACGTCTAAAATAAAAAAGCCAAGATAGTGGTGCTCTGCAGTGTCTCCAGTAGTCTGTTCAGCCTGCAGCCCGACAATTTATAACAGAGTTTTGGATATTGAAATCATTTTAACCATTAAATTTGATTTGAATACAGTTGGCTGCCTCTGATCACTCGAATGTAATTCGCACACACTATCGATCCCTGCCTCCTGGCTATAATCCATAGCTAACACTTTCCGGGAAGCTTGAAGCAACCAATCGGTCACAGATGGAAATCGTGCACTGAGCAACAAGTGCAATTCCTGGACGTGGATAAGTATTCCGTCCCAACACGATAGAATACGGCGTATTGCCTCCCAGGACTTTCGAAAAGATATCGTTCCTGGATATCACGGTCCTTGTGAACAATGTCCATCGAGACAGGGCGCTGGAAAATCCGAGAGTGGTATTGACATGCTGGACGTTCTTTTGCTTCTTCCTTGGTGGAGGACGACATTACATGTATCTCAGCAGAAGCAGAGAACTGGGAGCCCAAGGACTGAAGATCATGGAGAATATCTTTGGGTATCGTTGCAAGAACATGACGGCCTGAAGATATTGTGCAGTCAAAAAGCGAAAGTCCGGAATCAGTTCCATCCGCAGGTACAAATTCCTCGGGCTTTGTAAGCTCGACAATCATGCTACTCGATAATTCGACGTTATTTATGTTCTCGTGCTTTCGAGCCAGATTTTCTCTTCCATTGTGGAGTTAGCATAATCATGAACAGTAACACGGCCATGGGCGCCACAAGGAAACCACAGTAAACTTACTTAGGAACCACCAACGCTGAATTTAGTGCCATAGCAGAACTCTATGTTCAATATCCAATATCGAGCTAGGCATTGGCCGCTCTTGCGCATTCTCGTAATGTCGAGTTAGCTCACTCACCTCGAAGGACCTTTCAACAGCTATATGTGCTTCTAAAATGGTAGTGTTGTGAGACATTTTGCTGCCATTACTGCCCAACATGTCCGCCTCAATGTTGGCAAACGGAAATTGCTCATCAAAAGCATAACTTCATTTGTTTCAAGAGCACTCTTAGTCAAGCTAGATCCTACAATTGGCAAGTTCCGATCTAGGATGAACCATGTGCCATAGCAAGCGACTTCCATAAGGCTGAATACATAGAAACTAGATATTTCTCTAATAAGGGCATTGATCGCTAAAATCTGGCATTGGCGATCTGGCACAGCTTTCCTAACATTCAGAGGAAGGGCTTTGACCGCTTGTCGCTTCTTAGAACTTCGAGAGCTGTGAAACAATAAGCAGCTTGATTTTTGAATTTTGAGGGATGAAAATACTGATTGGCCTCGCTAAGCGTCTGCGCCAATTTCTAGATATGGAAGTAGCAGCATGCTGACCACTAAAATGTCGGAGGATCTGGCATACAACACCATGCCAGAAATTTTGTATAACTCATTTTGATTATGCCTACTCACTCCAAATCCTATCTGACCGCTGCTTACTCCAGCGCTCCCGTTTGCCCTGAGTTTTCACATGGTTTCCTTTGATACTCCTGCGCATACAGCAACAGTAACTCCGCTGGATGACATTCACGCTTCTGTATAGTCGCACAAATAATGCGGTTGTCGGTGGAAGCAAACACGAACGGTACTTAAGTTCTGACTGCATTTCACTACTATAATCTTTGCGCCCAATTCCTTGCGTGGTGTTGCATCACGAAGATACCCCACCATGGGAACTGCCGAACATTTCGAGGTTCAGTAGCTTTTTGAATAACCTATACCGCTTTTTCGTTCGCTTGGATTTTTAGCTTTGCTGTTAAATTTGGTGGAAAGTGCGGAATCACTGTTGGATATTTTGTGGCGGATAAATCTGTGACGCCCAAGTTATCCCAAGCACGAAATTTTTAGCCAAGACTTGAGCCGTTCTCGTAACACAAAGGGCTTTTTCTTTCAATATACACATATGCTGGCCGCAAAAGCTCCAAAATGAAGTTTGCCATCACAAGCCACGTAACGTTATCGGAATGAGGTAATCTTGGGCGAAATGTGAGCGATGGTCACTCTCGAGTCACGGATCGTTGGAATGGCAAATATTCAACAGGCTGGAGGTTTGCCATGATCTGATAATTGGCTATGCGGACGATAAAATATGTTGACAGATATGAGAATTCTTGGCTTTCCTCCTGAGCCGTCCCTTGTCTGGAAGCGCACGTTTCAGTAAGATCCTCACATTTTGAATACGAAGCTCCTCATAGTATGGCTTTGCGAAATGGTAGTTGGCTGATGTCATCTTTCTACCTTAAACCCCTCCACTAGAGAGAAGCCATGCACTCGATTGAGGCCAGCGAACTCATCATATCACCCTTAACATACTTGAGTAAGCCTGTCATGTCTCCGGAACCCATCCGATTCACAGGTAATCGTTTACCGTATCTCTCACACCGTGTTTGGTTTCATGAATCGACCGCTGTCTCTGGGTGTCGTGGCACCTTTAAATGGTAGATCAATGCATCATTCCCGTGTGATGAGGCAGTCTCACGTAGATTCTGCGAGACCGGGCGCTTTTTCATGGTAGTTGAGGATCGCGCAGACCTATCTAATTCAGCACTGAATCCTTGAAGATTGTGCTGTGGACTTTCATCATGTGCCGGGTGGAGGAAGGAGAACCTTGATATGATGCCAGATGCCGAAGGTTACAGGCGGCAACGGGTGTTAATTTCGAAGAGAATTGACTTGATTGTCACTTTCATGTTCATGGTATCGCACTCATATTTCTACAAGACAAGTATGCACTCCGTGGGCTGAAACGAAGCGGCATTTTCTAGCGTAATCAAGTGCCGGGCTGGAAAAGTTCTAGCATTCTCGATCAAGACTGTCATGACTGTCATGCGCAATTTTCTCAAATAAATTATGGGTGGAAACCAGGCATCTACAAGCAATTGGATTAGAGTACAAAATCTTGGATTTGCTCAGGTATTAGAGGCTCGAGTTTGGGAACTGTTCAATGCCTTTTGCTGTATAGGCCTCTTGAGCGTGTTCATTTTGAGAGAATTTTTGCTAGGATGATTATATGATCCGTTTTTTAACAAAAATATTCAAGTCTATATTTGCTTCGATCTGGTTGTGAGGTTTCTTTGGTTTCCGCCTTCGATTTACTTCGTCGGAAGCAAAAAAATCTGGCAAGAGATACCGGTAGCACATTATAACAGGATTCAACCATGATAGCCCGGAACCGAGTGGTAGATGGAAAATCAATTTACATTCGTTCAGCATCAACTCAAAATTCGAAATGAATTTCATATTTAAGATAATCTGAAAATTCAAGCCAATCTAGGAATCCAAAGTCTTTTGTTGTTGGACGGCAATCCGGAGTATTGAGAACATTGTGCTCATAAATCACACTCATCCCGCTATTCAGCACTGTTCAGAGAAGAGGAGAGATAGCCCTCTGGAAGTACAGAGACTGCTGAAAATGGTACGGTTGAGGAAAGGAAGAAATGGAATTGGAAGTGGGGGTGCAATACGCGTAGTATGTATTAAAGGACTACGCTAGACCTAATCTGATTTATTATGTCACTCAGTACCAAAAAAACAATACAATTTTAATTCTGAGCGGTATGGAATGATGAGTGTCAATGTCCACGGGCGATTAATGCAGGTACCTGCATCAGCCGAAACTACCACGCGGAAACTTGCTGGTGCGAGAACATGGCATCAAAGAGACCGTTGAAAGCGCCACACACGGGTGAGAAACTATCGAAATATATTTTTAGCAGACGTTATATGCCACATGCCTACTGAGATACGCAGGTAGTATTCTCAAACGGGTCGAACTGGAATTGCAACAGTAATCGAAAGACAGCATGATGTTGGCAAAGCGGCACAGCGCATGTAAAGCCCAGATTGGCACTGGGAAGTTTCTTGGTATTGAGCCTGCACCGGCATACCAGACACTGTATCTACTGGCTTCGCATGGCAAAGAACATATTATCTCACTCGCCGCTCCCGAGCTTTGGACACTTTGAACTAAGTTCTTTTTTACTTGTACCTCACTCCGCAGAGCTTCCTAGAAATGTTTCCTCTCGGGTTCGCAATCGCAGCGAGTCTCATAGTTCTGCCATCAGTACATTGTTCTTCGAACGTCAATCTATTGGTATCAGAATGGAGCAACTCTACCGTACAGCATTCACAAGGTGGCAATGCACTGTGTCTTTCTGGAAAGGTCCCTGTTCCCGTCATAGCTACAACGACAAATCTTCTACTACCCGAACTTGCTAGTCAAACAGAGATAACACAAATCTTCCAGGAATTACTCCAGAGCCATTCGAACATTATTAATACGACTTATGGAGGGACCTCCCGTATCAATTCAACATTTAAGGTGGACGCAACATATTGTGTACCTTCCTACGAAGAGACGAATTTCTCTGTAATGACAAATTCCTCCGCAAAGACGATACAGATTTTGACTCATGGTATGGGGCTGGACAAGAGTTATTGGGATATATTACCAGGTTATAGCTACGTGGATGCTGCTGCCGCTGCTGGATATGCTACTCTTAGCTATAATCGTTTAGGTGTTGGGGGTTCCGACCATCCTGATCCGCTCCAGATCGTTCAGGCGACAGTAGATGTCGAGATACAACATGGTCTCACATTATTGGTTCGACAAGGTTATTTCAACAAGATTTTCGAGAATGTAATCGGGGTTGGTCATTCATATGGCTCAATTATCCAGTTAGCCCAGAATGCGAAATACCCTAATGATGTTAATGGCACAGTATTGACGGGGTTTGTTAATGATGTGGCATCTTTAAGCTATACTATTGCTGCCAATAATCCTGCTGTCGCAGCTATCAACAATTCAACGTTATGGGGAAATTTGCCATATGGCTATGTAGTCCACGATACCGCCATTTCCATGCAACTTCCATTTTTTCGGGTACCTTACTTTCCAGAGAGCAGTAAGTGTTACCCGAATTTTCTTTAGAATCATTGCTAACCAATAATTGTAGCATTCAAGCATGAAGTAGCCCAAAAGCAGACCTATACTATCGGTCAACAGTTTACACTGCCTGCTATCTACTCACCCGCACCAAAATTCAAAGGGCCAGTTGATATAGTCATTGGAAAGTACGACTTTCCATTCTGCCAAGGAAGGTGCGATCACCCTGTCGATCTAGCTGCAGCGACCATACCAGTCCTGTACCCAGCGGCAGATTCCAAGTCGGAAAGTTTTGTTGTGCCAGACTCCGGCCATCTCATTAACGCACATTACAATGCTTATGTTCAGTTCGATCAGATCAATGACTTTCTTGATAGAAACGGGTTTTAGCGGACCGTGTCCCTTATTAGCTTGGCACCGTACATAAATTTAACCGTGTTATCGGTGCATATCATAAAATCGATATATCCGGAAATTGATTCGAATCAAATGTCAATCTATCCAATCAATAAAATTGTTGTGCAAGGTGCCAGGATGCCTCGAAGCTCCCTAGTAAAATAATGATGTATAAGTTCAAGGTGTCGCCATTGTTGCATAGGCATCATAAATTGCACTTTCATGTGGTATCCTTGGCATTCAATATTATAGCTGCAGCTTCAAGGGTCGGAACGGCAACCTTCGGTAAAGTATCCGGATGGCTCATGATATTTGACAAAGCGAACCCTTGTTACTCTGCCGTACTTGGTCTGATTATTCGGCTATTGAAGTTGCCCTGCACTAGTTCGCCTCCGGCTCTTCATTCAACAATTAGAGTGCGCGCTAAGCATATCAAACATGGTTCGTGTAATCGTATTAGATGCATCTTAAGTCTAGTGGTATAGACCAGATTATGGCTTTCTGCAATGACGGCCTGTTCGCGATATGCCGCTGAAATCCAGCCTTAATTGATTTGGCATCGTCTAGAAGATGGCCGCGCCACACGGAAGACTTATTCCTCGAGCATAACCATGTCACACATACCCCGCGTCCCTGCATTTTGTTGACATCTGACTCTGATGTGTAGAGTTTGGCGCATGAGCATATTGACAACTATATGCAGGGTGCTGGCAGACAGACAAAGATGGTTGTTGAGACGGTTTTTAAAAAGCTATACATTATCCACATCACTGAAGTCGGGAATACTGAGTGGAAATAAGAGCTTTCTTTCAGTGTTTACCGTTTACATTTGGCCCATACTATCACCTGCAAAGTCATGGTATCTCCATCGCATATCATAGTAGCCAATTTAGTTGTCGCTATTGCAGCAACCATAGCTGTTATTCTCAGATTTGTGTCACGGACGCTTATCAAATCTTTCGCTGCAGACGACTGGCTCATTCTTGCGGCATTACCTTTCGGATGGGGAATGGCAACTTGTACTATCATTGCTGTCCACTTTGGACTTGGACAGCATGCTCGGTCAGTGCCCCCTGAAAATATTGTTCCATTTATCCAGGTAAGTTCTTAGATAATTCCATTGACCAGATGAAGAAAATTGTCCTAAAGTGTAACAGGTCTACTTGGCTTCGGAGCTCATCTGGGCATGCTCAATGGCACTAATAAAAATATCCGTTCTCCTTCTTTATGTTCGCATTTTTGGGACCATGAGATATTTCCGTCTTCTTGCCTATGGCTTCGGCGGCTTCACTATAGCTTGGGCAATAATGGTTATCTTTGTTTGTACTTTTCAATGTCTACCCGTTGCTTATCAGTGGGACAAAACAATCGAAGGAGGCCGGTGTATTGATTCTTGGCTTTTTTTTACCATCGGGTCGTCTTTCGACGTACTCGTTGATTTCGCGCTATTAATCCTTCCTCTCCCTGCGATCTGGAACTTGCAGTTATCAATACTTCAAAAGGTATCGCTAATTGTTATCTTTAGTCTTGGTTCAATGTAAGTTGATCCAAACATGTGTGGTGCGGTTGCTCCTATTGACACTTCAAAGTACTTGCGTCTTCAGTTTAATTCGACTCGTGGCGGTTGCTCAAGCTAAAGACGTACCGGATCCAACTTGTGAGTCTTCCGATGATTTGCACGTGGAACAAGTACTAAGTCAAATGTCTAGTCACTCTCGGAATCGTTGCAATCTGGTCAACGGCAGAACCTTGCCTCGGAATAGTCTCCACTTGCCTTCCTAGTTACAAACCGATCATCACAAGGATTTTCGGCCATAAAGAGGATGCTAGTAGCTCTGGTTCGAGCAAGCCGAGCGGTGGTAACAGTACATTTGGAAGCAAGTTCAGCAAGAATGGCGGTCGGCTCGCCCTCGCGTCAGCTTCCGAGAATGAGGATGATCATCAGTTGATCTACAATCAAAAGGAGTTGATTTCTCTCAAGACTTACGCTACCGCGAGCAACGACAGCACAGCAAGAGTACAGGATATTCCGATGGACAACATTCACGTACAAACAAACATCGATAGTACTTGGACCCATAAAGTCTAGGCTGCGAAATATTCGTTTCTACTCCAAATAATAAAATATGTTTGTTCTAGGTTAATTTATCGACCTCATTTCTGCGCCTTGTCGATGTTTGGAGTATTGATTTGTAGCCCGGAAGGTGATCCACTTCGGCTCGCAAATTCTAGCATTTGTCCGTTAAACTGAGTTTGGTTTTGTTCAACGTTTCTAAATTGCGGACATGTTGCCTCACGTCAAATCATAAGAGGTTTTTCAACAGACTTTTTAATTTTCGAAGTAGCTTGGGAGGTTGAAATACCATAGTATATTCACACGATCGGGGGACATTTAGAAATAGATTGGGACATAGTAATGTGTCCGTAGGTAGTAGCTGGTGAAAGTATAACCGAAATTAGACACGTGCTTGAATATATATTCATTCTTGCATTATCTATTATCTGCTCTTTTGGGTCTCCACGCCGTAAAGAGAGACTGAGAGTTACATAGATACCCTTGATTCTGCTGCTATCGAAATCACTTAAGCAGCAGCACTTTCGATAACTTGAGCCACCTTTCCTGGCATACTCAACATAACCATATGTCCAGCAGAGCACTTTTCAATCTTGCTTTCCGCCGCTCCTGCAAGTTGTTCTTGCAACGACTGTGGGATACATTGATCATTCTCGCATACAAGATAGACGCTTGGCACATCTTTCCAGCCAGTATATGTAATGGTTCCATTCCAGCCGGACGCAGGTTGCGACTTCAAGGCTTTCTCCCACTTCTCAGCATCTTTTTCATCCAGGTCATTAAAAAGAATCTTCTCAGGGTTGGCACAATACATAGCTCCGCCCTATTATTTGGCACAGTTAGACTCTGTTTATTATTGCCCATGACTTCAGGACTACGTAATAACCACCCACCTCCGTGATTTGAAATGGCAAGGGGCCATGAGTGAAGCCTTCTGGGAAGATTGCTGCTGTCAAAAGGACCAATTTTGTCACACCACCCTTCAATCCTTTATCCATGCGTGCTTTAGCTGTTAACCCTTCTATGGCACTCGATCCTATGAAGCCACCGCCCGAATGAAGAACCATCAAGACATCTTCTCCAGCATCAACCAATTTCTGGACAACAGTGCGTACTGCAGCAATGTCATCGTTCATATCTGGGTTACCTGGCGAAATGGTACCAGTGCTGGGCAGAGCGACTACCTGAGTCTTGAGATTGGTGGATTGAAGCTGTGAAATGACTTCGTCGAACACGGTTGGTCCTTCCCAAAACCCCGGCACGAACAAAATTGTAGGGGCCATACTGATAGGCGGATCTTTTTTATCAGCAAACCTCTTAGTATTGTTAAGAGTCAATGTAATTGATGAAACCGGCTGGTTGAATAAGTGTTGGGAACATGAAGGAAGTTAAGATAAACATATTTGACTGAGTGTGCGGCACAGCCTATTGAGTTGAAATGTTTTGTTTGATACATGACGCTTCACGATTGGTCAAATTTATATGGAAGCTGCAGGGTGTGCATGGGGGTTCACAGCACCTCACGGCAAGGATAAGGCATAATCAAGCCTCTCCTGCATGACGGCGTCGATTTTAGCCACATTAACTGCAGGATTCTTATTTGTCAACCATCCGTATCATGCAACTCGTGTAGCAGCTTCTGTACAAAGGTACAGCAGTAATATTTAACCGAAATCACATTCGTGTAATATTTTGCTAAGCTTATGCCTCCGGCTTCCTTCCCGCAACACTAACCATGCTCATTCTTAGACTTGCGCCGTGATACATCTCGGCAATTGCACGCCGATGCATATTCCACCATTCTTCAGCATTACCCCTTTCCCGTTCGATGATACTACCCATTTCTACCGAGGCCATAAGATGTGTCATTGTCCAGGGGTGCGCGATTTCGTCGTCGATCGGCACGTATTGGTTGGCCAGCACGACTAAATTCCGTTTTTGAAATGCTTTGTCTAGCTCTGTAATCCATCTAATGAAGTCAGCATTTCTCTCCCGCGCTTTTAGCGTCCATCCCTACCGAAAATCATTGTATTTGCCCGAAACTAAGCTTTGGGCTTGATTTTTCAACTCGTCCAAGGCCGATTTTGGTACCCCGGGGTCTGTTGATTGCGCATATATACCCCCGAAATCACCATCATCCCATTGCAGGTACCCACCGGGCTCTAACATTTGTCAGAAAATTCTTCAGACGTCTTTACGGGATGCATGAATACTCAATAATGCTAAGAGGTTGTCCAATATTGGGAATGGATCGCCGTTCTCAACAACTAGGCACAAATATCCTGTGTGCACCACATCGAATTGTTCACGTAGAGAATCGGGTATAGGTTTCAATATGTCCAATGTATCCAAGATGACATTCTTGGGCAACCATCCTTTTGGAGGAAATTGTGCAGTGGAGATATCAAATCCTTGAAGTTGGGCTGATGGGTAGTTCTCAGCCAACTCTTTTGCCAAGTCAATGAGCCAAATCCTGCATCTCAACATTAACGCCACACAACACAATGGAGGGGAAAACTTTAACGAAAAGACGCATTTAAAATTCTTACCCTGTACCACAAGCTACATCCGCCACTTTGATATTCTTCCTCAAAGGAATACATGGCTGCAATAAGTGTCCCAGTTGTCTTTTACAGATATAGTGTTGAAGATATAAGCTTTATACCAAGTCAGCATTTGTTATCGAATCTATGATGAAGATATGATGGAGATATGTTGGACAAAACCTACCGCGTGGACGCTTGAAAATCCCTCTGCAATGGATATTTATCGATGCTTCCTTCCACAGGTCCCTCCACGACAGCATCGATGAATCCGTTGATTACTCTCCTAGCCATGGTGCGATAGCTTAGATACCTCAAATTTTACATTTAGTCTCAGTAGATCGAAGGTCTACTTGTATCTCTGATTATGAGGCTGCGATCAAAATTCGGCAAGGAGCATTTTTCTCGTGCCCATGATTAAGCCAGTCGTGGCTTGGATATTTTGTGCCAATGCCATAAAATTGACTGCTTACTCGCCGATGTCTCGCTAGATGAAACAAAAATCTGCAAGTGTACTCTATAGTCCTTTGTGCTAACCACATTCGAAGGATTCGCCATTGAGCGGCATCTTCCCCCGGCTTTGGCCTGGTATTTCGAATGGATTTAATATTCGAAAAAATTAGATATGTCAGAAGGATTGGATGACAAAATAGTGTCGCACCGACTTAAATATATGGTTGAGGATTTTTGAAACTCCTAAGCTGCATATGAGACTCTGATGCTACGTAGATCGATTATCACCTGAATGTCGATACCGCACCTCTGCACGTGAACATTTGTTCTGATCGGCGACTTTACTTTCACCGAGGAAATCCTGGATAACTCTAACTTGCAAAAAGAAGTGCAAGACTAAAAATCAGAAGAATTCAGCAAGTTATTGTCCACATAATTTGGCTTTGTAACGTCGGTTGGAGCCAGCTTGCAAGTACAGGCGATTCACTTCGATTCAACCTGTTAGAACTCAGCTCTGGACCCTCCTGTCCCATAATAGAACCATTATTCAGAGCAAACACAATGTCACAGTCAAATATTCCTATTGCAATCATTGGCCTCGCTTGTCGATTTCCTGGAGGTATCCACGACGCTGAAAGTCTTTGGGAAGTTCTCATCCGAGGACAAAGTACCTGGTCTGATGTACCCACAGATCGTTATAACTGGAGATCGTTTCACCACCCCACGCGTGGATCTACCTCCGCTCACTCGTCTCGTGGAGGATATTTCTTAAAATCCAATGTTGCCGAGTTTGATGCTGGGTTTTTCGGTATTTCTGAGCTTGAGGCTGCAGCTATAGATCCACAACAGCGTATTCTTCTGGAAGTAACATACGAAGCAATGGAAAATGCGGGGCTCTCGATTGACTCGGTTAAAGGTTCTCATACCGGCGTATATGTTGCGACATTTACACATGACTATGAGAATATGATGTATCATGACTCAACATCTCTACCAAAATATGGCATGACTGGTGTTGGGACAGCCATTGCATCCAATCGGATATCATATTTTTTTGATCTTAAAGGCCCTTCAATATCTTTAGATACTGGATGCTCTGGAAGCCTTGTCGCTTTACATCAAGCATGCCAGAGCTTACGACTGGGAGAAACAAACACGAGCTTTGTTGGGGGAACCAATCTCATTCTTAGTCCTGATACTATGTTACCCATGGATAATCTCCAGTGAGTTACAAGCCTGACAAAGTGTTGATAAACTGATTCCAATTGGTGACCACAGTCTTTTGAACAATAATGGCACTTGCTATCCCTTTGATAAACGAGGATCTGGCTACGGACGCGGCGAAGGTGCAGCGTTGATCATTCTTAAGCGTCTAGATGATGCTTTGAGTGCAGGTGACTCAATAAGAGCAATTATTCGCAACACTGCTATTGGACAAGATGGAAAAACAGCCGGAATTACATTCCCGAACCAACACGCTCAAGAGTCTTTGATACGATCAGCTTACAAAGCCATATCATTAAATCCTTGCTATACTGCATACGTGGAAGCCCATGGAACTGGCACTATCGCTGGAGATATCACCGAAATAAACGCCCTTGGCAGAGTATTTTGCGAGAACAGAGAGCATGGCGAGCCGCTATACGTCGGTTCTGTGAAAGGCGCGATTGGCCATCTTGAGAGCGTGAGTGGGCTAGCAGGATTAATCAAAGTTATTTTGATGCTAGAGAAGGGAGTTATGCCTGCAACGCCAGGATTTGAGGAGCCTAAGGACGGATTGAATCTTCCTAAATGGAATATCAAGGTAAATTTTTGCTCTTTACCAAAACCCTATCTAAACGACCCAGTTCGTCTGAATGATTGAATCCAATTGAATGACTCATCCAGTCTTATTGATCCATAATCCTCCAATATCCAAAACAAGGTATATTTCCAGATGTGTTGGGTCATTGGGATGAACTCAAGAATTCAGATTGGCTTGATCATGGAAATAAATCAAAATAGAAGTTGGGCGACTACATTCTAATGACTCAAAGATTCCACAGTCACCACAGAATTGGCCAGACAATCTTCCACGACGAGCAAGCCTGGTAAATCTCCTTCTTTTATCTCTTGTTTCTAGTTCCTTTGGAAATAGACTGACTCTGGTGATGTAGAACTCATTCGGCTATGGCGGTGCAAATGCCCATGCTATCATTGAAGCCGATTTGGTCGATCATGTCGGAACTAACGGCACGGTCTTTGTCAACTGCCATTCAGGCCATCGAAGTAGAGCCTTGGGGGGGGATGAGTTGTCTAAAACGCTCACCAGTGAATTTTTAAATGGAAAAGTCAACGGAAAATCGAAAAAAGCCAGTACCAGGGATCAAACTTACCAGATTTTTTCACTTGTGGCCAAGACCGAAGGAGCGTTGAGGTTAGTAGCAGACGGCCTGAGGAGTTGGGCAAGCAAAAATTTCATTTCAGACCCCCATTCAGCAGATATAGCCTATACGTTAATACGGAGAAGTTCCAACATGCCTTGGCATTCCAGCTTAGTTGCATCCGGAGCTGAGCAACTCATATCCAAGTTAGAACCAAAAGAACTCAGATTAAGTCGCGTATCCATGGCTAGCAAGGTGGATATCTTCTATATTTTCACGGGCCAAGGAACACAATGGCATGGTATGGCCAGAGAACTCATTGATTCTTCAACAGTGTTTCGTGATTCCTTGAATACTTCAGAGACAATCTTAAAGTCTCTAGGATCTTCTTGGAGCCTTCTTGAAGAATTAGGTCGAGATGAGAATACCACGAGAATCGACGAAAGTATGATCTCCCAGCCATCAACGACTGCCATTCAAATTGCTTTGGTGCAGCTGCTACGTAGCCTCAATGTCACGCCTGATAGAGTCTTGGGACATTCTAGCGGTGAACTTGCCGCTGCATATGCTGCAGGTATTTTGGATCATGAATCGGTGTTGAAGCTATCATATTATCGTGGTCTTCTAGGAAATTATTGCAAAAGAGTGTTGTGTAAAAATGGGGCAATGTTAGTAGTGGCATTGAGTGGATATGAAATAATGGCTTACATTAAACGCATAAAAACTGGCCGGGTTTCCGTCGCATGCTTCAATAGCCCTTCTAGCACTACCATTTCGGGTGATGAAGGTGCTATCAACGAATTGAGCGGCATACTCCAGAGATTTGGTATATCCTCCAGAAAGCTCAGAGTCGACACAGCTTATCACTCTCATCATATGGAAATAGTTGCCGAATGGTACCTAAGAAGTATAGAAGATATCCGATGTTTGGATCCAAGCACTTCAACAATCTTCCATTCTTCGGTAACTGGCAAGAGGAAACATAGAGACTTTGACGCTACCTACTGGACAGAAAATCTCGTATCCAAAGTGCTGTTTACTCAGGCTTTACAAGGTCTATGTGAACAAGTAGAGTCAGATATAGACTCTGAAGGAATTTCTTCCTCGTGTATAATTCTAGAAATTGGACCATCTAATGCCCTCAACTTTTCCATAAAGCAAACGCTTACATACAAGCAACTAAATTCAGCTCGATACACTTATATGTCTACATTAAAGAAGGGCTGTAACTCACAGCTTACCTTTCTTGAGGTCATATCATACCTTTTCGATAGTGGGTATCCTGTGGATATTGCTAGCGCTAACAGACTAAATCATCTGACCTGTCGATCCCGGGTTTCTCTTTTAGTGAATTTGCCCACATACCCTTGGGATCATTCTGCATCTTATTGGTACGAGTCGCAAGTATATAAGGAACATCGTTTGCGCAATCACCCTTATCATGATTTACTGGGTATTCGAATACCAGGAAGCCCAAATATCCAACCAAAATGGCGTCACATTCTCAATATCGAAAGTTCACCTTGGCTAAAAGATCATGCCGTTGATGGCAGACTTGTTTTTCCTGGCGCCGGTTATCTAGCTATGGCAATAGAAGCAAAGCGTCAGTTGCTGCTGGACGTTGAGCCTAGAAGAAGTGTTCGCAACTACATTATCAAGGATGTTACCTTTTCAAGATTTCTCGAAATTCCTGACCGGACCAAAAGTACTGAAGTCCAATTGAGCCTTAATAGTCCCATCAATGGTCAAAGTGGCATTGAAGAATGGCAAGAATTTCGAGTTACTTCGACACCGAATTCCGGTGTTACCACGGAGAATTGCAAAGGATTAATTAGGATAGAGCTCGCTAACGATGTTCCTTCACACCGTGATGTTTCTGATTTGGGTGACTTTAAGCAAGAAAAAGACCATGCGGCGAGAGTTGCAGGAGAACGCCTCATGGATCTCGAAAATAACATGTATCACAAACTCGACGAGAAGACCTTCTACCAACGGCTCGAGTCGACCGGAAATTACTGGGGACCAAGCTTTGCAACAATTACAGACTTCATGCTTGGAGACTCTGAAGCTACCGGTAAAATTACTGTACCAAACGTTGCAGAGATGATGCCCGGGGGATTTATACAACCGCATGTTATTCACCCTACTACTTTGGATGCACTCATTCACTCAAGTCTACTTTTGTCGACGTCTACACAGTCATCTGCTTCGGATGTAATGTTTCCTATTTATATACGAGAAGTCTTTATTTCAGCGAATGTCCTGAACAATCCCGGACAGCGGCTTTCGTTTGTGACAAAGTTGAAATCGGCAACCTCAAGCTCTACCTCATCAGATGTTTCTGCTTTCCAGGGAACATCATCACAAAAGAGATCAAAGTGTGTGCAAATTAGGGAAGCTGGATTTCGAAGGACGGCCGGGTCAGGATATAGCTCTGTAGGTTTTGATCCGTCTTCCTGTTACAACTTAGAGTGGGGATTGGACCTGGACTATTCCCAGCCTGAATTACATTCGAAAGTCGAAAAACACCATAAATATGTTGTCACACCAGAGAATAGGCTAAAAATCTTGAATGATCAGGCGTGGTACTATATTGATGCGTGCCTGAATACAATCGACGAGAAAGACGTTGAAAGCAAATATGCTATGTACTATGAATGGATGGTACAATTAAAAAGCTTGAAGAATATCTCGCCACGCCTCGAATACCCGAAATACTCAGCGGAAGACTTTGGAGGTCTTGGGGAAGATGCAGAGGCTGTAAGGCGTATAGGTACGAATCTGAAGTCAATTCTATCCGGCAGGATAGATCCGCTACAGCTTCTCCTAGAGCATGACCTTCTACGACGAATCTATGCAAAAGGTTTGGGGGCACGACAATGCCACCATTATCTGAGTACATATGCCAAGAAGCTCACATTCAAAAACCCAAACATGAAAGTTCTAGAAGTTGGCGCAGGTACGGCGTCGGCTACAATACCTCTGTTCGAAAAATTAAGCGAGGATGGGAAGCTTCCTCTCAGACAATATGATTTTACCGATATATCACCTTGGTTTTTCGAGAATGCTAGAGCTTTGCTTCAAAGGTGGCAAAGTCATCTATGCTTCAAAACATTCGACTGCAACAAAGACCCTATGGAACAAAGGTTTGAGCCTGGGACGTATGATTTAATTATAGCATACAATGCTATTCATGCTAGCAGATCCATTGATGAGTCGATAATAAACTTGAGAAAATTACTCAGGACAGGTGGTAGACTGATACTCCTCGAGATTACTCGGCTCGAGCCATTTGTCAATACTATATTTGGCTTGCTTCCAGGCTGGTACATGGGTAAGTATCACTTTCAACATCCTTTTATCCGGAGTGTTTAGCTGATGGCATGTTCAGATCGAACGGACGGTAGAAAGGGTGCTCCTGTTTTGTCTACCGAACAATGGAATTTTAGACTTCTGCAGGGAGGATTTAACGGCTGCGAGTTTATCAAGCATGACGAAGACGGGCCAAGTAAGACGATGTCTATGATTGTATCAAAGGCTATTCCATTTTCCGAAGAAAAGTCAGCAATTCCCACCTCATATTTAGTTCACGACAATAGTGGGGCTGTCCGAAGTCTTCTGGGACAGAAGCTTCAGAAGCTTTGTTTTCGGTCTTCAACGCCACATATTGCATCACAGAACACCGATAAGGAAGCTGTGTATGTGATAGTTGATGATTCCCTTACTAGTTCTCTGCTGAGCTCTTCACCCCAAGTGATTAGCAGTCTATTAAAAGTCATCGCGGAAGCAAGGAATATTTTCTGGATTATTGCACCTAGGTACCCACTGAAGCTTTCCAGGAGGCTTTCGGGACTTGTCACAGGATTTGCACGAGGAGTTCGCAGTGAGAATCAAGCGATCAACTTTGTCACACTTGATATTCAGGGAGAATCCATTGACTTTGATGAACTTGACCAGAAGATCAATGAAATATTCAACGCGTCATTTTTTCGAAGAAATTCTTGTGTCGACACAGATTACATATACAGAGATGGAAATATTTTCATTCCTCGGTTGAAACCAAACAGAAAATACCAAATGGGATCACTCTCTGATGTGCCCACCCGATCAGTACTCTTTCATCAGACCGAAAAAGTTATCCAGCCACAACGATGTAGATCAAAGTATGATGCTACTTTTCATTTTACTGCAACCAGATTGCCAAAGGCTAAATTGAATCCTGGTAATACCGAGGTCAAGGTGGAAGCATGGAGTGTATCTACAGAAGATCTCTTGGCTGGTTTTGGCAATTCACAACCGGAGTCCGAACATCCCATCGTTGGTGGATTTGCTGGAACTGTAATCGTCGTTGGCAACCAAAGTTGTTGGAAAGTAGGGGACCAAATATGCGGTTGGTCGAAAACTGTTTTCGCAAACAGCGTCAGAATAAATGCCGATGACGTGTGTCGCTATCCCAAGTCGATGTCTTTAGGTGAAGCTGCATCTATACCGACTACATTTATGATGGCCTTTTATGCTTTGGTCGAAATTGCAAGAATGAGAGAGGGGCAGATCGTTGTAATTCATCATGCGGATTCCCCTGTTGGGCATGCTGCTATCCAGGTTGCGAGATATATCGGAGCAAATATAATAGCGGTTATCACCAAACCAGAACATCGCCAGTCTCTCATCGATAAATATGAATTATCTAACGATACAATCATCTTCCCGCATGGTGTTTCAACATACGAGTTGGCTGTCTTGCGCCTCGCAGGTATTGAAGGTCCTCAAGTTATTCTTCATTCAAGCACGGAAGACATACAATTCATTGAGGAGAGCATAGCCTGCTTGGCTCGCTTCGGTACTTTTGTTAAAATCGGAAGCTCTAACATATCTTCGAGAATATCAACCAGCTCGGATATATTCAGGAAAGGAATCTCTCTCATTTCGCTAGATCTAGCCGCAATATCCGAGCTACAGCCCCAAAGAATGTCGGAGCTCATGAGGCATATTAAATTGATGTTCCAAAAGCATAATCCACGGTCAATTAGACCAGTTCTTACTATGAATATTGGAGACCTTGACGGTGCCGTCAATCGTATCGAACAAGAGGATCTTGCTGGCCAAATTGTTTTAGAAGCCGGTGATAATGCGACGGTGAATCTAGCTCTAATTCCCGCTCCATTAATCTTCGACGACGACGCCACATATTTCGTCGTTGGGAACTCGACTATCTTGACTGTGGATATGTACAAGTTCTTTTTGTCACATGGAGCAAGGAATGTCTTGATACTTTTCACAGGACCTTGGGAGGAAAAGACCAAAATCGAGAAGTGGCTGGCGCATGAAGAAAGCAATATCAGAATTGTCTCATCGATTGACGACATTTCGACTCAATTACACGATGCTCCTCCTATTAGAGGCATGATATGGACTGAGTTATTTTCGACAGTAAGTTATTACATCCCACGTAAATCTCGTAGCAACAATCTGCTAATCGTTAATCAAGGTTCATCCAGCCACCGCAGACGGTACAGCAGCTTATGTTCAGAGTGACTTCAACTATGTCGATGCCTTAATGACATATATAAACCCGAATATCCTAGATTTCCTCGTCATGATCTCCTGTTCGTTTGTTTTTCCTAGAGCAAGAAATAGATCCATCGAATGTGCTATATTTTCCTCTAGACAAGCTCTTTTAGCATCACACTTGCATCCGAGAACGAAACTCATTCACGTGGATATGGCTAATCTATCACCTATATCCGAAGATTATCATTCCGAACTCGCAGAGTTATCCGTCGGTCGTAGTTCTTATTCTTGTCGGGAAATGTTTGAGATTTTGGAGTCTGAAATGGCTTCAAATAATGACAACGGACACTATTCTCACATTGTTACTGGACTTCGAGAATCCAAATTGAGTGGATCACGCAAAATTCCGCTGCATTCTCCTTTAATAAAATATCTACCCGAAATTTGGAAGCAAGAAGAACCTTCTCCTAATGCACCTCTTGACAAATCTACCTCTGAAACCACAGATGACAACCTGGAAGATTCTAAGACCGAAGCACAAGCGCACAGGATTGTGAAGCTAGCAGTACAAAAGAAGATTGCTTCTATGATGGCCGTGCATTATGAACTAATTGATGTGAAAATGGCTATTGAAGATTTTGGCTTGGATTCACTAATTATATTCACGTTCAGGAATTGGATTTTCCAAAATTTCCGTGCTAATTTGGATGTGGGAGCTATTACTAGTGCCTCGAATATTGACGATCTTGCATCTAGGATACTATCGGTTAAAGATATCCCTAGAAAGGGGCAATCTGCTCAACATAAGCACGCTTTTGAACCAACCAGTCCATCAAGGTTCCATGCAATATCTCATACAAACTTGTTACCGAAGCAGCCGCTACCCGCGTTAGAAGATACTCTTCGACACTATATAAATGCTGCTCGTCCATTCTGTTCCAACGAGGAACTAGAAAGGACCAAGCAGTTGGCAGAAGAGCTCAAGATTGTTGGCGGCCAAGGACAAATGTTACAAGCTCGTTTGCTTGAGCGAAAGAACGATCCCACAATCGAAAATTGGTTATCAGATATTTATCTAACTCGAAGATTTCTACGTCAACGCGCATCTTTGGTGGCAACTCAAAGTTACTTTGGCACGCATCCAAACGGTCGTGGTCTTCATACCCAAGCGGAGCGAGCAGCAATTGTTACTTTGGCCGCTCTTAAGTTCAAGCAACGTTATGAAAGTGAATCTTTACCGAAACGAGAATTATACGGGCAATCGATCGATACATACGCATATCGATATCTTTTCAACGTTTGTCGGGAGCCACACCCAAACGAAGATATTATTCGCGAGTACCCAAGTGAGAACTACATTGTCGTCTTCAATAATGGTCATGGATATAAGATCGGCCTTACCAAAGATGACGAAGCTATCACATTCTCTGCTTTGAAAACGACCTTTGAGGAGATCATCTATGAACCAATAGAACCGAAATCATGGGTAGGAATCTTGACTGCTGATAATCGGGACGATTGGGCTAAGGTATGTTCCATGATTTGATCTTTACAAACAGTCACTTATCAGTCATAGGCCAGGAATGCGCTACTAGAAGCAGACGAAAGCAATAAAGTATCGATAAAAACCATTGAAGCAGCGGCATTCATCGTTTGTCTCGATGATGGAACACCAGAGACCCCCTCACAACGATTCTCCCAATTTCTCTTTGGGGATGGCTCAAACAGATGGTATGACAAATCACTACAATTTGTCGTCTGTAAGAACGGTGTCTCGGCTTCTGTTTGTGAGCATTCAATATTAGATGGTATAACAATAGAAGTGCTCCATGAATTCATAAACGAGGCAATCATTTCGCACAAACCCTCCCCGAACACCACACCCCGGAATCCCAATACACCAGAAATCCTGCCTCTAATACTTAATCCCAACCTCGAGACTCGCACCCAACACATCCTCCAAAACCTCTCACGACAAACCTCCAAATACACATTCACGCACTTCGAAACCCACAAACTCCAACAAAAATTCCTTTCCGAAAAAGGACTCCCCACGCAGTCCAGCATCCAGCTCGCAATCCAACTCGCAATCCAGCGCTTCTTCAACTATATCCCCAATGCCATCGAAACCGTCTCGCTCGCCCAATTCCGCCAAGGACGCGTCGAAGTCCACCACATAATCACACCCCTAATGGCACAATTCCTCGCAACCAACAAACAAACCCTCAACATCCATTCGCGAGAATTACTCTACGAAGCCGCAAAGGAACACGCGAAATCGCTTACGCGTGCGAGCAAGGGACGAGGATTTAGTCGACACTTGTTAGCGCTCGAATGGATGATTAAGGAAGGGGAAGAAACACCTGCGTTTTTCCAGGATGCGGTGTATGCGAGGATGAAACCGGAACGGGCGGTCACGAGTTGTTTTAATACTGGGTGGTTAGAGGGTGGATTCGTGTATCCGTTTCCGGGGAGTATTTTGGTTTATTTTGAGGTGAAGAGGGAATCGTAAGTTTGTCTTATGGTATGGTTCTGTTTGTATAATCTTGTGTGCTGATTTTCTTCTTTAGGGTTTCATTTTCTATCTTCGGTAATGATGCGGATGTGGAGAGGTTTAGGGAACTTCTTGAGGTTGCTGGAGGTCAGATACGGAGTTTGCTTGATGATTATTGAGGGGGTTTCCAATTTTTGAATGTCCGAATCTGAGATACTTTTTGACACAATCAAATCAACAAATTCTCATCTATGCATTACGCTCTGATTTATTTGCCTGGCGGAGGAAAAAGGGAATTCGAGATAATTAGGCCTATGCATGGAATCAAGGAAACTTTGAGAGTGTGTGGTGCTTAACCTCATTAGGTACTGGAGGTAAATAGCCAGACAGTAAAAGGTTAAGATCTCATATTATGTAAGTATTATTATACACCTTGTACATCTCTAGTAAATCCGCTGTTCTTTACTTTCTAACCATCCTCTCAACCATCTAATCGACCGCTCCTCCCTTCGATCCCTCTTACGTATCTAATCCCGAACGTATCTATTTGTCCAGCACTCTTAATAGATTCCCGGGATAATTCTGTACCTGACAATCTCCTTATACCTCTTCCAATCCTCACCGTACTTTCTTTCGCATTTCTCCTCATCCCTCATTTCTCTATGCACCAACAAGACACCAAAGTAAACCACATAGAAATATGTAATGATCATTCCCCAGCCTCTAGCTGCCCCTTGTGTGACTTCCGTGTGCACTGCTGGTCCACTATACACAAATGAACCGTCGACGAGAGATTGGCCTGATGTGGGAGCTACCGAGCTATGATTGATGAGATAGCCAGCGATACCGGTGGGAAGACAGTAAGACCAAGCCATAATCCAATCACCAGCATAGTTGATATGACGAGCTACACCCCACCAGCCCGAAATGAGAAGTTTGGAGCCGGATTTCGTCTCTAGGTATTTAAGGTGTGCGACACGGGCATCTGTCGGGTCGGTTCTGAAGCGGTTCTTTTCGTTGTTGGAACTACGGAAGATGTAATATCCGATGCCTAGAACAGCGAGGACACCGCTGGTGCCAAGAACGCCAAGAGAAAGGGGGTAAACGGCTAGGTAACGTGCTTGGAGAGAATAGATGAATGGAACCCAGACCAAGTCTCCAAATGATAGCATGAGTCCAAACCCATCAGTGGTAATATCCATGGTGGTGAGGATGGCATTTTCCATCCAATATGAATCAAGCACATACAGTGTTTGGAAGGCTGTAATTAGCAAGATACTATCGGTAACGTATCCGTAAGTCTTGTATTGATGGGCAACAAATGCGTAATCCATTAAAAGCCATCCCATAAGACCTGGTCGTAGCTCACAAAATTCCTTGATATCAATCTCGCCAAGTAAAGGGAGAGTTACTCTTGGGTTGAGTTCACGTCCAATAAACCAATCGTATAGCATATTTCCGGTATGACCTCCAGCAGCCAATTCGCGGAGCTCGGGATTGCCAGGTTTGATGCTAAAACTGCGGATATATACATAAGTGGCAAGACCGTAGGAGATGATGATATTGGCTGTAAGGATTTGTAGGTAATTGTCGTAGATAAAAGTCCAGACTGGGAAATCTGCTCCCTGGGCGATAGTTCCTGCGGCGCATAGAGCGAATGTAAACATCGTAGAAGACCAAGCTATCTTATGCATTAGCGAATAGCGTCCCGACCAATGGCGCGTGTATAGCAGATGTACGTACTATTGAACTTGTATTTGAGCTTTCCCCCACTAGCAAGCTCAACACCTAGCTTTTCCTCGCCCGGCAAGATCCTATGCAAGACCATGCTTAGAAAGTAGTATCCTACTACTTTGAGAAATACATCCCAACTTGACAAACCCGCAAGTCCATTTTCTGGCCATCCAACCTCTTGTTTTAGACTGTTGATTGTAAGGGTCGAAGGGGAGAGCGAGGAGGGAACTGGACATCCAGAAATATCATTGCAGAGAAACGTCGTCGCGTAGCAGAGAAGGGGAAGTCCGAAGGATATACCAAAAGCTCCTATTCTGCGATAATCAGTACAGATCAGTGAATCTGCAAGGGATTGTGCGACTTACGGTCCACCAAATTCATAGCCATGAGGCTCAGCCGCTTTAGAGACTGTGGTAGTCTTCTTTGGAGTCATTTCGTGAACCTGACAATCACTTCAATCGCTTCAATCACTGATGGAAGGAAGAGTGTGAAGTTTGTTGAATGCTGAGATGTTCCCAGGGAGTAAAGTCGAAAATATATACTCTTATCGAGCCCCGTACAAAGCGAGAGAAAGAGGCACCGAAAAAGTGTAAATTATCGTGTCATCCGGAAGTGAGAGATCCCGTTCAAATTATCGATCCTTGTCTCGCGTTCAGAATCTAGCTCACCTAGATTTTCCTTACATGATGATCGACAAGAAAGCTGTGATGGTCCAAGCTTAGTGGTGTACTCCGTGGAGAGTTGAGTGTTGAGTAGAGTGAAGGTTTGAGTGAAGTGTGAAAACATCTTTCCTTTTACATATGATGTTGACTTTGAGTTTCACTCGAGTATATACTAGGTAGCTTTTCAATATAAGGTCTGTGTTTTATTTACTCAAGAAGTTTGAGATGTACAAGATAATTGAATCCATTCATGTTGGATTTACGTACATATGGCTGGTCCCGCTACAAAAACCAAAAACGCTGAACATATGGGGTTGGGTTGGCTTGAGATAATTGACGCTAAATCATGTGATCTCTCAGCTTAGCGCGTTTTACCCTTGTTTACTTGTACTCCGTACGCTTGCCTGAATGTCAACAAACCCCAGAACTTTTAAACATTGATATGATTTCATAGTCCTAACCTTGGAATTCCAACTACAAATACTCATTCTAATCAGCGATAAGGCTGGATTTGTCCCTTGTTTTGGTGCGATACTTCACTCTTTGCAAATTCATTGCAACTAATTACATTGGAAACGCAATTCTGTAATATACCTCCAAGAGATAGTGGTACAAATCTTTAACGATGGCATCCCCTCCGCGCCGCCGATCATCTCGACTTCGTACTCCAGTCAAAGTATGTATAGCATACTTACCCTTATTATCATTGTAACGACTATTGAGAAGATGGACTTATCCTTTGTTCTAGACACTGCCTAATCCAAACACAAATACATATCTCACATCTCTCGCCGAGGTTGATGAAGCTCCTATTTATCCTTCCCTTCCGGTCGTTTCGTCACCAGTTCAAACGCCTCAAACGCCAGCTACTTCCGGCCGTATTGTCCCACCTCGAGAGGAAATGCATCCATCCATGACACATAAATCTACTACCCAAAAGCCCGACTCAGGACTCCGTCATGGTTTTGTTGACATCAACGCAAAGGGCGATGACCAACCCTCTGGTATCCAACAAAAAACCCCCTCAAAAATTGGCATCAGCTCACCAACTTTCGATTTTAAATTCGCGCGTCCTGCACCCCATCTTGGCCCGGAAGCTCAACGCATGATGGATGAACTACGTGAAGAGGCACTCCGTATCAAAGCTAAGCTTGCTGCGGAACGAGAAATGGAACGAAAGAAGAACCCGGAGGGTAGCCATATGGGAGGCCGAAAGATCGCACAAGCAAAGGGCAAAGTTAACAGATACAGTGATGTTCATATGGCAGAGTAAGTCTTGTTCAAGATGCTTTCAATATTTGAAATTATTTCGATGTTTAAAATGCTTCAATGACTGAAAAGATTTCGGCTATTGAAAAGATCACGGTGTTTGAATTTATTTCAATATCTGTAATGATTTCAACGCCTGGAATAATTTCACTGTCTGAATATATTCTGGTGTCTGAAATTATTTCGATACCCAAATGATTTTAATGTTTAAGAAACCTTCAATGTCTATTTCAAATTTTACTCCGTCGGCCGTGATTTCTGACTTCATATAGGTTCAAAAAGATGGACAGCATCGCCAATCATCCATCCTCTTTCCGTGCTCAACCAGGTCGAATTACTCCTACTGCCGCTATCAAGCGCACACGATCTAAAGCTAGGCTGGGTGATAAAGATGTCACTCAAAGTGAAGATTCTTCCCAAGATACTGGTAGTGACCGGCCTGAAAATACTGCACCTGCCAAGCGTGCTCGTCAGCGCATTACAGATGATGCCTCATCTCAACGACCAGTGTCCTGTGGCAAGTCTGAAAATATCCCAATGCCTTCTACCCCACGCCACCAAATTTCCAGCTTTCCTGCACACCTGGCAACACCCACACAAGCATCTATGGCTCGTGCCCAAAGTGTCAAACATCCTGCAACTCAAATTCCCAGCTTGTCCAGATCACCATCAAAGCCAAATCTGCAAAGTACACCTCGCGGTATGACGAAATCTGCTACGGTGAACAATATTGCTGGATCAATGACAGCACCAAGTAAATCTATGCTCCGAACTCCAAGCAGATTCGATCGCGTTAAGTCTATTCTAAAGCATCCAGGCTCAAGCTTCAGCACAAAGAAGACAGACAAGACCTCAGCTATTCCTTCAATTGCTAGAAGTCCAGCCAAGCACAACCTTGCGAAGGACCTACCCTCTGTCCCTACAACTCCTATTGGGGCCGGCCGCTCTAAGAGTATGAAGCATGTTGGATTCACGCCTGAGACGAGGAAGCACAACGAAGCTAAGCACAATGAGACCACCGTTCCACAATCCCCATCTCCAGTAAAGTCTGGCATCCCTCGCTCCAGCTCAAAGTCGAATGTCAAGGTTGGTTCTTCAATTGCCCCTCGCCGACCTGTACCTCAAGAAGAACCTATCAAGCGACAAGCAAAAGATGCTGGGATGTCTGAAACTGATGCGGTCGAGTATCCTTCCCTTGCTGGTGTTAGACCTCTTCCAGAACCACCTCGTCAAGCTCTTCCTCCACACCTTCCTCCCTCAATTCCTGGCACCTTTACTTTCCGCAGTGACCATACTATCAGCTTCGGTGCCTCTCCAAAGGGATTTGGTCCATCGCCTAATCAGGCTACTGTCCGCCAGGTTCGACGCAGTATCTTCCCTGATAGTATGCCTGGCAGCTTTCCTGATGGCAACAAAGAGAACACTGATCCTCCTGTCCGTGAGTCGAGCAAGAAGCCCACTAACCTCTCAGTTATTCCTACTGTTCCTCATGGTATGTCCAACAAGAAGCGTAGAAGAGTTGAGTCTGATGGCGAGGATGAAGCACGCTCACCAAAGAAGCAAAAGGCTCCAGAGGGTGCTATGCTGATGGCTCCGAGACTTCAAGCTGGAAAAAATGTTACTACTTCGACTCCAAGTCCTGCCAAAAAAAGAGGACTAACCCTCAGCCGACTCAATATGCTTGCACGACCAAAGGCCCGGAAATAATTCATTTGGCGACTTTCAGTTTAAATGGCAATTGTCCATTGTTCTATTGTTTATACATTCATACAATCCATGTATGTTCAGGGTTGATTTTAATGGGATTGGAGTATAAGGTTGGCGTCAACCCGAAAATATCGCATGTGCGTGCTTCAAAGTGGGTGGCTGGACCTACAAGATTACTGCATTTGGAAAGAGCTTTGCTTAGGTTATTCTTTCTCGATACAGGAGTTGTAGGATATCATGATTGATGTTTGTGTAGTTAAGTCAATACTCCAGATTGCTTCTTTTAGTTAATGACGAATGAATAAAAAGCTAGTTATTTTGAGTTTCGTCTCGTACTTGCCTATGAAACAAAATAGTGACCTGACATATTCTTCTCACCTTGACTCTCGAAATTCACCTCTTTGATCAACATCGAATATACCTAAATTAGGGGCCGCGTCAATCAGGATGACTGAGACACCATACTGGCACCTTTACACATTCGTTTGCTCCTTTATTATTTGAATTATCACTAAACACTCTCTTTCATCGTTTCTATCATTCATTCGCTCATTACCCATTATACACATAAAAAAGCAATAGTAAACAAAATCCGGTCTTGTATCTATATTTCCACACTTCTCTTAAACAATAAACATGACCGGCCGTCAAGGAACTCCTCGTCCACCTACTTCAACCTTCATTGAGCTTCGTCCTCGCACTCGCCATACTATCTCCGTTCCTCCTCTTTCATTAGCAAGCACTGTAACGGATTCTCTGAAAATAATCGGTATACCGGTCGTCCCAGCTCCTCATTCTCATACTTCAAACGCTCAAGCTCAAGCTCCACTTCCACTTCCGCGACCACCCACTCCCACCAGAGCAAAATCTGCAATAACCACCATGCGCACAATCCAAAAGTCATCAGATCCATCTTTCATATGTACAATCTGCTGGTCTCCACACCATGCACCTTCCAAACCGCGTGTTCTGGGTCGTTCATCTAGAATCGTATGTCATCAGTGTTGGAGAGCTGTGCTGGATTTAAGTATATGCTGGGTTTGTGGAGAATGTATTGTGAGAGGCGATGAGGTAGTTAGTTTGGGATGGTGTTTTTGGCATCGTGGATGTTTTGGTTGTTTGCTTTGTGGAGTGAGGTTGGGAGAGGCGTTTTTGAGGGATTGTGAGAGTGAGAGTGAGAGGGGGGTTGAATTTGGGGATGGAAATAGGAATGGGAATGGTAGTGAGACTGGAGATGGGAGTGCAAGGAAAGGCACAGAGTTGGATAAAATTCCCCTCTGTGAGTGCTGTGAAACAGAGACGAAGATTAAGGGGTATGGAGAGAAGAAGGTGTTGGAGAGGGGATTGGAAAATGTGACGAAATCTGATGGTGGCTTGACGAGATCTAGATTGGAGAAGTTGGATGAGGATAAAGGGTTAGGTGGGAAGAAGGATGTTGTGGTGGGATTGGACGGGGAGGAAATGGTACCTTCTACGCCGTCTTCATCTTCTAGTATCTCACCGATGGACACGAAGATGAAATCAACGAGATCCACCATGATGAATGAAAGGAAGATTAGGAAATTGATAAGAGAGTCTTCGACTCCACAGGTATGTCATTTTTTTTCACTTTAGTTCAACTTTAACTACACGTTTTAACACTGCTCTGAAGGAAGAAATTGCACTTCTCAGCGACGCCTCAAAAATGGGCGTATCCGAAGATGGAAATCCAGAAGACTCCACTCATTCCCATAGCGACAGCGAACCTGCAAATTTCGGGCAATGCGAATTATCCAATTCGTCTAGTTCATCAAATCTCTCTAGTCCCTCTACTGCTTCTAATATCTACGTCTCCATCTATGATCCTGCTGGTCGAGCATTCGTTCCTAGTAAAACGAAACCGCTTCCAAAATGGATGTCATTGCTTCCCAATAATGTACATCGCGAACGCGAAGATTCGCATGGTGATTTTTGTGAGAGGAATGTAGGGACGATGGTGTCGAGAGCTACACTCCCTGATGCGTATGCAGATGGTGCTTCGTCTAGTCATTCGGAGGATTGCCCTGGGGGTCATGGTCCCTTGACGCCGTGTCCGACGGAGGAGGAGAGTAAGGGAGGTACTAGCAGTGGGATTTCGGGGGATGTAACGCCTACAGGTATGTTTTTTTAGGTTTTACTTACTGCATGTTCATGCTATTGGTATGTTTCTTCAAAAGAATATCTAACACACCACAGATCAAACCCCTAACAGCCAGTGCGCCAAGTCCACCTCTGATAGCACATCAACCAGCACCCGCCGACCATCTGTATCAACACTCTCTTCGCTCAATATTCCCAGTCCCCAACAAAGATCCCCCAAGACCACACGTCCCCGCTCCGTTTCTATTGAAGAAAAACTTCCCCGTCCAAATCAACATCCTGCATCCGCATATCGTCGTGCCAACCGCTCTAGCACTATTGAATCTGCACTTAACAAACCCGGCGATTTCATACAAACGGCACAGTATCCCGATCATGCACCAAAAGACATCTCAGAGAGACCTCTAACACCCTATCCCAAAGAAGATGATCCATTCCAAGCCAGTCCCTTCAATACAAACAATACTCACCCTAGAGCACAAGTACCCAGTCTCTTAACCTCTCCACTGAGTAATTTCATCACACCGCGAAAAGGATCATGTTGTGGGCTTAGCACGAGTTTAGAATCTGCATCGGTAGGCGAACTAAAGAGGAGAGAACGCGGAGAATCGTCTTTTGATTCTACGTTTGAGAGTTTTCCTCGACCCGAAATCGGAAAGAGTAATAGTAATTATGCGACGAGTTTGAGGATGAGTCCCACGTTGGGGTTTTTGGATAGGGGCTCAGAGTATTTGGAGAGGTATGTACCTGGGGTTATTTTGCCAGGTGGGAGTGCGAAGGAGAAAGAGGGGGAGAGGGAGAGGGATAAAGAGAAGGAGGGAATTGTGGAGAGGCTTCGGAGGCAGCGGGTTGGGACTGTTAGGTTTGTTTATCTGTTTGTTTTTATTTTTTTTGTCGAAAAAAAGAAAAGTTATCATTGAGAAAGGGAACTTTGATTGATCGATAGAAGTATTAACTAACACTGACAAAAATAAATAGTTTAGGACAAGTAGCCCAAAACGTCAAAGACAAAAAAGAAAAAAAACGAACAGAAACTCATAATCAAACAGAATGGAACTGGACAGATCATGAAGCGAAAAATACAAATGTGGAAGAAGGGAATAATACACAAATGAATAGCAGGACCAGCTCGAGAAGAAATCGAGGAGTTACTGGTGAAGAAGAGAAAAGTCATTTGTCGAGAAGTGGGAGTAAGAGGAGTTTGAGGAAGGGGAGAGGTAGTGAAGAGAGGGGACAGAGTTCTAGGACGGGTAGTAGGACGGGCAGTAAAAAAAGCAAAGAAAAAGAAAGGGAAAAATTGGAAAGAAGAGATGTCAAGGGGAAAGGAAAGGAGATAGAGAAGGAAATCGTAGTAGAAGAGGATATTGAACAGCCGGAAGAAGAAACAGGGGAAAATGGGACTAGGAAGAAACTGAAAAGGGAATTGAAGGGATTATTTGGTGAAGAGTAAATATTGAGTTCTGTGGGGTGGGTAAGCAGCTTTGTGTTGGGAAGGAAATAAATTGCGGCCTGGATGAGATTGATAGGGGGAGGAATGGGTGATGTGGAATGGGAAATTGATAGTTAATGGATAGTGCTATGAGCATCGAGTAGGAAATTCGTTAGGAACCGGGATGCTGTACTTGTACCTATACCTATACCTATACGTATTATTACCAAATTTGTTCTGTTTGTACATCTTAACTTAACTTATCTTTTATGATATCAATGTAAACAAGATGTGGATTTTGAAAAATATTAATTAATACGATGAGTTAAATATGATAATACTTATATATTCTCTTTTGTGACGGAAATCCCTGCTTTCCTCCCACCCTTATTATATAAGAAACCTCAGGTACATTAACCATGTCCACACATGATACGATTACTCGAGATTAGTATACGATTTAGGTGACCTGAGGATCAGATCCGGACAAGTACTAGGTATCAATGGTTATCGGTAAAGTAAGATCATTGGAGGAATAAATATGACTTCTTTTTGCCTAGCCATTGCGGCTAGGCTATTCATTTGTGTATATATAGAGTAGCTATCCCCATCTACAGGTGCTCTTCACCTGTAGATTCTAAGTTAAATACAATTGCTGGTCTATAAACACCCTTTTGGTTACATCTTTCCTTTTCATTTTAAAAGATATCTTATACTTCTTTAAATATATATTTTATAAATCTAGATTTCCTTGATACTAATGAATATATAAAAAATATTTATCATTTGAATTTATATTAATTCATATAGATATAAAAGATAGTTATAGATTATAATCTTAACTCAAATCTAAATATAAATCTATTTTATAAAAAAATCAATTAATAAAAGAACAGGTATTTAATATATGTAAGAGAGGAGTTAATATGAATATAAATAATTAAACGAATTAACTTTATTCTTTTCTTGAACTTAACACTATAGTTAACCTACGTGTAACGATACTATACTGGAGGCAGCGGCTGCCTAAGGTTTCGTCTGGTTGGTAGTTGTGGGTTAAGGCTTTATCACTGGTCTTCACTTGGAAGTGAAGTCGTTACTAGATCAAGTAGAATGTAGGTAAACTAATTGATAACTAAGTTGAGCACGAAGCTCCTTAACTACGAGACTAAATGAATGTTTATATACCCTATATCATCTTTTGAGGACCCTTGGGACCCTAAGGTCCAAAAGGTCCTCGAGGTCACGTGAATTAATGAATCGTGACACTACGATGTATATCTTTTTATAAAGAGTTTATCTTTTTATAAAGAGTTAATTTATATTATATTATAAATGTAATCATCTCCAACCTATCAATTATAATCTTTAAAATAAATGATAAGATTCTTAACAAGAGGCATTAATTTCAGGAGATTTGAGAGGATGATGGAAAATGCAATCTTACATTGTCATTGCTACTGGCAATCTTACAATAGCTACATTACCCAATATATATTTCCTTCCTTCCCTTCCCTTTGCAAGCATTTCTGAATAGTCTAGCTAATGACTATGCCACCGGAAAAGTATAACTGATACAATTTTTAATTGGTATCTCCATTTTTTTTACCTGCTAATTGCTAACTACAGGTAATTTTTAACTCCATAAGCAATTGTACCCTTTACGGGAAATATCCTCTTCGTCAATATCTCATTTTTACCATGATATGACGGACTATGACTATGACCAACTGTATGATAACAGATTTGCAACTCCAGCTATACCTAGTATCTCCGGCTGGTTGATTTTTTAAAATGCATTTAAAGCTCCTTCAAAACTTTCTTCAATTCCTCAACTACAGCATCACCTACTTCGACAGTCTTATTTGAACCACCGATATCGGCAGTTCTGACACCCTTTTCGATAGTTCTGCGGACAGCTTCTTCGACGGCTTTAGCTTCGACAGGGAGGTTGAGAGAGTATTTGAGCATCATCGCGACGGAAAGGATGGTACCGATGGGGTTGACGATGCCTTTTCCGCTGATATCCGGAGCGGAGCCTAGAAGGGTTGTTAGAAAGACAAAAAGAAAAGCGGTAAAAGCTAAAAAAAGAAAGGGAAGCCAAAATAAGAACATACCGTGAATTGGCTCGTAAATACCATTACACTTGCTCTTTCCATCCGGCACACCACTCAAACTTGCACTTGGCAAAAGTCCAATACTACCCGGAATAACACTAGCCTCGTCACTAATAATATCTCCAAACAAATTACTCGTCACCACAATGCCGTTCAACTTTCTTGGATCCTTCACCATCAACATGGCCGCACTATCAATGAGATGATGTCCAATCTTCAACTGGGGGAATTCCGCCGCCATAACATCCGTAACAGTTTTACGCCATAATCTCGAAGTCGCAAGAACATTTGCCTTATCCAAACTCCACACGGGTGCTGGAGGATCTTGCGCAAGTGCAAGATTAGCAGCCAATCTAGTCACACGCTCAATCTCCTCTCTGGAATATGGTTCTGTATCCCAAGCCTTTCCATCCCCCTCATCCTCTTTCCTCTCTCCGAAATAAATACCTCCGGTCAATTCTCGCACGATACAGAAATCGACGCCTTCGCAGACCTTTTCTTTTAAAGGGGAGATTTCGGTCAATGTAGGTGATGCGAAATTACAGGGACGGAGGTTTCCGTATGTGCCCATTTGTTTGCGGAGAGCGAGGATTCCCTGTTCAGGGCGTACTTTTCCAGTTCCCCATTTGGGGCCACCGATTGCGCCGAGGAGAACAGCATCTGCATTTTTGGCAGCTTCGAGAGCTTCGGTTGTGAGGGGTTCACCGTGAGCGTCAATTGAGCACTATATTGAAGAAGGGCTGTAAGTAAATGAATTGGGCGATATATGAGCTTAATGACTGGCAAACTTACACCGCCCAAGAGATGTTCTTGGAAATTGAACTTTCCCGCTGATGGTCTATCGCTTTCTACAACTTTCAGGACTTTAATAGCTTCTGCCACGACCTATATGGGAAAATCAATTAGCAAATTTCCCTCGAAGTTCAATTTGTAGCTCTTGAGGCGGTTATATGCTTAATTCCATGCCCCATATTCTCTCCGCAAACAGCTATTTCATACTCAACAACCAGTAAACAAGCATTATCTTACCTCAGGACCACAGTGATCACCACCAAAAACCACGATGTTGTGAGTTGCCATATTTTGTAGTAGTAATGTTTTTTTAAATGAATATTCAACAAATTGAAGTATAATGGGTATTTAAGAAAAGAAATGATTGAATTGTGTTCAGGGGCGGGAAAAGCTTTGGGGAATAGGACAGGGACTTTATTGTATGCCCCGCCCCCACTATGTCCGATTTCGGAATGAAGCTTCATTGTGCCCGACGTCGGGATTTTATTTTTATATAGCGGAATGAGGTCAGGGAGATCATGGCCATAATCCTGCTAGCCAGAATTTATGATTGTTATTTATTGAGAAGTTTAAAACTTCATCCAAGCAGTTTTGAACATTCAAATCAATTCAGACATACAAATAATCTTATTCATTCAACTCAATTGGAAAATCCAAAGCGATTGATAGTTAGACATGGTTTTGAAATCGAATGATCTACAAATAAGCTCAAGAAGTAAAGATATATCTATGTATTTGGTAAGATCTTACTATTGCTAAGTATCCCAGGAATCCTTCCTTAAATCATTTTACATTCATGCATACTGCAATAATCATCCCTAACTCCCCTATAGCCTTTCACTTCCCTTTTCCCCTTTCTTCTCGGTCGTAAATCTTACTTTGTATTAAATCTTCTTGGGAGCCATTCATCGTGACTTTGATTTGTATTTTATATGCTCTTAATAGGGGGTATCAGTGATGACAAAAGAAATATGAAAAAAGAAACAAAAACGGACAGGTGTTAAAACAAGTGATTTGGAAAATATTCTCCATCTGTGGTTGTTTCTCTGGCTGAAAAAATAATTCGATGGAAGGAATGAATAAAGCTTTAAAGTATCATTCATGGATTTCTCGCGATATGCTTTGGAATGCCAATCCAATTTCGAGTCAAACAAAGATCTAAAGGGACCAAAAGCTTTGAATCAACGAGATGATCTGTAAGATTTATGAGCAAGTGGGGAGGAAGGTATATTCCTCCTTTTTCTTGCAGACTCTCGCATACGACCATTGCGCATATTCGGTGTTTGAGCACAAAAGGCACAGACGTAGACTTTGGGTAGAGCCCTTCGATCTGGGATATTGACGCAGTGCCCATGAAGCCAATGCTCGCAAGATTCACTGAAAATGAGTTAGGAATGTAGATTAAACAAGAATAACAAACTCACCACTGAATCATGAAATAGTTTCCGTCCGGATTATTACAAATACATCGAGTGTTACCACTTCTCGAGCTGGATGGCGTCACCCCATCCGAAGAGTTATTAGACGACGAAGTGTGTTCTGCATATCGACCTGGTCTAGGGGTAGTATCAGAATATAGAAGAAGGCGTCTTCCACTCTTCGGTATTTGTTGATTGTTTCGGCGCTCTCTAACGACTTTCCGCAAGGCAGAAGCTGCATCTCCGGCCTTGACCTCATCAAGTACTGTCTCTGCTTCACTCATCTCATCAATACTTGTGTGCTGACCCGAAGATCGGCTATAACCGCTTGTACTTGTGCTTGGTCTTCGAAAGTCACTAGAAGAACTGTCGAATAAATCAAATTTAGGTGGTCTCTGCCGTGGTAAATTGAAAGAATTGTTTCGACTGGGAATGATGATCGGTTCGTCATCGGTAGATGAATCATATTCAGAATCATAATCGATGACTTGGGATGATGATCGTTGTAAACTCCTCACCGGCGTATCGTCAATTACAACAGTAGCTCGACCATTACTGCCAACAGCTAGCTTTAGATCCCGTCGAAGTCTTGGCAATGTAACTGGAGATTCAGGAATAGAAGAAAGATTTGGATGACGCTGTTGTTTCACAGGTGATAAACGTCCAGATTTAGAGCGTGGCGGCTCTTATTAAAAAATGTCAGCTTGGGTTCCTCGAGTTGGAATTTATTAACTGTACCATTATTACGTCTGTCCCTGCTCTCACTGACGCTGCGTCGAAAACCAGGTCTTGCAGATCCCTTTACTGGTGAACTGGCAGTTCTTCTGTCTATCCGATATCCAAGACTACTCTCTCTAAAACTTCTAGATCGACGAAGTTCTTCTTGCTCGCGAGTATATTCTCGAACTTGGTGTTGGTACGGTTCGAGTTGCTCGGGATATCGAATCGGACTTGTAGCTGCCCTTGGTGCTGGTAACATCGCATCTTCAAAGTCTCCTTGTGACATATTGCCTGTGTTAGGCCTACTGTATACCAAACCAGGATCAACAGCGCCAGGAAAGTTCTCCATGGCTAACGAATTTGAAGTTACCGTCGCACTACTAAAAGCTAATAATGGAAGAGATGTAGGTAATGCTGAAGTTATTGGCAAGGAAGATTTTGAGGCTATCATTCTATGTCGTTTGCGTGGTTCAGCTTTAGGTTCGCTTGACTTTTGCGGCGATAAATTTATAGACTCTTGGAACATTTGATTGCTTCGTCCCCAATCAATAGAATTGCTTGGCCTATGCCCTTGGTGAAAGATACCCGCTGAATCATTAGAGAAGTCCAAATCCATACCATCTATACTAGTATCCCACATTGCTTTATTACTGGCAAAAAAGGGGCCAGATGCTGGTGCAGACATTGGATATCCAAATGGGTCCATATCTGTTGTCGAGGATTGAGCCATTAGTTGAGGATGATGGTTATTAGAATGGGAAGAGCCAAAGCCATCCCCTTGGACTTGAGCGTCATTTGAGACAGTGAATATTTTTGGGGCTAATTTTCTGATACCTTTACTAGCTGAATGTGGAGGTGTAGCAGTTTGACCACTAAAAGGATTATCCAACCTCTTCTTTGACCTTTGGGGTGTCTTGGAAACATCACTAAATTGTGCTTTGGAAGCAGATTGCGGGGCAGTAGAAAAAGGAATTTGTTTGCTGGAAGGTATGGCAGGAGCTATTGCAAGAGCAGAATTTGGTGATAATTGATGCATATGCATTCCCAAATCTGTCATCATATCTCCCTCAACATGAAACTGTCCATTTTGTGTCATGGATGACAATGCTTGTACTGTTGAAGTATCAACAAACGGCCGCTGTCCATTAACAAGACGTCCAGGTGTTGCATTGAACATAGAATAATCTTCTGCAAATTGTGGGGTCCATCCTCCTTGGCTCCCTTCGTAATTTGCTTGCTGCTCCCAACTCATTGCAACTCCTCCCTTTCACCCTTTCGAAATGGGGTTTGAAAATCGAGTCTGTCCAGCCTCCTTCTATACTGCATACATTCAGACCTTGGTGCTCCAATCCTTTTGCTGAATTTAAATTTGATCCCGTTTTCCAAGTTCCCCAAAGCTTCATCAATTGATGAAAGATATTTCCAGATAACAAGACTTTTTCTTCGAAGTGGAGCTCTTTTGAGTTTTGCTTAGCAAATGGAATTCTTCTTGATCTACCCGTAGCCAGCCACACGCTTCCGAAATGATTGTTTCTCAAACTTTATCGCAGAGGCAGGCCAAGGTGATTCGAAAGTGAGGACTCGGTATAGGTGCAGAGCACTATGGGTGTCGAGAATGTTAATAATTTACAGCATGGCAAGGATGTATATCTGTTTGATTTTTCTTGAAGCTAGTTTCACACACGTCAGCATAAGTCTAGAGGAGATTCGACAAGGAAATAATACAAAAGATTCGCACTTACCAGAATAATCGAAAGACAATGGCAAAAATGACAGATGATTTGGAGAAAGGGTACCGAATTGGATGCAAGAGGTTGAAATTGAGTCGTCTACTCCAAATACCAGAATAGCGGGGACCGTTCCAGGCAATCTGAAGGTATATCCACTCTCAATCCGGTACAGTAGCTACTTCAGGTGCTTTGAACTCGGTGCCAGGGTCATAGGCAAGGGTGTTGAATCTGTGAAGATTTCCTGCTCAAACGAAAGGTACAAGATCATAACGAACGTGATTAGTGATTGTTGTACTGCATTACAAATGATTGACTCTTGGTCTGTCGAGTTGCTAGAGAGATGGTAAGAACAGAAGACCTAGGCGGGGAGATGCCAAATGTTGGAGATCTTTCAATGCCTGGAATAGGTCAAATGTAAGTGGAGCAAGGCTTTTTTCGTTGAAAGCTTTGAAGATGGCGGTATAGAATTGGATTGTTGCTGGGCCAATTTAACACAAAACTCGAGCAAATTAAGATAGTCTAGGTAGTTTGAAGACGGCTTGGAGGGAAGAGGAAGTTGGTGTAAAAATGAATCAAGGAAAGTTTTTGACCGAGCGAACGAAGGGGTTTCTTCCCGTTCTAAGAGATGGCCGGAGGCGTTGAACCTGATAAGTTTGTGTGTGAAGGATTGAGCTGAGGGAAGCAAATGAATGGATAAGAATGAAAGATTGTAGTGAGGTGAGACGATAAACAGAGATCAATCATATTATATTGGCAATAACTTCTAAAATCATTTTGAGAACTGCGGAATCTTTTAGACACTAGGTACCTAGGTAGGTATTGCAAGATCTTATTTACTTGGTTGTGTTGTATTCATCATGACAACCAAAGTAGCTTAAAGCTTAAGGTTGCCTCATCAGAATGTTAGTGTCTTAACAAGTGCCTGAATTAACCTTGTCTTGGCGTGGACAATGCCTGTGCTACAGAAGTAGTCGAGATCCTTAGGCCTTTTGATACGCTAATAATCCGTGTCATCCATTTCAACGGCTCTAGTAACCTTGGTTCATCGTTCCCGGGAAGAATGTATCTTGGGCCTTCTATCAAGAAAGTCAGAAAGGATGTTACATACAAAAAAGTCTTATGTCTCTGAATTCAGGAAATCAACATTATATTGTGAATGGCTTCAAACTTTGATATAGTAAGATACATCTCGTCCATTAGGTAGGTAGTTTCACATGCATGTTATATTATTTCTATCATCGCCCAGTTCCATCCCTAGAAAAGGGCAACCAGATCATTGGGTCAGAGTCACTAGTAATGAATGTTCTCACAAATCCCACCTACACTACCTACATACGCCTTCACGCCAACCCTTCTTTCCATGCCTAATTTCATATATCCATCCAATCTTCATGTAAATCTTCCACCATCTCCTCACAACTCTCGCTCCCTCTTTCCCATCACAAGCTGGACGGCGTAACACTCTTGAGGTCAGCCATTCACCCTCCACAAGATTCGTCACGATAAACTAGGTACTTATTTTCTCAATACAAGCTTAAGACAATCGCAAGAATTTACCTTCAAATCTACACTTTTAGCACTTTAGCTAGTGCCTTAACTACATTCTCTCATTGAATCATCGGCACAAAATTGCTCCATTTCCCCGAATCGTCCAACTACCGCCAACCTCGAATGAATATCAACATATACCTTAAACCTAATATACACCACTTCATATAAACATTACCATCGGCATAGGCAGAATATTACTCATTATACCCCAAGCTCTATCCGCTTTCATCCCAAAATATTTGTATACACATCATTCTTACCCCCCCATCAAATCCATAACCATAGCATATAAACCTCTATATTATATTCCCCTCCCTTCCGGATAACCCCGATCTCCAAGGAACTAAACCCCCTACTCCCAAAATCTTCTAGAGTATTCCCCCTATAATTAACCACTACACTCTTCTAATGCACAATCATCTCTCATCCCTGTACTCCATCTTCACATACTTTTGAACTTCTAGCTCAAATCCTACTACTCCCATACCCTACCCTATACCAAATCGCACTATCTTTCGCAAATACTTCCAACTTCCTAACTTCAAGTACCTTTTTTTATATCATTCAATATTCTCGCCATCTCAAACCCCTTCTCCTTATCTCTCCTCATATAATCCTTATTATGATCTCAGCTTCCAGCTCCATATATCACCATCTCACCATCTCACCACCTCGTCATTTTCCCTTCAAGTTCATCCCTCAATAATACCATACTACTCATTGCATAAATCTCCAAATATATAAACCTATCTAATCAGATACACTTTAAAAATCTCTATAAACACTCAGAAACATATTATCCACTGCTATCATCTAGTAAATTATAATAAATTGTTGATAATTTATATATAATATAAAAGAAATATAATATCAAAAATATATAATTAATGAATAACAATCTTATGTTTTATTTCTTTTTGATAAAAAAAAAAAAAATCAATAAATAAATAAATACATCAATAAAAATATATAAATTTTTATAAACCCACTCAAACATCAAAATCACAAAACACCAATAAAAAGAATTCATTATAACAAAAAAAGATTTCATTTTTTCCCAACTCCCCAACTAATTCGCCATCACCATCACCATCACCATCATCGCCAGCCCGCCCGCCCACCGAGTATAAAGCACCAAATCAGATAATAAGACTCTACCCTACCCAAGCCGTCCATCGCTATGCTACCTATCCTAACCTATCCTAACCTAACTTAACATAACCAACCCATCTTATCCCATCCCATCCCATCCCATCTTAACCTATCCTAACCTATATAATGCTATAAACCACCCAATCCTAATCCCTAGAAAAGCAAAAGCCCATCAAACCCATCGAATCAATACCAATACCAATACCAATAGCAAAAAAGTAATAAAAAAAAATCAATAATTTTCTCCTCTTCTTTTTACGCCTTTGCCTTTGCCTTTGCCTATCCCTTCATTGTTCACACCGCATCTGAATCCGAATCTGTTCCTGCATCTTCTCATCTTCTTCTTCTCATCCTATCTCATAAAATCATAACTAAAACACGCCTGCCTGCAGTTACCCACTCGTTTTCTACTTTACTTTATAACAACATATGCTGTAGAAATAAAAGAAAATCTGTCCCAAGTTTCCATTTCCTTTCATTTCTTTTCCTTTTCCCCAGTTTGTCTGTCCTACATCTGTCATTTCTTTCCCGTATCATCACACTAGCATACCAAACCATCGCACCAACAAATCCCAGACCCAACTCCCACACCCACTCCACGCCCACGCCCACGCCCATAAACCATAAATGAAAGTGGAATGTTTCAAGTAAAATGTGGAGAATTTTATACTGCTCCGCGTCTCACCACTATACTCCGGTGTACAAACAAACATGAAAATCTCGTCTTGTGCTTTCGTAGATTTCTCGCATCTTCTCGTTGCAGAAAAGAAAAAATAGGGCAATCAAATAAAAAGAATAATTCTGTCCTCCT